>NC_135538.1:26433889-26756111 GCF_045843805.1 Urocitellus parryii
CCTAGGGCTGGATCCCGCGGCCCAGCCAGGGGCGAGCGGCCCTACTCCCACCTAGAGGACCGCCTAGCTTCCTTTCTAACCCCTCGTGGGAGGAAATGGTGGGGATCCAGCGACTCTGGGTGGAACTTGAACTTGCCCTTGCCCTTTCTAAGAAAGGACCCCAAACCCTCCGAATCATCTCGCCAGGATCAGGGATTCCGGGAGGGCAGACTCTAGTTATTTTGAGAAATTTTGGTTAGAAGTCTTATTTTTCCCAAGAGATTTATTGAGCTAATTCACATGTTATACAATTCACTGCTTTAAAGTGTATTATTTAATGGTTTTTTAGTATTATTCGCAAGGCTATGCAACGATCACAGTGTTAGCACATTTTCATCAACCCCCTTGGCGACAGCCCATACCTTTAGCCACCTTCTAATTCCCCAGGCCCCAGCCCCAGGCAACTATTAATTTGCTCTATCTTATAGGACATTTTGTATGAATGGAATCATAGCAGTATGTGGTCTTTGTGACTAACTTTCTTCACTTATAAAATGTTATCAAGTTTCATCCATGTTAGCATGCATCACTCCTTTTTATGATTGGATAATAATACACTGTATAAACATTTTGTTTATTCTTTAGTTGGTAGCCTTCGGGTTATTTCAAGCTTTTGGCCATTATGAATAATGCTGCTATAAACTTTTCTGTAGAGGTTTCTCTGGACATATTTTCATTTCTCTTGGGTGCACACCCAGGATTTGAATTGCTGAGTCAAATGGTTACTTTGTATTTAACCCTTTTGGACACTGCCAGACTGTTTTTTCATCATTTTAACATTCTCATCAGTAGGGTATGGTTGTTTCCCCAGATCCTCTCTAACACTTACTATTATTTTTTTTTTATTATAATCATTCTGTAGGTGTGCCTATTGCTTTAATTTTTTTTCTTTTTTTAATTTTTGAGATATAATTTACCTTACAAGATGGGCTAGGTGGTGCATACCATAATCCCAGGCACATCACTGGGAGGACGCAGCAGAAGGATGAAAAGTTCCAGGCCAGTTTCAGCAACTTAGCAAAACCCTGTCTCAAAATAAAATAAAAAGACCTAGAGATGTAGCTCAAAGGTAGAGCATCCCTGGTTTAATCCCCAGGACCACCACCACTAATAATAATTTATATGACATAAAATTCACTGTTTAAAAATAGGCAAGTTTTCAGCAGACTCACTATGTTGTACAACCATCACCAATATCAGGCAGCCAAAATTCCTGTGTGGAGGGTATTTTACTCAGGTATGTAACCAGTTCCTCCTTACCCATCATGTCCCTTCAATGAATCTAGAATATTCATTAAAACAAAAAAATCCCATACAACTGGGCAGTTGCTCTTCACCTCTCCTCCCATCCCTGTCCCAAACTCCAGCATCCACCAGTCTACTTTCTGTCTCTATAGTTCTGACTAATCTGTACATTTCATATAAATGGAATCATATTATAAGTAATATTTTGTGACCAACTTCTAAGTGAAAAAAGTTGTGTTTTCAAGATTGACACATACTATACCTGTACCACTACTTTAGTTCTTCTTAGTGTTGGAAAATGTCCCATTACGTGGACCATGTGTGTGTGGAGGGGAGGGGTACTGGGTTTGAACCCAGGACCTCACACTTGCTAGGCAAGTTCTGTACCACAAATCTACAGCCCTAGTCTTGGAAGAGGGCTATTAAAACAATTGATATCCTTCCTCTGTTTTCCTTGCCCTTCCCTGCCCAAACAACTGTCTAGTGGCCTAGGAACACATGACACTTTCTAGTGGTTATATCAAATCTATCATTATGCAGAGCCAAGCCTGAATTATTTAGTGAAGCCTCAATAATGAATTTTGACTTATTTTAAAAATAGTCTGTCTATTTTAATTATATAACAGATGTGATCCATTGCTTAGGTGACTTTGCAATGTTGAGAAATTGAGAATGTAATTATACTTTATTGCAGGATTTTTTAAGAGAAAAAGGAAGTAATTTATAATTATTGGTTAAGAAGTTTGATTTCTTTTAATCTGGAGACTATCTTTTATAGTCATTTGTATCTTTTTTTAGGCAAGAACATTGTATTTGTAGAAAAACAGGCTAATTGTGGAGACATTTTTAAAAATAGATGTGGGATATACAATTAATGAAGATAACAGCAAATATCTGATTAAATATCTAAAGGTGGTAATTAGTCACCTAAAAAGAACAGAAGAAGGAAAGAAAGGAATTTATTTCAAATTAATGGGGTTTTGTTAGAATAAATTAAACAAAATACAGAAGGTTCAAGTTTCATATCCCTATTTCATATAATTTTTTTTTTTAAAGAGAGAGTGAGAGAGGGGGGAGAGAGAGAGAGAGAGAGAGAGAGAGAGAATTTTTAATATTTATTTTTTAGTTCTCGGCGGACACAACATCTTTGTTGGTATGTGGTGCTGAGGATCGAACCCGGGCCACACGCATGCCAGGCGAGCGCGCTACCGCTGAGCCACATCTCCAGCCCCCCCTATTTCATATAATTGAGTTAGGTTTCTTGTGGCTTAAATTGTTCTGTTAGCTCATACATAACTCATGTTTATGTGACACTATGAAGCTGATATTATACTTACGCTTTACAAAAACTTTGGAGACGAGTTCTATTTTCAAAGTTCACCAAGTGGAGGCTGAAGGTGGGGAGTTGCCCAATTACCTAAATACTTCTTTTTTCCTTTTTTTTTTCAGTAATTCACATGGACAATTAATAGACAACATTTTAGGAGTAGATATTAAATGGCTGTGTTAAGGGCTGGGATTGTAGCTCAGTGACAGAGCACTAACCTAGCACATGTGAGGTACTGGGTTTGATCCTCAGCACCACATAAAAATAAACAAATAAAGTCATGCTATCCATCTACAACTACAAAAAGTTTTTTAAAAAAAAAAAATGGCTGTGTTAGTCAGAAAAGACCAAGTTATACTATGGAACCAACTTGAAATCTCATTGGCTGTAAGCAACAGCTCCTGCAAAAAAAAAAAAAAAAAAAAAAATCCTTTTTGTCCTTTATCCTTTAAGTCTTCAGAGTCCTCAGAGGGTCTGATGGATTCTACAGGACAGCCCTTTTCAGGTGATGCAGCCTGGCACTTTATGACAATGGAGTCCCTGTGGTCGCTGCAGCTGGAAAAAGAGCACCCAGGTATCTTTCAGCAGCCATTACCGATGCTCCTTATTCTACACTGCAAGCACTGAATCAGTGAATCCAGAAATGTTGCTTTTAAGGGAGATACAGACTTAAGAGTCTTGTGAACCTCTGGTCATGATATTTTTATCAACTAATATAGACAAAATTTATGTGCGTTTCTGTACAAAGATGTCTTATTTAACATATGTTGTTGATTCACTGCCATTGAACCCATATCCAGCGTTGTAACTCGTGCCTGAATGAAGCTTATCTAACACACATTTTCACATAGCTTTTTTATGAGCTTTCTTGCAATTTAGGAACACTGGACGACACTTTGGCACTGCACCTGGGGATGATGTTAAGCAGTAAGATCATCAACAAAAAGCATAAGAATGAGAAAAATGTGGCACTAATTTGACTGTGAAAATGGACATTGTCTAGAGTATGAGAGCCAAATAAGGAGACAGGCCTCTGTGTCTTGTGACTTTACCTGGAAATCTATGCACTGGGCAACACAAATATTTTGTTGCTGTGTGTGTGTTTTCGAGTGACAGAAAGTTCTCTGAGTATTGATTGTGGAGCTACAAATAGATTTAGCAAGTATGCAAGTTTGCAGATACAGAATCTGCGAATAATGAGGATCAACTACGAAATGCTTCTTGCAATAAGTTCTGTAAGTTGCTCCCAACCATATTTTATTGGCCAAGGCAAATCCCCTAGCCCTGAATAGCCTCAAGGGAGTATGGAAGTTCTCAAAGGAGAATTCAAAATACTTGAGAAAGCAGTTTATAATATCATTAGTCACTCATTGATTCTTTTTTCCATACTAGTGGCAGATTTTATTTCCCAAAGACGACTGCAATGTTATTTCCCATCCAGTGCATTGTTCTTAAAACAGGACTTTGACATATCTCCTGCTGACAGGTGGAGGTCTGTGTTCTCTTTCTTTATAACTGGCTCACAATGATGGTGGAAGTAATATTGGGTGACTTCTTTCTGAGGCTAGATTATTAAAGGCTTTCACCAGGTCTCTTTGGAATCCAAGAGTCTGCTAAAGGGAAGCCATGTAGCTCCATGGAAGACACGTGTGGGTTCCTCGCTGAGGTCCCCAAGAACAGCTGGCATCAGCCGTCACACCTGTGAGTGAGCACCTTTTCAAATGACTCCAGCCTCCTGCCATTGAGTCACCTCCAGACTTCCTGAGTCTTCTTAGCTGAGGCTCAGAGATCATGAGCAGATACTGTCCCTGCAGTACCCATGCAATCTGTGAAGGTAAGATAGATAATCAATTTTTTTAATGACACAAAATTTAGGGTGATTTGTTTTTTAGAAATAGTAACTCAAAGAGTATTTACTCTGGCAAGGACTGTACTAGGTGTTGGGGGATGATTTTAGCAATTAATAAAATTTGGTCCTGAATTATAACAAATAAAAATATATATTAAAAAATTAAAAAATTTGGTCCTGACCTTTACATGTGTTACTGTCAAGTCATCTTTTATTCTGGGGCCATTCTTACACCCACATTATAATTACCTATTTTATGGTTTCAGCTGTCTCAAATATGATAACTGTAGATTGGGTAGCAACCTGCTATTCTAACATGAAATATAATAGTTTCTTTTGGTTGGCTTCTCCTTTAGTTTTGATGAGAACTATAATTCTCATCTATTATTTAGACCCAAAACAACCCAGGAAGCCCCTTTTTACACTGAGCACTTTGCTCAGTGCCTGATAGATCCGTAATTGCTTGATAAATGTTGAATGAATGCCCATCATAGAATTTACCAGACACGTGGATAGTGATTGAGTGTTTTTAGGAGCACCTGTGAACAAACCACCTCTCTAATGTGCCACGGAAAATGAAGAGACATTTATGGAATTGTGGAGAGCTAGATAAAAAAGCTAAAGTCTAAAACTGGAAATGCCTTTAAAAATTAAAGCATCAATTTTAATCAGAACGAAACTTAATACAACTTCTGAGACTGTGGTAGGTGTTTATGTAAAAAGAAGACATTCATATTGATTTTAAAGGGCTCACACTTTGGAGTAAAAGTAGATGACCAAATATATCACAGCCAGACAGTGCACATTTGCAAAAGCACTTTAAAAAGAAAACAAAACCTTTGATGCATCTAAAGGAACATGTTTCTAATATATCATTAGATTAAAGTTCATTTTCTAAAATCTTAGAGCAGCAAAGGTGTTCTCTTAAACTCTTTACCCAAGGTTCTCATTGTTGCCGTTGAGTTATTATGCTACTTCTTAATTAGGACAAATTAAAGAATTGGCTTGTGTTCCCATACTCTGGACCTTTATTTCTGTAAGACAATAAGTTGATTTGTTCTGCATATTTCTGCCTGCTGTGTTTGCTGGGAGAAAAAAAAAAGTATCTGTTGAGAATAAACAGACTTCAATAAATAAGAAAAATCATGTAAAAAAGATAATTGGCAGAAACTGGGCTTGATTCCCTGATGACTGTTTTAGAACAGAGTTGTTACAGCTGTGCCATGTCTCCACTTCCTGGAAGATGAGCACCAGTCTTGAAGACACTTGTGAACCAGCCCATTCTCAGCCTACATTATGGTCTCCCCAGGTAATTCAATGCCTGAATTTGTTTGGATTTACATGAACAGAATGAGATCCAGGCACGAAAGAGATAACCAGTGATTAAAATTGACTCCAAGATGGAGAAAATGTTTGGCCGTAATGCCTTGGACCTTTCCTCTTCTGTGTTAGTGCTTCTCAAGCTGTCTTCAATGAAAGACCATTTAATAACTTTAAAATTTTTCCTAGTTCCTCATAAACCAATGTGATTCTAGTTACACACAAAGCTATTTGCAGCTCATGCTATGTGCTTCTTCATCCACAAGTTTTATAGCAATTTAATTGGTGTAGACCAAAAAGCAGCAGTATGTGTCTTCTGATCACAAGCATGGATTTTGTAAAAAGGTTAAGTTGCTATAAATGTCTCTAAACATTCTCCATTGCTCTAATTATCTTATCTTAGACTGGTAACAAATAGTGAGGAGTTTGTGAGTCAATTCTGGCTCATGGACCATGCTTTGAAAAACACTGATTTAGATGACTGTCCCTGTCCAGTTGGATCTGATTAAGGGTCTCCAAGTATTATGTCTTTCATGACCTTTGGGATCGACTCTCTAGATACCTGGCTTGTATTTACACTTAAGAAAGATGATTTAATTAATATATAGTATATATTATTTTTTAATATTTGCATTCTCTACTCATTAGTTAATATGCACATAAATTCATATTTAAATGCATTATGTACATAGTTTGGTTGTGATGCTTATTTATTTAAGAGTCAGAAAGATGAGCTTTGCTTCCCTTCAGGTTCATAATTTATTTTCAAATTGACTGTCTCATGGTAAGTTGACATTAGCTTCTCCAGGTATGAGAACTTGAGGGATGAGTATAGACAGATAGGAATCCATTTTTGTTGCTTTCATAGCTGAAGTTTCTTTAGACTGTCCCTTGAAGGATAGGACAATCAAAGCAATGCCTCTGTATGTTGCCATTATGTTAGGCAATGTTCTACCCCTGAGCTACACTCCAGCTGTTAGGTGCAGGACAGGCTGAGTAAGCTGTCTGCAGGGCATGCCAAACAAAGTTAGCTGCAGGGTGACCTGGCCACTCAAACCCTCTGTCTGGTTCTTTATCAACTATTTGCTTCAAGCCCAAACGCCCAAGCCCCCGCTCAAGGCTGAACACTCAACTCGCCACTCAAGGCCGAGCACTTAACCTCCTTGTGTGCCAACAAGGCAGCTTGCAGACCCAGAGACCCCATTAGATTTGGGCTATAAAAACTCCCTCCTGCTGGGCCCCTCTCTCTCTTGCGCTCTCTCTCTCTCTCTCTCTCTCTCTCTCTCTCTCTCTCTCTCTCTCTTTCTCTCTTTTCTCCTCTGTTGCACTGCTGCAATAAAGATCTCTCTGTGGTCACTTTCCTTTCACCAGCCCCAGTACAGTCCTTTTGGAATAAGAAGTCTGGGCAATTTCATTAAGATCTGACATCAGTTTACTAAACTTACCTTGTCCCCTGGCCATTGAACACACAAGTGTCATATTCCTTGTACATTCTGCCAATGGAAGAAAACTTACTTCTTATTCACTTTTTGTTATGGTGACATGATCAAAATGGGAGGAAGGGAGGAAGCAAAGATGTGGAGAGAACGATTGGGCAAGTGCAGGGGAGAGAAATGTATTCTTATTTCCTCTGAAAGATCAGAATAGTCTCCCTCCCAGGGCTACATCATGACTGTTGTGGGTCCAGGCCACTTTGTGTTGGTGGCTCCCTCCCTCCATACTAAAATTATAAAATGTGCAGATTATAATTTGTGACTGTGTTGGTATAAAGATGAATGTAATTTTTAGCCTGAAAAGTTCATTGTTTTCCTTCTAATTTTAAAAGAAATTAAAACATTTTCATGGTTCCAGAAAAGTAAGGAGAGCTCTGTGTGTGGTATCTGGTATGCCTTATCGACCCCATCCCACCACAAGCAATTTAGATGTCCTGGTTTCCCAGTGAGAGAGCAAAGACATGTAATGATAAATACAGAGAGGAAGTAACACTCTGTGTGCCCTTAGGGCAGACGTGTGTTTTAATATTAAATCCTCCCAACAACCCTCCGAGGCAAGTCCTATTAATATGACAAAGGAATAAATAAATAAATAATGGATAGTTTAGTACCAAGGAGATTCAATGTTTGTAATCAGGCTATTTAATTTTTTCTCACCTTGCTCAGAATTCAGTTGAAGGAGATACTAATATTGGTCCTTCAAAACTTCCAGGAACTTTGAAGAATTAGAGAACAAGGGGATCTTTTTTAACGGTGTACTGCAGAGTCTGTAATGCTGGTGAGGACACTGGAAGGCTCAACTGGTTTTTGATACTTATGATGCCTGAGTCTAATATTGAAGGAGTGAAAAATACTGTATGTGAGTTATCTAGAAATAATTTGAGAAGAAATTTAGCTCTTGGGGCTGGGATTGTAGCTCAGTGGTAGAGCACTTGCCTAGTATGTGTGAGGCCCTGGGTTCGATCCTCAGCACCACATAAAATAAATAAACAAAATAAAGCATGTGTCCATCTACAACTAAAAAATATTTAAAAAAAGAAATTTAGCTCTTGATACACATAATATTTAAAGGTATATGTAGTATTCCTTTTTAAAAACAATATCTTAGTGCATTATATGTATAATGAATGTATTCCAAGTGTGTCTATACACATAGATGAGTGTGTATGCACACACACATAAAATGAATACATGACTTATTGCTATAGAAATGATTAGAAAGTAATTTCTTTTTTTTTTTTAATAATTATTTTTTAGTTATTGGCGGACACAACATCTTTGTTTTGTATGTGGTGCTGGGGATCGAACCCAGGCCGCACGCATGCCAGGCGAGCGCGCTACCGCTTGAGCCACATCCCCAGCCCCAAGTAATTTCTTTTTTAAATAACCTATTATTCACCCCCTGCCTTTTTAAAGATTTTGTTTTTTAGAACTGTTTTAAGTTCAGAGCAAAATTGAGTGGCAGGTATAGAGTCTCCATATACCACCTGTGTCCACACATCTGGCACCCTGTCCCCAGCAACAGCTCACACCACAGTGGCCCCTTTGTTATCACAGATGAACCTGCGTCAACACATCACCATCACCCAGAGTATATAGTTGACCTTAGTGTTCACTCTGGGTGTTACATACTTTATGGGTTTAGACAAATTGTATTAGTGACATGTATCCACCTAATAGTTTCACTGCCCTAAAAACCTTTGTATTCAGCATATTCATCCTCCCTTTCCCCCAAACTTTGGCAACTGCTGATCTTTTTATTATCTCCATAGTTTCACCTTTTCTAGAATGTCAGATAGTTGGAATCATACAGTATGGTTTGGGATTGCTTTTTTTTTTCTTCTTTATATTACACATTTAAATTGCTTCTATGACTTTATATGGCTTGGTTGCCCTTTTGTGTTTCATGCTCAATAATACATTTAATTATCTGGATGTATTACAGTTTATCCATTCACCTATCTTGATTGCTTCAGAGTTTTGGCAATTATGAATAAAATATGTGTATGCAGGACAGAAGTTTTCAACTACTGTGAATTTCTTCTTAGGAAGTGTCTATTCAGGTTTTTTTTCCCTCACCTCCCCCTCTTTTTTTGGTACTGGGCATGGAATCCAGGGGTGTTTTACCACTGAGCCACAAAACCGTTTTTGAGACAGAGTCTAAGTTGCTGAGTCTCAGTCTTCCAGAGTCACTGAGATTATGGGTGCGCATACTGCACTCAGATTTTTTGCCCATTTTTGAATTGGGTTGGTTGTTCATCTTCTTATTGTAGCATTTTTTGAATATTTATTGTTTTAGTTGTAGTTGGACACAATACCTTTATTTTATTTATTTATTTATATGTAGTGCTGAGGATCAAACCCAGGGCCTCGCATATGCTAGGTAAGCTCTCTACCCCTTATTGTAGGATATTAAGAGTGCTTTGCATACGACACTCCTTTGTGTCCTTTGTAAGCATTTTATCCTAGTCCCTGGCTTGTCTTATCATTCTTTTGGCAGTATCTTTCTCAGAGCACAAGTTTTTATTTGAGTAAAATCCAGTGTATCAATTGTTTTTTTTTTTTTTTTTCATGGATTGTGCTTTTGGTGTTATATCTAAAAAGTCACACTCAAGGTTATCTGGATTTTCTATGTACCTTCGAGAAAGCTTTCTGGTTTTAGTTGTTACCCATTTTGGATTAATTTTTGTGAAGGATGTAAGGTCTGTATATAGATTTATTTAATTTTAATTTTGCATGTGGAAATCTAATAGTTCCAACACTATATGTTGAAAAGACTTTTCTCCATTCTATTGCCTCTGCTTTTTTTGTAAAATATCAATGGACTCTGTTTGTGTGAGTCTATTTCTGGAATTTCTATTCTGTTCCTGAGTCAGCACTCTGACTTTGCTCTTCTCCTTCGATATTGTGTTGGCTATTTGGGGTCTTTTGCATCTCCACATAAATGTTACAGTTTCTTGATATTCACAAAATAAGTAGGCAGAATTTTGATGAGATTAAGTCCTTTTGCAGATCAAGTTAGGAAGTACCGACATGTAAACGTTGTTGAGTTTTCCTATTCTTGAACCTGAAACATTTCTTCATTTCTTTAGATCTTCTTTGATTTCTTTCATAGGATTTTATAGTTCAGAGCTGAGAATGTAGCTCTGTGGCAGAGTGCTTGCCTAGCATGGGTGAAGACCTGGGTTCATTCCCCAGCACTGCAAACAAACAAACAAATAAAAGCATGACATTGTAGCTGTTGTTATTTTAGACAGAAATGTATCTGTTAGATAAATTAAGAATAAAAAAATAACAGATTTTATTTGGACTTTATTTTTGCTTCTCTAATCCTCTTTCTTTTTCTGAAGAACTTCTTTTGACATTTCTTGCCAGGCAGGTTGATTGACAACAAATATCCTTAAAAAATTATTATGCCTGAAATATCTTTATTTTTCTTTCACCTTTAAAGAATAATTTTGCAGGATATAGAATTCAAGGTTGGTGGGCTTTGATTTTTTATCTTATTTTCAATTTTTAATTAAAAAATGTTGGGGCTGGGGATGTGGCTCAAGCGGTAGCGCACCCGTCTGGCATGCGTGCGGCCTGGGTTCGATCCTCAGCACCACATACAAACAAAGATGTTGTGTCTGCCGAAAACTAAGAAATAAAATATTAAAAATTCTCTCTCTCTCTCTCTCTCCCTCTCTCTCTCTTCACTCTCTCTTTAAAAAAAAAAAAATGTTTTTTGGTACCAGGGATTAAACCCGGGGGCACTTAACCACTGAACCACTTTTTATTTTTTTATTTTGAGATAGGGTCTTGCTAAGCAGCTGAGGGCCTAGCTAAATCGCTGAGGCCTCAGATCCTCCTGCCTCAGTCTCCCGAGTCACTGGGATTACAGGTGTGTGCCATTGTGCCCAGCTTGATGGGCTCTTTTCCTCTTAACACTTCAAATATTTCATTTCTTCCACCTCCTTCCATATTCCTAAGAAGTCAGATGTAACTCTTTGTTCTTTTGCAGGTAGGGCGTTTTTTCCTCTGGCTTCTTTTAAGAATTTTTATTTAATTTTGATTTTCTGCAGTCGAATATGATGTGCCTTGCTCTGTCTTTGGGGTACTTATCTGATGTTCTGAGCTTCCTGGACCTGTGGTTTGGTGTCTGGCATTAATCTGGGAAAGTATTTCTTCTGTTCCTTCCTCCCTTCTCCTTATAGCATCTCATTAGTGTTTATGTTAATTCATTTGTTGTTCCACAGTTCTTAGATATTGTTTCTTTTTTCTTTTTCTTTCTTTTTCAGTTTCTTTTTCTCTTTGCTTTTCTGTCTTAGCAGCTTCTGTTGACATCTCTCAAGTCAGCAGATACTTCATCTGTGTCTAGTTTATTAATGAGGCCATCAAAGGTATTCTTACATTTGGGTTGTAGCTTTTTGATTTCCAGCACTTATTATACGTTTTTCTTCCATTTTTTCCCCTATTTACATTACTCATCTTTTCTTGCATGATGTATACTTCTTCCTCCCTATAAGAGCCCTGTGCATCTTAATCATACCATTAGTTGTTTTACATTTCTGCTCTGACAATCCAACATCCCTATCATTTCTGAGTCTGGTTCTGAGGCTTGTTAAGTCTCTACAAACTGTGGAGTTTTGCTATTTAGCATACATTATTATTTATTCATTTATTTTTTAGTGGTGGGCATGCTATACTGAGTGAAAGGAATTCTGGTATGTAGGGCTTTAGTGATATGGTGATCAGATGTCAGAAAGAGTTCTCTAGTCCTATGATGAGGTCTCCATCTTTTGGGAGCCTCTGCCTGGGCTGTGAATTTCCATAGTGCTTCTCAGGTTTCTTCTCTCTGCCAGGCAGGACAAGAGGGCCAAAGGGGGCTGGAGTTGACTATTTTTCTTCACCTGTAGAAGGCTAGAGAAAATTGAAGCTGGGAATTCCCCTCTCTCAGGTTACTGAGGTTCTAATCAAATGCCAGGTGGCCTGACTAAGGGCAGGTCTTATTAAAAGGAGTAGCAGCATCTGGTGTTTTTCAAAATGGTTACTTCGGCCCGCCAGAAAGAAGCACAGGGGATTTGTCTCCATCTTCACTATGAGACCTACTAGGGCTCCTGGAGGTAAAACTCACAGAAGTGTGAGGGTCCCCACGGATGTCCCCCCTGGAGTTTTTAACCCTCCTACATGTCCTCTGAGAGCCTCCAGCAGTTCATCAATCCCAGCTTCCTCCCCAGCGCTGGCTCCTGCGCTTCGACTCAGGTATGTTGTCATTCTGTGTCCACCTGACTCTCTCCACTTTCAGTGGCAGCAATTTGCCCTGTGACCATGATTCTCTAATAGAACAGCTGTCGATTTTCCAGTTTGTTCAGTTTATTAGCACTCCTTCCAAGCTCTTTTGCATGCTGGAGCAGAGAACAGACGCCTTTTCCTTTGTCTAAAATGAAGATATTTTTTTTGGTCCAGTGTGGAATTTAGTGAAAATGTCTATTTCCTAGTCACTGATGGTTATATTCCTTCCTCGTCTTTTTTGGCTAGAATTATTTCTTCCCCAAATACTTCTTAGCTGTTAACAATTTAATTCTTCTTTTCGGGGACTTTCATCAATTCCACTGTCTTTCTCAGAGTGCTAATGACAGGTGCTGCCCATGTTTTGTGTTTGTTAACAACATTTAAACAAAGACATGCTGTTTAAGTGGTCTGTTGTTCCTGATGTCCTGCCTGCCGGTCTCACTTTGTGAGTTGAGTTGTTACAGCTGCACTTTATGCTGATGGTATCAGGAAAACAGCTTACAGAGAACATTGGGCAATAAGTGACAACTCCAAGCTGCATTTACAGATCTAGATCTCCCTACACTTGTTACCCACGTTGAAACTTACCTATGTTTTGTATATTTTATGGTCCATTCACATTACTTTTATAATTATAATTACTTTTTACAATCACTGGCTCTATTCTGTTAATTGGTCTTGGTAGATTCTGGTAATATGGTTCTGAAAGTTTTCCAAATGCTTCTACTGTGCAACCAAGGTTGAAACCTGTCTTTTACAAGGACTAGCAAACTATTTTTGTGTGTGTGTGAAGGGTCAGATAATAATTGTGTTAGGCTTTGAAGATAAGCAAGTGAGCACAGTGGTGTTTCAAAAAAGCTTCATTTCTAGATACTGAAATTTGAATTCATATAATTTAATGTATCAGAAAATATTATTTGTATTTTTTTTCAAATATTTAAAAATGTGAAACCATTCTTTCTGGTGTAAAAAAACAGGTTGAAAGAGGAATTTGGCAGGTGGGCTATAGTTTTTATGTGCTGGTTTATAGTTTATCTGCTTTCTTGCTTCAATTTGGTTCCATAAGATAAAATGATTCCTTTCATGGTCACTGATAACACTTAAAAATTTTTTTTTTAGTTATAGGTGGATACAATATCTTTATTTATTTTTATGTGGTATTGAGGATTGAACCCAGGACCTCAGAGTGCAAGGCAAGCATTCTACCACTGAGCTACAATCTCAGCCCAGTCATTGATAACATTTAAGTCCTACCATGGATTCCTTGTTAAGATTTTTTTTTTTTTATCAGGACATTTTAAAACATGTCAATGCATGTCCTAAGTACTTGTAGATGTTGTAGTATCTGGAATGCTTTTCTCTATATGTGGCTTAAAACAGTGTGAAAGTTGTCATTAAAATACAGATAGTTGTGTGGTTAATGCAACTGCTCTACAGTGTTATCATTGCACTTTATATCATTGTCTTTATATTATTTTCATTACCAGTTATAAGTGATACCTCTCATGTTGCAAAATGACTATAACAGCCTCAGGCATCACATGCAGACACTTAACATTCAACAAAAAGGAAGAGCATGTTCTTCTATGTGTTTATTCTTAATAGTTAGGCAAACTTTTCTAGAAAAATCCTCCTCCTTTGAATATCTTCCCTTAGATTCCAAGTCCACATTGGTCCCAGTTGAAGAATTTGAAATCATATTAACAATCATGCCGCACCCCTGATGTTTGGACAGAGCTAGCCTGCCTTAGGCAGGGAGTTTTAGAATCCCAGAACCAAGCCAGGGTTCTAATAGCAAGGAAGAAGAAGAAATGGCAATTGAGAATCAATAATCCCACACAGAACTAGATTCTTAGATAGAAAAAAAAAATCTAGCCAGGTGAAGTGGTGCATGCTTGGGAGGCTGAGACAAGAGGATCACAAGTTTAAAGCCAGCCTCAGCAATTTAGGAAGGCTCTGAGCAAGACTCTATCTCAAAATAAAAATAATTTTAAAAAAGACTGGGGTTGTGGCTCAGTGGTTGAACACCTCTGGGTTTAATCTCCAGTCCCAAAACAAAACAAACGAATAAACAAAACCTAAAGGATGTGTTTGAGCTTCTCATTTCCATTTGTTTATTTCCCTTAAAGAACTTAGAGAATTGTTCAGTACAATTTCCCTAAAAGAAACTTTATTGATTTTTTTCACTAAATAGGTTATATTTTGCTCAGATACAACCATTATTTCTATCAGATTACACTTAAAAAGAAATACATCCCATTTTTGCTTACTTTGTTTTCCTAAGTTTATAAATGTTGCATATCTAGCCTAAAAATAGTTCATGTGAAAAAGTTAAAAAACACTATTTTTTTCATCATCTGAAATCATCAGTGTTGTCTAGTATGCATTTTATATTGTAAAAACAAATATTGTGTTCAAAAAATTGTATTAAATAAGAATTATACATGACATCCCTAGCCTCCCTTCCCTGCCACCTCTCTGGGTTGTTGCTTTTGTTGTTGAAGAGCTAGGCATTAAACCTAGGGCCTCACACAGGCTGTGCAAGTGCTTTACCACTGAGCCACATCCCTAGACACTTTAATCAAATTTTTGAGACAAGTCCCTACTAAGTTGCTGAACTTGGGATCCTCCCGCCTCAGCCTCCGAGTAGCTGGAATCACAGGTGTGCCCAATGACTATCATGATTATTTTGATACATTGTCTCAAGTGGTAATACCCACCTCAACCTCCCCATGTGAAAATCACTGAGGGAGATTTCTATCAATTCCAAGCTCATCTGAACCTGCCAGGAGGAAAGCCCGACCCCCGCCACCAGCATGGCTGAAATTCCACCTGCTTGATGTTCTTGAGGGAAACAAACATCAAGCACAGAGGCAGCTGCTTCTGTTTAGGACAGACAGGTCAGGCTTCTGCTCCTTGATCTGCCTTTTAACATTGTTCGATGTTACACACTCAGCTCTAATTTTGATGTGTATAAAGCCAGAGTATGAATAATGTGTTTTGTAAGGTCTCTGTTTTTTCTTTACCATGTGACCCCAAATTTTGACCTTTATTTTCAATGTTAAAACTGATCTACAGTGTTGCTGCTGCTTAGTGAAGGCTGCAAATATAGTGGTGCTATATACTAAGATAATGATAAAAAGTGATGTAAGATAATGTGCTGGAGCAGCAACTGTCTAAGCTGCACTTTCACAATGTTCTAGTGTGAGACTTTCCTGTGTGACTAAGCCAAATACTTTGCCTATTCTAGGAAGCCAATCAAAAGACAAGTAAGAATCATACTACATAGGAGGTAACTTTAGAGAGCTTTATTGTATTTTAACTAAAATATTTGTAAACATCTGTACTTTCATTGCTAATTTTGAAATATATTTCATTATTTACAACACTACCCCCACAGCTCTAGAGATGTCTTTTACTCCTTCTAGAACTCTCTATGCATCCTGAAACATTCACACAGAAGTGACACCATGAGATCCTGAAAAACTGATGCAGGTTAAAAAGGTGTATTTGGTGGCAAAAGCAGTTTTCCTTGGCTGGTCCAGTATTCTTTTTTCTTGCCTTTCAGAGCTGCTTCCTGTGCTCACTAGTAATTGGACTCCTCCCCCCACTTCCATCCCAGGGGCGGGTGTTCTGCATTTTGTGGGGAGCCTGGTCATCTTTAGTCATATGGGGGAACTTTTCCCTCAGGAACCTGAACGCAGGTTAACTGATGGACACTTGTCAAGCTTGCCCCTTAGCCTAAGGAGTGTGACTATGAACAGCTTCTTGGGTCTGGCTGCCCTTCCCTCTGGGTCCTCTACTTTGGCTCATCCAGTCCAGGTGTCCCTTCTTAACACCGAAGATCCGTGTCCAGGGCCTCTTCCCCAGGAGGATTCCTGGTGGCCTCTTCGTAGGAGGGTGGCAAGCACACGGAGAGGAGGGTCCCTCCTGGACGCAGGGGCGAGTAGGGGATGTCCTGCTGGCTGCCCCAGGGCAAGCCGGGCAGGAAGTCGGGCCCGGCTCCCGCAGGAGGGCGCTCGGGGAGGTCGATACTGAACACCTGGCCCTGGGCCCGCGGGGCCTGGCAGCGGCGGTACAGAAACAGCAGCAGAAAGGCCAGGAAGAGCAGGACGGTGGCGGGGAGAAGGATGCACAGGAAGGGCTCCACGTCGGCTTGGGCGGAGCTGGCCTTCTGGGTGCCCTGGAGGTAGGGAAGGAAACTGGGTCAGCAGATGCGGGAGGGCAGGCTCTGGCCCTGACACCCCTTTTAAGGTCTTCTCCTGTTAATGTCGCTGCAGAGTCTCAAAATCACTACAGTCAGTCATTACGCCGCTGAGCTTGACCCCAGGTGAAATATAAAGCAAATTTACAGGAGAAAGTGTGAACTCAGAAGGTCAAAAACTGCGTACCCGTGACGGCGTACAGTGTTTCCACCAAAGAAAAAATAACTAGAATAAAATTTAGTTGGCAAATCTCCCACTCCTTATAATGGGAACTCCTTACCATTTCTGTACTTATTTTATTTAGAATTAGACCAATGTTTTATTGCCACAAAAGGATCACATGAAACTTAAAAATTTTTAATTCATGTGGTTATATGATCCTCCCACAAATGTTTGAATTCTCATTTGATGGTGGCACTTATTTTTTTTATTGATTGTTCAAAGCATTACAGAGCTCATGATAAATCATCTTTCATTCATTTGACTCAATTGGGTTTTGAACTCCCATTTCTACCCCAAATACAGATTGCAGAATCACATCTGTTACATACTCACATTTTTACATGATGGCTTATTAGTGACTGTTGTATTCTGCTACCTTTCCTATCCCCTACTATCCCCCCTCCCCTCCCCTCCCATCTTCCCTCTCTGCCTCCTCTGCTGTTGTTCAATTCTCTCCCTTTTTCCCCCCCTCCCTCTTGCCCCTTATAACCTCTTATAATTTTGTGTATCATTGAAGGTCTCCTACCATTTCCATATGCTTTTCCTTCTCTCTCCCTTTCTCTCCCCCCATTCGTCTTTGTTTACTGTTATTCTTTTCCTCATGCTCTTCCTTCCTGTTCTGTTCTTAGTTGCTCTCTTTATATCAAAGAAGACATTTGGCATTTGTTTTTTAGGGCTTGGCTAGCTTCACTTAGCATAATCTGCTCTAATGCCATCCATTTCCCTGCAAATTCTATGATTTTGTCATTTCTTAGTGCTGCATAATACTCCATTGTTTATAGATGCCACATTTTTTTTTATCCATTCATCTATTGAAGGGCATCTAGGTTGGTTCCACAGTCTAGCTATTGTGAATTGTGCCGCTATAATCATTGATGTGGCCGTATCCCTATAGTGCGCTCTTTTAAGGTCCTCAGGGAATAGTCCGAGAAGGGCAATAACTGGGTCAAATGGTGGATCCATTCCCAGCTTTCCCAGGAATCTCCATACTGCTTTCCAAATTGGCCTCACCATTTTGCAGTCCCACCAGCAGTGTACAAGTGTACCCTTTGATGGTGGCACTTATGAATGAGATTGTTAAATCCTTTAAATTTGATGTTGTAATATTTACGAGGTAGATTCAGAAAGCTTTTAAATTTTAAGGACAAAGAATTACAGGTGATTCTTAGGCAACCTAAAAGGTATTAGCTCACAAAGTAACAGTGGTTCCTCATGGAGTAATAATATAGGCATGAATTGATGTTTCAATTGCAGGGTAGGAAAGCAATGTGAAAAAAAATCATTCTAATTGTATATGCTTTTTTAAAAAAAATTTCTTGGCAACAGGGATTGAATCCAGGTGCACTTAAACACTGAGCTGTATTCCCAGCCATTTTAAAAATATTTTATTTTGAGACAGGTCTCACTAAGTTGCTTAGGGCCTCACCAAATTGCTGAGGCTGGCTTTGAACTTGTAATCCTCCTGCCTCAGCCTCCTGAGCCACTGGGATTACAGGCATGTGCCACAGTGCCTGGCCTATGTATTGCTAGGACAATATTAATACAGCCATTAAGAAATAATGAAGTATTAAAAAGTTTTTCTACTATATGAAGCATATAGTAACAAATGTAGATGTTAATATTCACTACTTCAGAGAAAAGGAAATCAGTTTAAAGGCCCATAATTGTATTTAAAATAAGAAAACAAAATATTAAGCTCTTTATCTTCTTATTCTAAATAATATATAATAATGTGTATAAGAGCTGGGTTTCTTTGCCTTGATTTTGGTGGAAAGGACAAATGTTTTGCTGGTCACAACTCCTTAAGCCATTTCCTTATCTACCAAAGTGTGATCTTTTTTAAATTCCTATAGACTTTACAACTATGTTGTTTTCAATCAAAATTAGATGCTTTAAAAAGATGTATTCTGCCAGATATTTTGTTCTTGGTGAGATATGCTTAAGGTATTCTAGCTTGAAAACAACATCAAAATTAAAAGTTTTCCTGATAAGCAGAGCATCTGTGATCTTTGGGGTTTGGCAGCTCTGGCTTTGAATTCTGAAGACCTTCTGACACCTCTGTGACATGGAGGTCACCTGCCAACTCTGGGCTTGGGTTTTCCTCTTTATTAAATGAAAATAATAACATCTATTTTTGAGGATTAGCATGAGAATTGAGTGCATTAATTCGTGTAAAATGCCTGGTAAATAACATGTATTTTTATGTCCATGTCTCAGTGACTCAAATTTTCAGATTTACTAAAAGTAAAATACTAAATCAGAAGAAATCTAGAAATGTTTTGATAAGACTAGAATATTGGAGTGAGTATAAAATCTGACCATTACTGAAATTATATTTTAGTAATATATTTTCAAAAATATTTTGTGATATATTTTATGTGTGTTATTAAGTTATATTTCTAAAGTTTTTTACTGTTTTTCCACATGTTTAATATCAGAATAATTTACTTAAAATCTATTGTGACATAATAAGGGACTTTGATTAGAAAAGCATAAGAGTAGATAAAACTAAAAATAAATTTATTATAATAAAAAAATTGAAGTCAAGAGATAAAATAATTTATTTTCTTTCTAGATGAATCATTAACTCTGTTAAAAATCATTCCCTTTTAAAGCAATAGCTCTTCAAATCCAGTAAACATAGATTATTTTCACAATTTATTTTTTTTCCTTTATTCTATATCAATAATACAGGTAATAATAGCTTCTTATCAGTGTTGCCATCAAATTTAAAATTCCCTATTATATCCCCTAAGTTCAATATGCATAGATCATTAAGTTACTTAATATTCTATTTAAAAGGATTTATGTACAAGTAGACTCTGTTATTTACAATTATACTACTATGGTATGATCAATATTAGTTGAAAAAATTTGGGAAAGAAGAAATACCACATAGCCTGCTAACCAATACTTCCATTGGTTGAGTTAAATTTGTCCAAATACCAAGTCTTTTTATCTAATACAGACAACTGGGACAATTTTTTAAGAAAAAGAACTCTTCTTTTTTCCTGGTAAAGAAATTTCACAGAGCTATAGAACACATTTATTTTAGTATACTTAATTTGTTTATTTAATTATTCCTCATATTAGTTAAAATGGCTGGAATTTTTAAAATTCAGAAGTGATATCTTTTCTAGTCAAATGTTCTAATGTGTTCACTAGCCTCAAAGTTGTCTTTTAAGTTTTAAAGTTTTTCTAATGTGTGTATTACTCAAGGGCTTTATCATTCAGGCAATATTTTAGAGAAATATTCAATAAAAGGTGTAACTGCTAAAGGACATTTTTTTTTCTGTAAAAGTTGGTTTTAGTGATTTTAAATACCAGTCTTACAAGTTGATTTTCTAGAAAACAAGAGAATAGGTTTATTTTCCTCTTTTTGTGTGATCAGCAGGGTCATCCATTTCTCCTCTAGTTATAAAAGTTCTTTGATTTTAGTTGCTATGAATATTTTTCTGTAATGCTGCCTTACAAGGAGGCTCCTTTGGTGATCTGGCACACAAGTCAGAATAGCAGGTGCATTTCTTAGTGACTAACTTCCTTAACCCCCTGCTCGCCTTCCTGCAGAAAGATGCTTGGTTTCTGCAAACTCCTAAAAGCGGGGATTGTTCTCCAGTCAAGAATGAAAGGAAGCCTCTTATTTCTGTATACAGACATTGCTTACTGAGCAAAGAACATAGTTATAATTGAAGGCATAAAAACTTGTCAAAAACCTCTACCCTCAGGAACTCTGACATATTTGATATATCAAATAGTGTTAGATACATTTGTGCCAAGTTTTACTTATCATTGTTAAAAAAAAAAAAGGCAACTTTCAAGTTACTGCCTTCAGACCATGCCAGTCAGCAAACTCATATTTTTTTTATTATATCCATGATGCAAAGTGTTGCCACTAAGTTATAAGAACCTAAAAAATATAGGCATTGTTAATTTAGAAACTATCCAAGAAGCTTTGGGAGAAGAAGCTGAAGCCATAGATTACAGACCTGCAGCTGGGTTTCCAGAAGAGGCAGGCTTGGTTCACTGGTTAGCCACTCGTATGTCCCCCGGCCAGCGTGTCCAAACTTCCTCCAGCTGCTGCTCAGCAATCCCCTCATGGTGTCACCCAGCTGATGACCCGGTCTCCTTTCCACCCTGCTGCCTGGATTTCTACAGTGCTGCTTGCTCTTGGCCTGGATCCAGGATAGATGTGTGCGGCCGATGGCTTTTGGTAAACTCGTCTTCTGATGAGTGGCATCAGGGAAAAGAAACCAACCAGAGATACCTTTCAGGACTGACTGCATTTATATTCAGTGCCTCTGGGTTTGTGTTTGTGGCCTTTATCACTAGAAGGATTGGCATCAAATATCAGCTATGGAATAGATTTCAGGTGGGAGAGTTTTCTGCATTAGCATTATTACAGTGCAAACAAAGTCGTGGTGAATACAGAGCTGCTATATTTAGATGTAATTAAGACCCTCTCCCTTCCCTTACCAAACCCCTCTCTGGGGACATCTGATCAAGAAAATCTACCTAGGATGAATTCTCTTTTATTATTTCTGGGTTTTATAGTACAAAATGAAGGGGTACTTGATAGAGAAGCAAAGACCCATTAATAATATTTTACTGAATTATTTAGATGAAAGTTGCCTAATGATAAAGTTGTACACAAGCCAGACGGACAATAGCTTAGACTGTTAGATGGAAAGTTTGCTGATTTCAATTTTTTTAAATCAAATTACCAGTACCTAAATAGTCTCCCTACAGGTTTTCTTGTGAACTTTATACAATTATTGCTATAACACTTAAAAACTTTGATTTGAACTTGATTTGCATGTTCACTGAATTAACTTGGGGATATTTAATTCAACATATGTGTTATTTAACATTTAAGACAATGTGTTAGTTCATTTTGTGCTACTAGAGTGGAATACCCGAGATGGGTAATTTATAAATAATAGAATTTTCTTTTTCACCATCTGGGAACCTGCGGAAAGCTGAGTGAAGCCTCTTTCAGGAGGGCCTAAATTGATCTCCCTATCTCCTAAAGGCCACACCTCTTAAGATTATCATGTTGGCAACACCTATGTTTTGAAGGGGATGCATTCAAATCATAGCAGACATAATGCTGAAATCTTTCTTTTAGTGAAGTAAACCTCAGCTTCAAAGATTTACTCAAAGTGTTAGAACTCAAAGTTGCAGCTACACACATCCTCACTAAACACCATTTCCACCCAAGTGATTGCCATAATGCTGAAATGAAATTTCTTAACTGGGATCCCCTTTCTTCTTCTCTCACCCAAGACTATCATCTACTGGCCAATAGTGGATGATCTCAGGGGGTGGTCAATGCTAAATTTTGTAGATAGGCACAAATTTCTCAAGAGTATCTATAGTGTTCATACCTTTTCAAAGACATTTGATAGAATTTGGTGATTTGTCCAACTTGTTTGTGGTAAAAGTTTTTGCTAGGTTTCCAATGATAAGTATGCCCCAATCAGTATCCCAGCATAGAATTCCTTTTCATTTCATCTTTTCTTACTTTTGGTGGAGTGAGCTGGTTTTGTGATTTCAGTTCAAATATTGCCTTTCTTTGATGTGTTTCTTTTTAGTAAATCCTGAATTCTCGCCTCTGAGACCACACAAATACCTGGCAAACACTACAATATTTTGCTTTCTTCCATGCCAATAGCTTTCCAATACTGTGGACTCAACATGGACCATCCTTCTCCACTTTATCTACTTATTGAGATACCCTCATTTCCTTGAAGCAAATTGGAAGTCTGGATTAAAAGCATTAACTATGCATCTGTAACACTGATCTTCCTCCTGCAGAGAACAATTCAGACATGTTTCCTGCTTTTGTGGATCTATTTGTTTGCCAAGAGAAGCAAACAAAATATATATCAGAAGATGATAAATATGGGGAGAAAAAGAAGAGAAGGGGCAGAGCCAAGGCTGAAGGGAGGGGGCACTGTGAAAGTGGGCAGTTAATTAGGATCTCACAGGGGAAGTAGTATTTGAGCAAAGAGGGAGGCAAGGTACTCGACCACGAAGCTACTGCATGGAAAGACATCACGCACCAAGGGGAATGCCGGTGAGGGGCCCAAGGCAGGCACGTGCCTGGTGACTTCACTCGGTGACCAGCAGGGTGGCTGGAGCAGTGCTTTTAAAGTGAGCTTGGAGAAATGGAGGAGATGAGGTCAGAGAGGTTATGAGGAGGGAGGGAAGGCAGCAAAGGGTCTGAGTTTATAGAGCTTTGTAAGTATTTTGGCTTTTCTCTAAGTGAAACGGAGGAGCCATATAAAATTTTGAGCAGAGTGACAAGATCTAGTGACTATTTTAAAAGGACCAGTGATTCAGGAGGCTGAGGCTGAGGCAGGAGGATTGCAAGTTTGAGGCCAGCCTGGGCAAATTGGTGAGACCCTCAACAATTTAGCAAGACCTTGTCTCGAAATAAAGGGCTGGAGACATAGTTCAGTGGTAAAGGGTCCCTGGGTTCACTCCTAAGCAATCTGTATACGGGGTAAAATTGGGAGTTCATAACCCACTTGAATCAAACTGTGAAATATGATGTATTAAGAACTATGTAATATTTTGAACGACCAACAATAAAAAAAATTACAGGATTATTCATTTAGAGAGGGGCTTACTGAGGAGTTGCCTCAATTGTCTCTGCTATCAATTGCAACTTGGTGAGACATTCTTGGCCTACAGAGCCAGCCAATAATCTAGATCTATTATAACCTCTTATAGATATGGTATTGTATTTCAACTCTAAAATATGTGTGGATTTTAATTATCAAAGTCTTTCTGAATTTATCTCCACAGCATGTGCTTATTATTTTTTTTCCACATTAAAAGGAAGAATATATTCTATTTCCATCAGCTTTTCTAATGGTCTCACATTCTTTTATTCTGAATTTTTATAGTTTCATATTATAATCTCTGACTATGATAATCAAAAATTATATGAAATACCTCTAAAACTTCTATAGGAGTTTCAGAATAAAATTTCTTACATTTTCAATTTAATTATTTTACTTCTCTCTTTTTTGAAATTAGTTGAAGTCTTCATTCATTTGGCGATTTTTTTTTTAAAAAAAATTCTTTGAACTCAACACAGATGATTTGCTATTAGAATTTCAAGAACTGATATTTCCACATTTTCTGGTTTTATTGGTTGTGGATGAGTTGGGTAGGGGAGTTTGTTATATTACACATTTTATTTTCTGGCTCAGTAATAGAGAAAAAGCTTTAAACTAATGGTCAGAGAAGATCCAAATGAACCGAAGATGACTATAAAATGATAGCTTTTTTCCTACATTCAATTACTAAACAAGTAAATACATTTAACTTTCAGTAAACTGATCAGTGCACTGTTTCAAGATGCCATTATAAGAATTAAATAAGCTCATATTTGATTAGAGTGACAGAAAGATGAATCAGTGGCCTATAGACAGCCCTGTGATGGATCACCCTGCCTCAGAGACTCGTGGGCAGCCGGGGTTCACCTAAGGGTCACAGATCTGGTCTTTGTTTTTGTTGATGTTGGACCTGATAATCTGGAAGGAAAGAGGCTGTTTGACTAGATCCACTAAACACTATGAACTGAAAGAGGAAGCTACCCCAAAGCATCTTTTAAAAAACCAAACCAAAAAAAAAAAAATGACAAAAACAAACAAAAATACCCAAAACTACTGGTATGAAGTTTACATTGGGGAAAATATAAGCCCTTATGGAAGTGGGAGTTGAACAGGAAATTTAAAATTATTTGGAGGAACAATTAATGTGTGTGTGTGTGTGTACACAAACATATGTATGTATGTATCTCCAAAGGAAATAAAATCAGTTTGTCAAAGAGACATTTATACTCCTGTGTTCACGGTGGCCCTATTCACAACAGCCAATACAGGAATCAGTCTTTATCCATCAATGCCTGAATGGATGAAGCAAATGTGGTGTATACGCACAACAGAATACTGTTCACCTTAAAAAAGGAAATCCCGTCATTTGCAACAACTCAGAGGACAATATGTTGAGATAAACCAGGCACAGAAGAACAAGTATCACCTCCCATATTTTGTTTATTCATGTATATGACAGGGGTGAATTAGTGGGTGGAGGAACAACATTACTTAATATCTAAATTGTCATGTATTATTGTGTTGTCATGTATTATTGTGTTATCTACTTACCCCTTTAAAAAAACAACTTTAGGCTAAAAGGATTATTCCCATTTCACAAATTAGTAAGTTGAGGCTTGCATTACACATCTTGGGGAGAAAATTATCCAGGTTTTGCAAGATTACACAATTTCAGGAGCCAGAACAGGGTGTAACTATACTTCACTGTCTGTGAAATAAAGGGACTGTCAGTGATGAAGAGGCCTGTTTCTCCCTTGTTTGGTGTAGCAGCTTCACTACTTTGTACAAAAATCTAGAAATGGCAAATGTCATACTGCTATGACTAGGAGTTCTCCTATTCACTCTTTAAGACTTGGTTTAGTATGATTTTGCAGGGGAGACGCCTCTCCTGATTAGTCTCTATCATCACTGGCCATAACAATCAACTGGCACCTCCCTGGATGGCTCCTACAGCAAATGCATGCTTCTCTTTACCTCATGTCATGTCCCACATCAGAACTGTCTGAAAGCTGTTCTCTTCTAATAGAAGGCAAAGAGTTGTCCTTGAGTCATGTTCTCCCAAAGCCTCATCAGGGCCTACATATAATATGGACACACAAATGCTTTTGGAAGAATGAAGTGCTAGTGTCATTTTGGTGTACTCTGCATTATTATTTGAAAAAAAATTTAACATACTATTCATATTAATGGTGTTCAGTGTGACATAGTGTATGATATGTGTGTATGTGTATATATGATGTATATATATATATGGTGTGTATATATGTGTATGCATGCGCGCGCGCGCGCGCGCGCACACACACACACACACACACACACACACACACAGTGTATACCGATCAAAACCATCCGCTATCCCTTGCCAAGGTCTATTCTCTCTATTCTGCTTTCAGGTTGACATTTTTTTAAGCATCCACATATAAGAAAGAACATGTAGTCCTTACATTTATGTATCTGCCTTATTTCATTTGATACAGTATCCTCCAGTTCCGTTCATTTTGCTAGAAATGACAGGATCTCATTCATCTTTATGGATGCATAATACTCTATCGTGTATATATACCACATTTTCTTTATATGTTCATCTGTTGATGAACAATCAGGCTAATTCCATATCTTACTATTGTGGATAATGCTCTACTAAACATGGGTGAGCAGGTTTTCTCTTTGGTATGCTGATTGCATTTCCTTTAGATAGATAACCAGAAAAGGGATGGCTGAATCATATGGCAGATCTATTTTTAGTCTTTTGAGGAACCTCCATAATGACTGTACTAATTTATACTCAACAGTGTGTAAGGATTCCTGGATTTCTTTATCTCCTCACATCCTCACAAGCATTTCTTCTTCTTTTTTTTTTTTTAAATAATAGTTTTCTAACTGGGGTGAGATGAAACCTCATTATAGTTTTTTTTAATTGGTTCTTCTTAGCTATCCATTTTGATAAAATTATACAATCATGGAATATGCTCTCATTGTAGTTTCAATCTGCTTTTCTTGAATGGCTAGTGATAGTGAGCATTTTTTTTTCATAAATTTGTTGGGCATTTGCATTTCCTCTTTTGAGAAGTGTCTATTCAAGTATTTGGCTCATTTTAAAAAAAAAATGGATTACTTTTTAAAACAATTTCACAATCCTTATAATATTCTGGATCTGAACCCTTTGTCAGGTAAATGGTTGATAATTATCTTCTCTCATTCCATAGGTTGTTTCGTTGCTGTGCAGAATCCTTTAGTTTGGCATAATCCATTTGTAAGTTCTTAGCTTTGTTTCCTGTACTTTTGGTCTTTTTCAGAAAATCGTGGCCTGTACCAATGTCTTAAAGTGTTTCCCTTATAGTTTCTTCTAATAGTTTCAGAACTTCAGGTCTTACTTTTAGGTCCTTGATCCATTTTGAATTGCTTTTGTACAAGGTGAGATATATAGCTGTTCAACTCAGTCTTCTGCCTATGGGTGTCCGGATTTCCCAGCACTCTTTATTGAAGAGGCTGTCCTTTCTCCAGTGTGTTTTTGGCATCGTTGTGATTTGTTGACTGTAAATGTGAGGGTTTATTTGTGGGATCTCTGTTCTAATCTATTGGTTTATGTGTTTGTTTTCATTATTAATGTTCTGTAGTATGTCTTGAAGTAAGGTATTTTGATGCTGCTACCTTTGGTTTTTTTTTTTTATCAATTGCTTGGCTTTTGGGGTATTTTGGGCTTCCATACGTATTTTAGGATTTTTTTCTTTGTGAAGAACAACATTTATATTTTAATGAACCCGTGGATCATGGTGGGTTTCATGATCATTTTAACAATATTAATTTTCCCAGTCCATGAATATGGGAGGTCTTTCCATCTTTTTTATGTGTTCTTCAAGTTCTTTTATCAGAATCTTAGAATTTTCAGTTCCTTGGTTAAGTTTATTCCTAGGTACTTTATTTTTTGTAGCTATTGTGAATGAGATTACTTTTATGATTTATTTATCTTATATTTAGCATATAGCCAAGTGCCAGTAAATTTGTTATTGGTGTATAGAAAAGCTACAGCCCTGCACACTGATTTTTGTATCCTGCTACTTTACTGAATTTATTTGTTCTAAAGGTCTTTTTGTGGGGTCTTTAGGTTTTTAATATATAGAAATAATATGTAGAATTTAATATATAGAATTAATATATATCATCTGGAAACAGAGGTGAAAACTTGCAATGCTATATTGAATAGGAATGTTGAGAGTGGACATCCTTGCCTTGTTTCTGATATTAGAGGAAATTATTTCAGCTTTTCTCCATTCAATATGATGTTGGTTGTAGATTTGTCATATGTAGTCTTTATTATATTGAGGTGTAATCCTTCTATACCTAATTATTTAGCATTTTTATCATGAAGGAATGTTGAATTTTATCAAAGGCTTTTTGTGCATCTATTTAGACAATAATGTGAATTTCATTCTTTATTCTGTTGATGTGATATATTCAGTTTATTGATCTTTGTATGTGGAGCCATCCTTTCTTCCTTGGGGTGAAAAACAACTTGATCATAGTGAATGATCTTTTAAAAAATATTTTATACTGATTTTCCTACTGTTTTGAGAGATTTTGCATCTATTGTTCATCAGGGATATTGGTCAATAGTTTTCAGTGAAATCATTCAGTCCTGGGCTTTTCTTTTTGGGGAACCCCCTCACCCCCAATGCTGGGAATCGAACTCAGAATCTTATGCAAGCTATCCAAGTGCTCTACCACTGAGATGTATCCTCAGGCCCCTTTATAATTTTATTTTGAGATACGGTCTCTCTAAACTATACAAGCTGGCCTTGAACTTGTGGTTCTTCTGACTCATTGTTCAGAAGGGATGGGATTATGGGCATGCAATATTTTATTCTTGACTCAATCTCACTGTTTGTTATTGGTCTATTTAGGTTTTTTTTCTTATGTTCTCATGGTTTAATTTTGTTTGGTCACATGTGACCAGAAATTTGTCCACTTATTCTAGGTTTTCTAATTTGTTAGTATCTAGTTTTACCCCAATAATCTTTTATATTTCTGTGGTATCAAGACAAGTTATAATTGTCTCTCTTTTCATCTCTGATTTTATTTATTTGGGTCTTCTCTCTTTTGATCCTTGGTTGGTTAGGTAAAGTTTCATTGATTTTTGTTTATCTTTTCAAAAACTCTGCTTTGTTTCACTGATATTTTTATTGTTTTTATCCTTTTTATTTGTGCTCTGATGTTTCTTATTTCTTTCCTTCCACTAATTTTTGTCTTTTGTTTATTCTGACATATCTAGGTCATTAGATAATTTGAAATCTTTCAATTATTTTTGATATAGGCAGGGATTGCTCCAAACTTTCCTCTTGGTACTGCTTTTGCTATACCCCATAAGCTTTGGTATATTGTTTCCATTTTCATTTGTTTTAGAACAATTTTTTAACTTTCCTTTTTGCTTGACCCAGAGTTTATTCAGAATTGTGTTGCTATCTCCATGTTTTAGTATAATTTCTATTGTTGTTGACTTCTAGTTTTATTCTATAGTGATTGGAAAGGATGTTATTTTAATATTTTTTAATTTGTTAAGATTTGTTTTGTCGCCTAATATATGGTCTACTCTAGAAAAATTCCATGTGCTGATGCAAAAACATGTATATTCTGTAGCTGTTGGAATGTTCTGTAAATGTCTAGTCCATTTTATCTACAGAATAGTTTAACTCTATTACTTTGTTGATATTTTTGTCTGCATTATATATCCATTGTTGAAAGAGGGGCATTGGAGTCCCCCAGTATTGTTGCATTGGAGTCTCTCTTGTTAGTTCTATTAGTGTTTGTTTTATACAATTGTTTTATAAAATTTATAAAAACTACTCTGACAGTTGCATATAGATTTACAATTATTGTATCTTGTTGAACTGACCCCTTGATCGTTATTTACTGATCTTGTGTCTTCCTACAATTTTTGTCTTAACATCTATTTTTTCAGATGAAGATATATCTACTCTGCTAACTTCAG
Organism: Urocitellus parryii; assembly: GCF_045843805.1. Taxonomy (NCBI): domain Eukaryota; kingdom Metazoa; phylum Chordata; class Mammalia; order Rodentia; family Sciuridae; genus Urocitellus; species Urocitellus parryii. The sequence goes on from NC_135538.1 coordinate 26,463,476, forward strand.
GTTTTCATTTGTTTGGAATATCATTTTCTCTCCTTTTAGTGTTTACATGTTTTTACTGATGAATGAGTTTCTTGCAGGCAGCATATTGTTGGGTCTTTTTTTTTTTTTTAATCAGCCAGTCTGTATCTTTCAATTGTCTGTTTATAGTCAAGGTTATTATTGATAGATAAGGACTTACTCCTGTCATTTTTTTATTTTTTTCAGTTGTTTTGAATATTCTTTCTTTTCTCCTCTCGTCATCATTGTGTTTTGTTGGTTTACTATATTGGTAATGTTTATTCTTTTATATTTCTTTTGTGTATCTATTCTTCTAGTGGAATTTATACTCTTAAATGCTTTTACTATGGTAATTACCTTTCATTTCTGGGAGAATTTCTTTAAGGACTGGGCTGGTGGACATGAATTCTCAATTTTGCTCATCTTGGACTTTTTTTCTTTCTTTCTAAAGGAGAGCTTTGCTGGATATACTATTTTGGGTTGGCTCTTTTGTTTTAGGACTTAGAATACATTATTTCATATCCTCCTGGCATGTAGGGTTTCTTCTAAGAAATCTGCTGTTAGTCTATTGGGAATGCCCTTAGAAGTGATTTGATGCTTTTCTTCCTGCAGATTTAAGAATTCCTTCTTTGTCTTATACTTTTGACAGTTTGAATATGATATATCATGGTGAAGGTCTTTTCTGCACATGTCACATCTTGTCTCTTTGGTTACAGGTATTCTGAAAATGTAGATATTTGTTTATTGGATGAACTTCCAAAGGTTTTGAGTGCTGTCTTCATTCATTCTTATCCACCCCTGCCTTTTGTCTGGGGTATTTCAAAAGACCAGTTTTCAAGTTTAGATTTTCTTTCTTCCACTTGATTTAGTTTGTTGTTGAGGCACAGAGCAAGTAGAGAAAGGTAAATGGATGTGGTGCAGAACACTTGAATCAAATGAGCAAACTTAATATTATCAATAATGGGAAAAAATGACAATCATGTGCTCTCTGATGTGCTGCATTGAAGATGAAGGTCATGCATGAATGACTCAGTTCTAAAGGCTAGATGTCCAAAATTAAGGTGTTAGTAGGGCCGTGCTTTCTCTGAAGATGGAGAAAGAATCCATTCTTGCCTTTCTAGCCTCTGGAGGATCCTGACCAAAGTCTATTTTCCTTAAACTCGGATAGGAACAGTTGCACTCCTCTACCTACCTCCAATGTGTTTGGTAACTTTTCAAACTGGGAGTCCATATTTTGTTGAACCTGATCTTTGGGAAACTAGAGAAACTCAATTAAAGATTCTTCCCCTAGGGATAATTTGTATTCAATATTTGGGAGCAAACACTAACACAGGACCCTGTGGAGTGGCAGATTCAGCTTGTACATATTGTCAAAAACCTCAGCATAGTCAGATAATTCCATGGTGATGGTAGTGTCTCTATCTTGCTGTGCTCTGTTCTGGATTTCAGGATCACCTAGCTGGCCTGGACAGAGTAGCCTTTCTTGTTAGTGAGCTCTGAAAAGTATCAAAAATGTTGTTACAATATATTTAGCATATAGCCAAGTGGAGAACTATTCAAACTGTACCATATTGCCACTTGACTAGTTGTCTGTAATCAGTATCTGTCTAGTTTATTGTATATTTTAGCTTCAAATTTATTCATCTAACATAGCATACTTCTGAAAATATTAGTGCTTATCAAAATCATGATATATTTTCTGGGCTGGGGTTGTGGCTCAGTGGCAGAGTGCTTGCCTAGCATGTGTGAGGCACCAAGTTTGATTCTCAACACTGCACATAAATAAATACAATTAAAAATATATTTTAAATCATGTTTTTTTTCATGGTTTCCCACATGTTGCTAGTACTTTAGGATTTTAATAAGTAAAAGAGGAGGACAAAGGTTATATAACCAAGTAACTGTGAGAAATGAGATTGTAGTTAGAAAACTTCTTTCACTGAAGGACCTGTCAGATTCTCAAATATCCTACGTACTGCTATGGTATAGAACATTTCATATTTGACCAGCATGCTTTTTATAATTTTTAAAATTCTTTTTAGTTATACATGACAGTAGAATGTATTTTGACATATTATACACACATGAAATATAATTTCCCATTCTTGTGGTTGTCCATGATTTACAGTTACACTGGTCATGTATTCATATATGAACATGTTGAATATGAATGTGTTGTCCGATTATTTCTACTGTCTTCCTATTCCTATCCCCTCTTCCCTTCATTTCCCTTTGTCTTCTCTCCCCATAACGCCTATGGTGTATTGGCATCCACATATCAAAGAGAACATTCAGACTTTGATTTTTGGGATTGGCTTATTTCACTTAGCATGTTAGTCTCCAGTTCATCCATTTACTGGCAAATGCCATAATTTCATTTTTTTCCTTATGGATGAGTAATATTCAATTTTGTATCTATACCACATTTTCTTTTCCATTTATCTGTTGAAGGGCACCTAAGTTGGCTTCATAGCTTAGCTATTGTGAATTGAGCTGCTGTAAACACTGATGTGGCCACGTCACTGTAGTATGCTGATTTTAATTCCTTTGGAAATGTGCTGAGGAATGGGATAACTGGATCAAATGGTTGTTCTATTTAAATTTTTCTGAGGAATCTCCATACTGCTTTCCGGAGTGATTGCATCAATTTGCAGTCCCACCAGTAATGTATAAGTGTTTCTCCCCCGCATCCTCACTAACATTTATTGTTACTTATATTCTTGATAATTGCCATTCTGACTGGAGTGAGATGAAATATCAGTGTAGTTTTTATTTGCATGTCTCTAATTGTTAAAGATGTTAAACACTTTTTTCATATATTTGTTGACCAATCATAATTCTTTTGTGAAGTGCCTGTTAAATTCCTTAGCCCATTTATAGATTGGGCTGTTTTTGTGTGTGTGTGTGTGTGTGTGTGTGTGTGTGTGTGTGTGTGTGTTAAATTTGAGTTCTTATATATCCTGGAGATTAGTCCTCTATCTGAGGTGCAGGTGGCAAAGATTTTCTCCCATTCTGTGGCTCTGTCTTCATGTTCTTGATTGTTTCCTTTGCTGTAAAGAAGGTAGTTAGTTTGATACCATCCAATTTATTGATTCTTGATTTTATTTTTTGTGCTTTAGAAGTCTTGTTGAGGAAATTTGTTCCTAAGCCTATATTTTCTTCCAGTAGGCACAAGGTCTCTGGTATAATGCCTGAGTCCTTGATTTACTTTGAGTTGAGTTTTGTGTAGGATGAGAGATAGGGATTAAATTTCATTCTACTACATATGGATTTCCAGTTTTCCCAGCACCATTTGTTAAAGAAGCTATCTTTTATCCAGTGTATGTTTATGGTGCCTTAGTCTAGTATGAGATAACTATATTTATGTGGGTTTGTCTCTGTGTCTTCTATTCCATACCACTGGTCTATGTGTCTGCTTTGGTGCTGATACCATGTTGTTTTTGTTACTATAGCTCTGCAGTATAATTTAAGGTCTGGTATTGTGACACCACCTGCTTCACTTTTCTTGTGGAGAACTGCTTTGGCTATTCTGGGCCTGTTATTTCTCCAAATGAATTAGCTTTATAGAATAAGTTTGGAAGGGTATCTCCTTTTTTCTTTGGAAAAATTTGAGGAGGGTTGGTGTTAGTTCTCTGAAGGTCTGGTAAAACTCAGCTGAGAATCCGGGCTTTTCTTTGTTGGTAGGCTTTTGATTACATCTTCAATTTTATTGCTTGAAATTGATGTGTTTAAAGTTTCTATGCCCTCCTGATTCAATTTGGGTAGGTCATGTTTCTAGAAATATGTCAATGCTTTAAGATTTACTATTTTATTAGTGTAAATTTTCAAAATAGTTTGATTATTGGCTATATTTCAGTAGTGTCTATCATGATATTTCCTTTTTCATCACAAATGTTAGTAATTTGAGTTTTCTCTCACTAGCTTGGCTATGTGTTTATCAATTGTGTTGCTTTTTCTCAAAGAACAAACTTTTTTTGGGGGGTGGGGTGGGGATTTTTTTCCAATTTCATTGATTTCAGCTCTAATTTTAATTATTTTCTGTCTTCTGCTTTTGGGGTTGGTTTATTATTTTTTTAGGACTGTGAGATGTAATGTTAGGTTATTGATACACTTTCCTCTCAGCGGCACATGGATCCTTCTATAAAATAGATGATTTGATGGATGAAATATTCTACACATGTCTGCTAAGTCTAAATTATTATATTTTTTAGTTTAGTTCCATAGGTTTTTTGTTTGTTTGTTTTTTGGTGTGGAGGATCTATCCAGTTGTGAGAGAAGTATGTTGAAGTCACCCAGTATTAGTGTGTTGTGGTCTATTTGATTCTTGAACTTGAGAAGGTTTGTTTGATGTACATAGATGCTTTATTGTTTGGGGAATAAATATTTGTTTGTTATGTCTTGTTGATGTATAATTCCCTTAAGCAGTATGAATGTCCTTCTTTGTCCCTTCTGATTAACTTTGGCTCAAAGTCTGATATGAGGATATGAACGTCTGCTTGGTTATGAGATCCATGTGCATGATATGTTTTTTCCCTCTTTTTACATTTAGTCTGTAGATGGATGTCTTTGTCTATGAGGTAAGTATGTTGGAGACAGCATATTGTTGGGTCTTGTTTTTTAACCCAATCTGTGGGTCTATTTCTTTTGGTTGATGAGTTTGGGCCATTTACATTCAGTGTTATTATTGATAAATGATTTTTATTCTCTATCATTTTGATTTAGTTCTGATTTTTACTTTCCATTAGTTTTTCCTTTGGCTGACTATTGTCTAATGTACTTTGTTTCTTTGATGGTTTTCACTTTTATTTTTCATTAAATATTTTACAGAGTATGTTTTGTAGTACAGGCTTTCTAGTTGTAAATTCTTTTAACTTTTGTTTATCATGAAAGCTTTTAATTTCATCTCCAACTCTGAGGATTAATTTTGATGGGTACAGTATTCTTGACTGATATCCATTTTCTTTCAGAGCTTGGTATATATTATCCCAAATCTTTTGGCTTTGAATGTCCAGGCTGAGAAATCAGCTGAGGTCCAGATTGGTTTTCCCCTACATGTTATCAGGTCATTTTTCTCTGATAGCCTTTAAATACTGTCCTCATTCTATGTTAGGCATTTTCATGATCATGTGCCTTGGTGAGGGTCTGTAATTTTGTATATTTTGCATCCTGTAAGCCTCCTGGATTTGATTTTCCATTCCATACTTTAGGTTTGAGAAATTTTCTGATATCATTTCATTGAAAAGATTGTGCATTCCATTGGTTTGTGTATCTGAGCCTTCATCTATCCTGATAAATCTTAAATTTGGTATTTTCGGGTTATCCCATATTTCTTGGAAAGAGCGTTCATGGTCTCTTAACATCTTTTCTCCATCATTAACTTTATTTTAAGATTTTATATTCCCTGAAACTCTATATTCCAAGCAGTTTTTTGTTGATGTCTTCCATTAAATTTTAAAGTTGTTTTATTGATTCTTCATTTTAAGGATTTCTGCTTTATTTTTTTCAGACTCTCGGATCTCTTTATTGAAGTGATCTTTCCTTTCCCATATTTTCTCACTGATTTTATTCCTTACTTTGTCCTTTACCTCACAGATCAATTTAATTATATATTCTAAATTCCTTCTCTGACATTTCTTCCACTGTAGTGTCAGTGGATTTTGTTATTGAAGTATCTTGTTTTGTTTGGGTGATTTGCTCTCTTGCTTTTTCAGGTTATTTGTGTGTCTATGTATTTAACAGTAGGGATCTGAGATAGTATAATTTCTAAACTGTGTATTTATAGTGTCCCTGAATGTTTCCAGTACCTCACTGTTTAGTGGGAGATAATTAATAACAATAATCATTGCAAAAATATATAGCATTAAACCAAATAGTTCATGATGTGATGTCTACAGTGTTTACTGTCACAATATACAGAAATAATATGATCAGTTATAGCCTACAATAAAAACAGGAAGTTTGCAAAAGGGTTTATAATTTTGAATGATAGACGGGGAGAGAATAGTAGTGATGTAGGATGTGATGACTGTGAGTGAGGAAGAGAGAAGTTGGAAGTAAAAAATAAAAGGAAGAGTGAAAGAGAACTATAAGGATTGGCTATCAGTAGAAGAATAGAGAGAATCGAAAGGAACAGATAAGTGAGAGAAAATATATATATAAAGTAAAAATTTTAAAAATTAAAATACAAAACAAAAAATCAACATCCCAGTCCTCAAAATACTGATCCATGAAAATTAATTGGCTTCACAAACACTAGAAATGAAAAAAAAAACATGAGTATGTATAAATGTCCTTGAACCATTAAGGTCACAATTAAAAAAAAAAGATCTTGATGAAAAGTTAATCATTTCTGTCAGAGTTCAATAGAGTCTCACCTTCCCTTCTGGGTTAGGTGGTGTCATCTGGAGTGTGATGCTTACTTCACCCTCAAGGTGGGTTTGTTGGAATGAGAGGAAATCCTGTAGGCAGAACTCCTGAAGGTGGGTTTTAGGCCTAGGTATGCTCCAAGTTCTTTACTCAATGCAAATTGGTCTGGAGATTTTAAAATCGGTGCACCTCTATGACCTAGCAATCCCCAGTCCACGCTGGAAGACTGAACTCCAGGGATTTCCCCTACTTCCCCTTGGGTGGTGGAGGAGTCAATTCTTAGTCCACTTCATTACCTGCAGACCACATGTTTCCTGGTCTTGGGCTCATTCTCCAAACTCGATCTCCCCAACTCCACCTTTTTAATTCCCAGCCAGGTGTGTCTCCCAGCTAGTAGGGCAACACACAGCCAATTTGGCAGGGGAGAGGAAGAGCCAAGTGGGTTTCCTTGACCATTTGTCCCCTGGTCAAACTGTATTTCAGGCCAGACTTGGGTTTGCCAGGAATCAGACTCCCTAGCTGCCAACCCCACACCTTGGCTGCAAAATGGTTCCTTCCTCTATCCTCTGAATGTAGCTGGGAGGGATGGGGTTTCTTTCACACACAAGGATATGGTGCAGTGTGTCTTTCAGTTTAGTTGGGCAGTGTCTATGTTCTCTAAATTTGCCGTACCCAGAGGCCTCTTAGAAAATGTGGGTTCATTTAATTCCCTTATTCCTCTGCTTTGCTCACAGAGTGACCACTCTGGATGGCGCCTTTGGTTGTGGCAGTGGCTGTGGCTGTGGCAATGGGAATTTCTTCCGTATTATATCCAACTTCCCTGAATTCCTAATCTTCCTTGAATGTCCACTATTAAATTCCAGTAGAGCCCCCCGGACCCCTGCACTGCCTTTTTTTTGGTTCACCCACCTTGGTGAGAAGCTGCCTATCTGCTTTTTTGGAGCAGCCAGGATAGCCACCTTCTCTATTCTGCCATCTTGAAAACCCCCCAGTACTTTTGTTTTTTTTAAATATTTTTTTATGATAAATTTTCAGATCTACTTTTTTCATCAAAAGTTTCTGAACAATTCTGGTTAAATTCCTTCCATTTGTACTTGAGGAAACTAAAACTATGTGACTGTTGTTAGAGGCAGAGTGCATTTCGTAACACTGAAAATTCTGTAAGTGGAACACTTATTTCTTCCCTGGTAAAAATGTTCCCATATGTGACATTTCTCACTAGTAGATATGATCCTAAGAACTGACCATTCTGGGGCATATTTATAGTTTTTGTTAAAATATATATAAGTAAAATCTGAGATGTGAGAAGTCTATATGGGAATGGCAGTAAGTTGATTTTTATTTTAAAAAAATGAAAGGTTTAGGTATTGTTTTAGTTAGAGGTATATGCTGTATAATTTCCAACATTTAGGTGATTTAGAAATATATTTGTATACTCTAGGGAATCACTGCTGAAATACAGAGGGGCATGACATCAATAGTAAGTTCATGGTCCAATTTATCCAGATGAAAGGCTTTGGATTGAAATGTGCATTATTTAACAGTCCTATTCTTTGACATACAGTTGGGATCCTGGTGATTTAATCTGAGAACATTGGATTTAAAATGTCAATTTTGGTCCACACTCCCACTTTAAGACTCATTTCTTTAAAAAGCAATATGTAAAATTAATTTTTTTTAAATTTTACATTTCTATTTCTTGCTTTTGTATCATTTGATATACTTTGCAGATATTTCTAAGGCCCTGTTGGTAGTTCTCTCTGATATTTGTTATTATAATGCCATGAGTGTCAATATTGCATTGAAATTTGAAAACCCCTTAACCCCACTTGCTGAATTATAGAATACTAGAATTTAGAGGATTCTTATGTTAGAGTCCAAGTTCAAGGTCTCAAATTCTGAATTAACTACAAAGCAAGTAATACAGAGCCTCTACTACTTGGCAGTATTTTTACCTCAATTACTGATCAAACATTGTCATTGGGTAGCCAGAAAGTTCTAGGCATTATGATGTGTGCATATAAAATAGTCCCTTACCAAAGAAGATTATAGCCTTGTGGGGGACAGACCAGTAAATCACAAAGTCAATGTGAAACGTTTTGGGCAGTGATCCGCTCAAAGAACAACTGAACCTCCAACATGGGCCTCTGAGTCAGATAGGGATGTGAGAATGGTCTTAGCTTCTCCAATTCTTTTTTAAACATCCACCAGTTTCTTTAAATCCTCTGCCAACCCCTTATCTTTTCTCTTGGACTCAATTTTCCATTAAGAAATGATATTAAGCAAAAATACTTCACTGTCCTCCCTTTTGTCACCTTTCTTTTCTCATCCCCCAGAATGGCAGCTGTGCTGGAGAAGAGTGGTCCATTTTGTCCAAAGCAAGATCTGCCCACCCCGATCCCCTCCAGACAACCACCCAGCCCAGCCCCCACCATCCTTTCTCCAGTGCACTTGTGTGTGTCCACCCACCTCCAATTCCACTCCAAGATCCCCTCCCCATCCCCTTCATGAACTTTTTAGAATGCCACCCCTCATCCCTAGGGAATAATAATTATTTAGCCTCCCTATTTCAACTTATTTCCTCCCCATCCATAAACTTTAGATTGTCTCCCACCTTAAAATAAAGCAGGAACCTTAACCCTTCCTCATTGGCCCCCATTCCTTCCATGGGCTGCCTTCTTGCGCTCCATACCCCACAATTTAAAAGCAGTTATCATTCCTGCTTTCTTTCCTCCCAGTAGCTCCTCTTTCCTCAGTTTGACCTCTGTCTTCACTCTTGCTCAGAAATGGGGCTGATGAGAGTTATCACAACCTTCAGATGGATTGTGCACTATTTGTAGTTATCATCTCACTGGATGTCCCTGTACATTGGTCCCCACTGAATTCCCGCTTCTCAAAGTGCTTACTGATTTGACTTTGGTAACACCTGGCTGTTCTCCAATTTAACGGGTTGTTCTTTCTTAATGTCCTCTGAGAGCAAGTCTTTGCTCCAATCATTAGATCTGATGGTAAGCTCTCTTAAAAGTTCAACTTTTCTTCTCCTCCTCCTCCTCCTCCTCCTCCTCCTCCTCCTCCTCCTCCTCCTCCTCCTCCTCCTCCTCCTCTCCCCCCCCCCCAGCTAAGGATCAAATCAGGCCCTTGCACATGCTAGGTGAGCACTGTACCACTGAGCTGCATTTCCAGCCCTCAAAAAATCAACTATAAATACAGAAGTTAAATAGGTTAAGTGTACCATGTAATCATTAACTTAATGGTTAATATCATTAATATAAAATAAATGTATTAACATGATATTAAAAGGGCTTAAAAATATTTATAGCCAAGCGTGGTGGCACATATCTGTATCCCTTTGGCTCAGGAGGCTGAGGCAGGAGGATTGTGAATTCAAAGGCAGCTTCAGCAATGGCAAGACATTAAGCAACTCAGTGAGACTCTGTCTCTAAATAAAAATACAAAATAGGGCTGAGGATGTGGCTCAGTGATTGAGTGTCCCTGAGTTCAGTCCCTAGTATTAAAATAAATAAATAAAAATAAAAATCATTAATAAGGGAGTCAATTTGTTTATTATTTTTTCAGTGCTGGGGATTGAACCCAGGGCCTCCTGCATGCTAAGCAAGCACTCTACTACTAACTTATGTCCCCAGCCCATGAGGGGGTCAATTTGTGAGATAACATAATAATCTTAAATATGTATACATCTAATAACAAAACTTCAATATAGGAAAGTAAAACAGAAGAACCTAAAATAAAAAATTGGCTAACCCACAAGTGTAGTTGGAGATTACAACATTCCCTCTCATATTGAAACCAAAGTTATAGGCATACAACAAAGAAAGCTATGTCATTATTGCTCATGAAGATGCAAAAACCCCTAGAAATGGGGCTGGGGATATGGCTCAAGCGGTGGCGCTCTCGCCTGGCATGCGTGCGGCCCGGGTTCGATCCTCAGCACCACATACAAACAAGGGTGTCGTGTCCGCCGAAAACTAAAAAATAAATATTAAAAAAAACCCTAGAAATTTTAGCAAATTTAATCCAGCAAATATATCAAAGATATATATGCTATTCATGATTATTATGGACTGAATTTTGTCCTTCCAAATCAAATATGTGCAAGAGTTATACACAAACTATACAACATTGCTGAGGAAAAACTAAAGGCTTAAAAAAATGGAGAGATAAACTGTATCTATAATACTTATTTAAAAAAAATACAGTGAGAATACCTGAGCTGTACCTGGAGTAATGTTGACGGGTCACCAGGCTTAAAGGAACTCTTGGATTTTGAAAAGCAGAAGTTATGTGGGAGCTCCGTAAGGATAGGATGGTGTCTGTCTTATGGATCACTCTGTCCAGGCTGTATCATGGTGGCCAGCGCATGAATATGCTCAGTAAAAACTTGTTGATTGCATAAAGTCTTCCCAAGTGTTATGCAATGAAGATCGAGTACTAATGTCCAGAGCTTGAAAGGATGAGGTCAGAAAAGGAGCATGGGATCAATGGCACTGGCTTTTAGAGCTATAGGGATTTGAGTTAACTTTTCCCCCAAAATAGACAAATAATTTTAAATCTTCAAAGGAGCAAGAAACACAAACAAAATCCCTCTGGCATCAATGTGGAGAACAGACTGAGAGAGGAAATTCTAGAATTAGGAAAACCATTTGAGAGTGGTGAAAATAAACTTATGATGGACTCCTTTTCACAGACTTGTAATTTGTGCCTGGAAAGTCTTTACTTTTAAACTGCAATTTTCTTTCTCATCAGGGTAAACAGTGCAGAAGAATTAGAAAATAAAACAGGAGAAAATTAATGCCTAGTAATTCTTGCAAACTCTGGTTCAATGAACTCTTTGTGTATTTCTGTGTGCAATTTTGTGTGTGTGTGTGTTTAAAGCAACTATGCATGTTAGATTTTAAAAGTTGGAAAACTGAAGTTTTGGGGGTTGAAAGCAGTTTCTGCTTTATAGATAGCACCTTCGTTTGTGGTAGGAGGAGATCTTCATTCTGGTTAAAGTCTGAAACTGCGAGGAATTAATCTGAAATCTGCAGAGACTTCAGATTGAGATGTTATGCTCTCTTCAGTGAAAACTGGGATGTTGGTGGTATGTGATTTGCCCCTTTAGACTTGAAGAGATTTTTCTACAGACAATTAGAAATTTAAGTTTCTGGTTCCTTATGTAATTGGGGAATCCACATTTGGGCATAGGCCTGGGCATCTGTCCAAGGGTAACTTTCAGGAAGAATGATGGGTGAAAACAACCTGGATTGTCCATAAATCTGTGTGACCTGGACTGAAGCAGACCTTGGGGGGATCTTCTTTGAATTCTTTTAATGGTAATGAACTGGATTGTGAGGATTAGATCACCATCTAGTTACTGCTTACCTGGGACAGAAAATGAGGAGAACATTTAACGAGGAAAGAGAAAGATGACTAAACTTGGGGACCAAAGTGGAACCCAGGTTTGAAGAGAGAGGGCTGATAAAGAGTTGGAGCAGTAGTCTGGAAACATGGTGGGGAGTCTGGAGATTGCTTTATTTCTTGTAGCATGACTCCCAAGTGAGTTCACGAAATGTGGAATCATCAAGGAGAAACTGGTTTTCATGCTGGGGGAGTAGAAGGAGCTGTCTAAAGAAAAAAAAATTGTCAAGGGTATTTTGTTGATAATAGCATGATTATAGACCACTGCAATTGAATCAAAGTAATGTATGTACAACTTTAGAGGGTAACTCAAATTCTTCTTCTTTTTTAACCAGGAATTGAACTAAAATTAACCACTGAGCCACATCCCCAGTCCTTTTTATGTTTTATTTTGAGACAGACTCTTGCCAAGTTGCTTAGGGCCTCACTAAGTTTCTGAGGCTGGCTTTGAACTTGTGATCCTCCTGCATTGGCCTCCCAAGTTGCTGGGAGTCAAGTTCTTTTTAATAGACTTGCAATATAAGCACAAAATAGATTATTTAATAAAAAACCTTAATTTGTTGCTATTTTGAGAATTACTTAGATCCCTAGTACCATAATGAGATTATATATTTGATCAATGCAGGAGGCAGCATGGTACCTGTGCTCTCTTTCCTTGCTCTACTGAATTTCACCTATTTCACCTATTCTGGACTAATAGATACTGAGAAAATTCAAATATAGATGTTACTTAGATGCCATTGATAAACAAGTTTTGTAATTTGTAAGATTATTTTGTTCTGATAGGTTTATGTAGAGACCTATAGGCTCGTAGAAAAAGGTACAGGTTATGGAACGAAGTTGTTTGGTTTGAATCCCATCTCCTCCATTTAAACACAAATGCCCTTTGGTGAATTGGGCAATTTCCTTAGACCTAGAGTTCTCCCTCTGTCAAATAGAAATAATGCCTATCTCAGAAGTGCTCTGAGGATTATATGCCATAATGCACATAAAGCTCTTTGTACACAGTGAGTGTTCAGGGTTACTTGCTGTGGTGGTAGGAAATGCTGTTTCCTGAAGTAAGGGACAATTGGCGCACTGAAAAGAAATTTAACTCTGAGAACTCCTGCGTCACAATCTTTTTCTTCTTGTCGGTCCCAACCTTTTTGACAAGGTTCTAAATCCCATGTGGGATTGAGGGGCACCTCTTAGACTCTCTGGGTTGTGGCCTGGATTTTTGCCATGGAACAATGTGTGGCTAGTGTTGATCTGAAGGTCTGAGGTCTCTGGAGAGGCTCCTGTTTTGTTAAGAGAATCTGTAGGTACCTAATGTTGATTAGCTCACAGAGTTAGCTGGATCTGTTTTAATTACTCATGATTTACAAGTTACAAAAGACTTTACGGTTGAGATTGGTCATAAGTAAAAACTAACAAGCTGGGGATGGGTGCTATCAGGGCATTAGGATGAAACTTTTTTCTCAATGTGTATGAAAAAGTTGAATTTTAATTTATACCTGGGCTTGAATTCTGTTGTCCAGCTCAGCAGCCTTAGGAAAACTCTCGGTACACTTTCCTTGTCATAAATGAAAGAAATTGAACACTCCCTTGTCAAATTGTTACAGACTGAGCTAGGTGAACTAAGAATTCAGCAGCAAACTGGTACCCCAGCTCTCCTCTCCCATCGCTCCTAAGCTCTGCTTACTCCAGCCTGAATTTAGTTCTGAGATTCCTGGCAGAAGAGGCAAAGTCAAACAAAGAACCCCTCCACCCTTTAAAAAGTCAGTATAGAGTAGAAGATTAAATAATTGTCATCAAAGGCCATGGCTTGGAATTCTTGAAAAATTGTCCTCATGCTTCCTTATATAAGAAAAAAAAAGTGTAATGCACTTATATTAATATGGATTTATGGAAGACACATTTGGTGATTTCTTGTATCGACCCTCTTTAAAAGCTGAGGCATAAACATTAAATCTTAATTTAGTGAAGGCATTTCTAAAGGAAGCTAAGATGATTTGGTCTGAAAACATTACTTTTCAACAGCACAATCGAGTCCAGGAATAGAATTAGAAATTCTGAAAGTTGTGGATACTTGAAGTGACCTTTAAGTTTGTTGAGTACTAGCTTTCTCAAGGTATCATTTGGCAAATGCTTGATTATAAGGTTGATTACAACCCCCAGGTAAATCATATGCTACCTATTCCTTTAGCAGATGGATTTATTCTGAGTTCAGTGGCTCTGAGTCCAGACTTAGTCTCTTATTGTGTGGACTAGTATAGCACAATTATTTTGAAGGTGTAAATTTTAAAAAGATATAAATTTAGATCTGTGGGTGATTTTCTACAATTGATGTTGGATACGCTGCACTTGGCAAGGCTTCAACCAGACTGCTCATTTCATTTCAATTTTTACTCACATCATAGCAGAAGAGGATGGGTTTGTGGCCAAATGAGACAAGGTTTGAATTTCTGCCTCTACCAATTTCTAGCCCTGAGACTTTCAACTTAATTCTTTCCCTTTCTCTACCTGCAAAATGTGGAAAACTTACCTTGCAGAATTTGGTGAGAATGAAAAAAAATATTTAAAATAAATCAGAGCTATGCCTAGCATAGTTCTGAGTATTGAGATAGTGAGAATGTAGATTTGGAAGCTTCTCTTGGTTCTTTTACTATCTGATGCTCCATTCAGAGGTGAAATATGAACACAAGGCTATTTTTTTAAGACAGGTTCTACATGGAATAGCAGATTCTTGTTCCTTTTGAAAATTCTGCTGAATGACTCACGCCTTTATTAAGAAAGTTATCACTTTAATGGTGTATAAATTCATCCCTAAAATGAAGAGCATGAACGAAAAAGCAATTATTAAGTAGCCTACTGTGGTCCACCCATTGTCAGTGTTATAAATAAAATTTACCTTGATTTATTGATCTATTGGCTGAAACATTGTGATGATAAATGAGTCTGACCATTTATACATCTTTTATATATTTCTTTGTAAAATCATTGCTAATATTAGTTACTGGATGTTTTAGAGTGAACATTAGCTTAGTAATTATCAGCCAAACTAATTCTAGACATGTATTGGTATTTTTATTAATAGGGAGCTGACCTTAATAGAAAATAAATTAATCTTTAAATGTTGTCAGCTCTATTTTAATGTAATTTGAAGCATTTTATTCTACTTGCATGAGTCTTTTTTTTTTTTTTTTAAGTTTTAAACTTAAGGGGTCAGGCCTGGGGTTGTGGCTCATCGGTAGAGCACTTGCCTCACACATGTGAGGCCCTGGGTCCCATCCTCAGTACCACCTAAAAATAAATGAACAATAATGTGTCCATCTATAACTAAGTAATAACTAACTAAATAAAAATAAAAAAGACCTGTCAAAAAAACAAATAACAAAAACTTAAGGGGTCATTCCTGTCACAGAAGCATTAAACTTTTCCATTTTAAAAATGGGAAGTAGGTCTGGACACCTACAAGTTCAACAACCAACGACTGTTGAGTCTTACGAACATGACGTTTTGAGAAGATTAAAATTTGAGCAGTTGAGCTAGTTCAGGTCCATAAGCCAACTACAGTGGGAGGGAGCTGTAAGCAGAGGGGGTGTGTGTGACTATGACAGGGGCTGAGTCATTCCATAAGCTGGTTATATTGCCTTGTCAATTGTCCTTATGAAGATTGCATTAAGAACCTAGTTGAAGTTCCAAGGCTGAGTTTGGCTATAACTCACATGTATTGGGAGGTGTCTCTTGCTGATAGCTAAACTGTGAGTTGGGGTCATGGGTGTCTAAGTTTGCCTGGAAGCAAACCGAATGGAAACTATGGGATCTGCTGAACAAATACATTTGATTTATCTAGCCCAAATGGGGCCTTGCTCAGTGGTGGAGTCCACAATGTATGCTGTCAAAATGGTTTGAGATTGAAGAGCTGGGAATTCCAGTGGAAAGGGATGGCCTCATGAGACACCTCTTTTCCTGAGAGGGCAGATTGCTTTCTGAGACCAAGGACCATTGACACTGGACTTAGGAGGTCAGCTGAGTGGCACTCTGATGGTACTTGCTTGGAAATAACTGCATTTATAAGAACAGCTGTGTTATTGTTCTTTCTTTCTTTTTTTTTCTTTTTTCTTATTGGTTGTTCAAAACATTACAAAGCTCTTGAGTGTTATTGTTCTTTCTTTTCTCTGTTTGCCATTCCAATTTCCTTAAAAAACCTAACATAAGGTTTTGCAGTGACTTTTTTTTTTTATTATTCACTATAAAAGCAAATATAAATGTCAGACCACAACCTCATGGATGCCATTTTAGTTTTATTTTACACTACCAACTAAGAAGGGCTTGGGGCCTCTCTTCTGCCAAGGGGGCATCACTTTTGTCAGTTTTTGGCAGACTTCTACATCATGGGGTTGAAGCAGAGTTCTGAGTGCTTTCTGCTTGCTCCCCCATCCAAGGAAGTTACAATGAGCTATCCCATAGCTGGGCAAGCACAGTCCTTCAGGGCCAGCTCCTGACTTTGCTGGTGGTGTGCCATGTGTGGGGTATGGGGATCTTTCTGTTATTTGGTGCCATACCCGAGGATTGGGAATTTCCCCTTATAGTCTAGCTAGCCTGCATTGAAGGAACTTGACACGGGCCTGCCATCTTTGGGGTCTGACAGTCTTCTCAATGAAAGAGTCCTGCCTGATCTTTAGCCTTCTTGCTGTTGAAAAACTTCCCAGGGAATTAAGTTCTTATCTGCAAAATAAAATTTATTTTCCCTCATGTTTCTACCCTAGAGAGAGTATGTGTCTTTATGTGTCTTAGATTTTTAGAATACAAGACCTGCAGAACTTCCCAGGCATTTTGGGAATGAACTCCAGAGCCAATTATTTGCTTAAATAGAGAGAAAGGAATGAGGAGACTATAGAGAGGGGAGAAAAGAGAGAGCATAAATTAATATCCCAAATGCACTTTTGCAGTCAAATATGCATTGAAGAAACATGGCTTGTCAGCTTCATCCGACCGTTTGAGATCTGGTCCTTTTGTCAAATTTAATTATTATTATTATTTTTATATATAAGGTTGGAATTTATTTTATTTTTAATTTTTTATTTTAATTTTTAAAATTATTTATTTATTTTAATTATTGTTTTTATTTCTACTAGGGATTGAAACCAGGGCTGCTTTACCATTGAAGACTGAACTGTATCCCCAGTCCTTTTTTATTTTATTTTTTTCCTGAGACAGGGTCTCACTAGCTTGCCCAGGCAGGCCTTGAACTTGCTATTCTCCTGCCTCAGCTTCCTGGGTTGTTGGGATTACAGATGTGCGCCACTGCACCTGGTTTAAGTCCACATCTGTATCCATGCCTGAATTTTGGCCAGTTTACAATTTCATGAAAGATACTATCCAGGTTATTCTGATAATTACTGAACCCTGTGCATCCTTTCAGGAATAGCCTTTGTGCTCACTTACTTCCCCTTGTCTCCTGGGAATCATGGGAGCAAGCTAGAGTCAGTGTGCTGGTGTGTTCAGCTGAGTGCAGATGGACAGCGCAGCAGAGTGGGGCTGAAAGAATCCTGGTGGGCAGGAGATGGTATTTTTGTCTCCAGATTATGCTCCAATCCCCAATCCCCAAAGGTTTACAGATTTTTCTTTTCCTTAGGAATAAGAGCTAGTTAAATTTACCAATTTCACGACCAATTTAACAATCTAAATTTTAACCCTGATTGTGTGTAGAATTATTAATTTTCTAAGAAGGACATTTATAAATTATATTTTCTTTTTGTGGTATCAGGGATAGAATCAGGGCCTTAAATGCTATAAGTGCTTTATCAGTGAAGTATACCCCCAGTTCTGAATGGTTTTAAGAAGGTAAGTAATCTGTATTTTTTTTCCTGTTGCTTCTATTTTAGGCTTCAGAAGAACATTATTTTTTGTAACCCATTGTTATGTTAGGAAAGTCCACAGAGTGCATACTGCCTTGATGGCTGTCAGAGGAGTAGAGTGAAACAAATCTTGAAATATTAAAATTTCAACTATAATATAGCAAATAATATCTTTCTTTTGGAACTGGTAAATTAGTTTCAATTTTCATGTTTTCAAGTTGAGTTATAAATGGAGCCTTTGCATCACAACATTAAACATCTAATTCATTTCATTAAAGGTAATTCATTTTCTGCTAGAGAATGAAGCTTTACTTCCTTGTATTCTTTGTATTGGTTACAACAATAGCTCAGTATAGAAAACAACATGCTGATAGATATAAAGAAGACCAGGAAACCATATTAAAACAAATCAAAGTTCCATGTTTCAGGTCTTATCTCTAAACTGTTGTGCATTTGATTATTTTATGTTGCAATAGAAATTTTAATTTCTAGTACTTAAAGATTAAGAATATGCTTATAAATTTTTCTGGAATTTATAACCTCTGAGTTTGAATGTGATCATTAAACTGTATGGTTTGTTTCTGTGACAATAAAATATTTTGGGTGAGCAGATTAAATTGGCAGGGCAGACTCGGGGCACCAATGACTTGATGTTGTAACCAAGACTCTATAAATAAAAACGAACAAGAGGAAGATATTAAGAAGTGCTCTTTCCAAGGCTTGAGATAACAGGAATGTTGATCAATATGTGAAAACCATAATATTGCATTAGGCTTCAATTGTATTTTCACTTGCTTATTGAACTTACCTTGGAGCCAGATGGGGAAGTGAATTTTCTAATAAGTGATGTGAAATATTTATCAAAGCTAAATTGTAATACAAGTTTGATCATAAGCCAAATAGTTGAAGCATATCAAGTCTCTGCTTTAAAGAAATACAGCTGGATTTATGCATAAGATGTATTCATTTCTGGATATTAATAATTGAAGAATTGGCCATTGACCTAGAATTTATTTCTAAAGTGTTGATTAAAGAGGTCTGCACCTGGGCTTCTGACCTGCCTCATATCAGGCAGGCACAAAATGTTAAGCTTTTTATGTTGGAGCACATTCATGGGTGAGAATGTCAAGGATATGTATATAGTAGATCTTAAATATATATCAACTTGCAAAACAGTAGGGCTATTTATGAAATAGTTATTATCCTACACAATAGTATTTAGCACTTATTGGGCACTTGTGTTTTTGGGCGAGCTTTCATTTTATCTTACAATCACCCTTTGAGGTAAATAAAGGTTTATTTTTCTTTTACAGCGCAGACAGATTGGTAGACTAGGATGCTCATAGCATCCAAGTGCTACTCAACAATTGAGTAGCCAAGTGTTGTCCAGGCTCCCCATTCCTGGGAAGAGGAAAAACTTGGGCTGTGATCTTTGCATTTCTGGCTGAGGCCAAAGGCCTTCGCTTTGACATAGCAGAACTTTCACCATCCATGAATGTGGTTGGCCCTGTATGTTTATGACATAGTGTTGCAAGGTATATTAATATCTATTTTAGTTTTATTTCATCCTTATGATAGAAGTGATTTTGTGGGGGGATGGTTTGAGGATTGAACTAGAAGCAACTGAGTCTTGGTGGTGCATTTGTGAGATTACCATAGTGTGTGACAGAATGATAGACCCTTAAGCTGAAGTCACATACACAGATTCCATTTCTACAGCATATTGAATGACTTTTATTCCTCTATGGACACTTTTCCATGAATGGGCATGGTGATTCCTAGGCTTATACCATTATAGACTTCTCAAGTCTAAAAGCCACAATCCAATAAGATCTCAAAAAATGACTATTTTTCTTTTCAATGCTCCTTTAAAATAATATTTCTAGTAGGGAGGGTGCATGGGGCAGGAAAGATAGTGGAATGAGATGGACATCATTACCCTAGGTGCATATATGGCTGCACATATGGTGTGACGCTACATCATGAACAGCCAGAGAAATGAAAAGTTTTGCAGCAATTATGTACAATGAATCAAAATGCATTCTGCTGTTATATATACCCAATTGAAATTAATGAAAAATGATATTTCTATTGAGAGAGATGATTTTTCAAGAACAAATAGTAATACTCCAGCTTTTTAAAAATGAATGAGCCATAATATCTTCTGATAAAGAGATTTTTACCATATTCTTTTTATATTTTTCTTTAAAAAATGGGGGCAGGAGGAACAATGGTAAATATTTCTGCAAATTTGTTTTCTAAGCACATAGCAAATGGTTAATAGTGATTACCTCTATCTTCTAAACTTGGAACAGTTCTTTTCTATTCACAGTTATGTAATAGTTGTTTTGGCAGAATTCTGTTAGACATGCTTTTTACATAAGTTATTTTGGTAAATGTATTTAGTAAAGGAAATTGTTTCACATATCAATTTTTAATGCATTTGAGTCTTTATTCTACAACACAAGCAACATAAATACAATATCTTTTAAAATATTTTCTCTTTAGAATTTTCATTTTTCACCTCAGATAAAATGTACACAAAATACACTTGCAGGCTTGCTTACAGAGACCTGGTAAACAATGAAAAGATATCAAATGAAATAGGTATAGCAACATATAAATGAGGTTGGTTCTCAAGTTTTTTAAAATGTAAATGTGATCAAAATGACTAAATAAAAAAGCAAAACAAACTACTTCTTTGACAAGGCCTTTTGGAGTGAACAAAAAGCTTCAAGGCTCCTGGTGAGTGGGGTTGCAAAGGATAAATTTTGCATTTTACAGGTAAAATGGCATACTGACTCAAATCATTATGGCTATTACCAAGCTTCATTTACTTATAATTTGTAGTGAAAATAAGTTGATTCTTTGGTATAATGCAAGAAGGGATAAAAGGACCCATACTACCCACTGGCTTTATCAAATGATAGATGGGAGTAGGGTAACTGTTTATAATGTAATTTATTTAAATTGATTCCTCTTAGAAAAGCATCTTGATAGTAGTCTTTTGGCATGATTAGGGCAATAAACATTTTGTTTTTAACTCCCCCCACCCACCCCCCAAAAAACCCAATACAAACCAAGAAACAAAAATAACCTTTCTCTATAGGCACCTCCTCCTGCCCCATCATGCCATACCTGGGTATTCTACCATGTGGTTTCAACCAAAATGAAACCCAAAATATCGAAAGCGCTCATCTTTGTTCAGCTTTGCCTACTTAGTGGGAAAACAAACTAATTATTTATTTATTTAAAGATAAGCACTTCCAACAAATTAAAATTAAAGAACCGCAGAGGGAGCCATAGCAAGCAGCTTGTGCATCATCATGAGGTAGCCATGGATGATCACTGGTGGCTTGTGGTTATCAGGGGCTTACGCCTCCTTAAACTTAAAACCTAGTATTTTACATGCTAGTTCAACAGACTGGCTTTCAGATTCTACTCTTCTGTTTTTGGCACCAGTTGATAAAACAGTTTGAATATAAATTATTTCTAGAGATTGATTTTAAATTAAAATTAAAATCGGTTGTTAAAATAATGCATAAACAAAAGGGAAATAAACTCTCCAATTATTTCCATCCACAGAGGCAATACCTGATCTTATTAACACCGATATGGTTTTTGATCTCATTAATTCTATACCTACAATTACTACTTTCTATTCATACAATCATCTAAGTTAAATTATGTCAGGGTATTTATTAAGCAGAAGTCTTTAGAGGAACTTTATTGAATTGGTAAGAATTATATGTAATCAATATAGTTTATAAGTGAGTGATGATTTTAAGGTCCTTAATTTTTTCTTCTTGAATCATTCACTCTGCTCCTTACTTTTTAATGGAAAAATAATTTCTAAAGCTCATTAATTGAATAAAGAGTTAAAAGATAAACTAAGGCCCCATCTATATTTGAGTTAACATAATTTCATTGTATTTCAAAAGTACATTGATTCACTTTTTCGTTTTCCCAGAATTTGAAAGGTAAGATAATGAACAATATCTCCATAATGCAGGTCAGGCGCACAAGCACATATTTACTGAAAAATCACAACAGGCGCATCTACTGCTCAAAAGGGAGTTGGTTCATTTTGCAAATTTCCATGAAGCCATTTGGTAGACTCTTTACAGATATATACGAAATTAAAATACTAATTTACAGCAGACAGTTAAGTGAAAGATGAAGGCACAGCAAGTAGTGCCATGTCTTTTTGAAACACTGATGTTCCAATGACAAATGCAAGATGTAAAACAACTGGCAAGGGAGTAATTACTCAGAAACCTCTGTAAGCCAGGAGCCAAGGTTGGAATGGAGCCAACATGGAAACATCTCATTAAAACCACACAGGAAGAAATGCAAACACTACATCCTTAAACCACTTTCAGTACAAGTCAAAGGGTCAACGTGAAACAATCATTCATTCATAAAATCAGGGTTTCTAAATACAAAGACGAGAAGCTTAGACGTATCACTGTTCCATAGAACTTATACATTCATTGTCTTCTAGCATGTAAAAAACCAATGGTTGGTATAAGAAAACTGGAAACTGGGGAGACTGAACAGGAATGTTGCAGATAATCCAACCCCAAGTTGTCTGCCCAAGGGTAAGTTCAGGTTTTCTCTAGTGCTTGATAAGTCAGGCTGATCTTAAAGTTAGGAGTTGGATATTTTTCATGGCAGTGATTCTCCAAGAGTGGTCTCCAGAGAAGCAGCATTGGCCTCCCTAGGAACTTGTTAGAAATATTCATTTCCAGATTGACTGAATCAGAGACTCTAGGTGTGGGCCCAGCAATGTGTATTTCATCAACACCTCCCCACCCCACCATGATTCTTATGTGCTACAGCTTGAGAACCACTGTTCTTAAGACATAAGAAACTAGAAAAGCACTGATTAAGCTGCCAGGACAGGAATTAACAGGACAAATAATTCTCTTGGTTGAAAAGGAAGGAAGGACCATAACTGGATGAACCTTCCAGCAGTTGAGTGTACTTCTGTCACTAAGATGGTCGGTCAGTCCTTCCTTCCTGGAACCCCTGTGTGTGTGTTACAAAAATAGAAAAGGTTTCATGGGGTGCCAGTGGTATAGTAATGGTTTTTCTCCAATCAATAAATGGTGCCACTGTTAATAAGGAAGTGGGAATGTTCTTTTGTCTGTCTTCCCTAAAGGAGTATTTTTGTGGTTTTGGAAATAAAAATGGTATTATACATTCCAAAGTCTTATTACTTCTACATCAAATACAAACACTTCGATACAGCTAGAGGAAGGGAATCTGTCAACAAATAAACAAATGTAAGTTTTCTAGATTGTTCTACCAGTGAATAAGGAGAACATTTTTTTTTGAGAAGGCATAATTATAGATCAAGTTCTTTACCAACTTCATAAATCTTTCCCAATATTAAGCTCATAGTTAAAAAAAAAATACTCAAAAAAGCTCTTTTGCTTCTCTAAGGCCACACAAGATCTCGCTGGGATCACTGAAGTAGTAACCAAACACGTTTACGTTTTCTCCTCGGCTTACTGCAGGACCCTGTGGTTTTTGCCTGCTTCCTTGTCTGTTGAGCAAGTACAGATATTGAGGTCATATGGCACATGGTTGCTATGAATACTATCCTGATGCCCTCAGTACCTGGATCTTTAAATAATATTTCCAGTTGCTTCTTCAGAGAGTGTACATTTTAAAAAACAGTTGCTTGCATATTCCCAAACTTTGATGACTTACAAATTTAGCACTTCCCAGAGAAGCAAGTAGAGAGGCACTGCTGGCTACAGGGCACTTTATTCTTAGTTGGTTAAATGATATTTAAAAGGTTTATGAATTATGCATGCCATTCCAGACATAGCCTGCCATGGTTTTCCTGCATTAATAGCTGGCCATGAATAGTGTTTCATCATTTCTAACTTAGTGGGTTTTCTAACACTAAGTGTTTTGCTTTAAGATTAAAGTTTAGATTTCGATTTTCCTTATTTTCAAACGCTGATATGCTTGAAATGTATATGATCTTCTACACAGAAACAGAATTTTAAAAATCTTACTTAAAAATATCTCCATAACATCCTACACAGAGCTGAGATCGCAAGCAAATATTCTCAGTTGAACTGCCCAGTTCCTTGAGATTATCTCTCTTTCCCACTAGAGTTTCCTCCAGACACTTAGAGCATGGTACTGGGGGAAGCCTTTGAGTTCAGCAATACTTCTTTTGAAGTCAACTTTGCATTTCACTTGTTGGGAAAATTTATGAACCTCTCAAGGTCTGTGTTCTCATCTGAAAAAATGAGAAAAACAATACCTATTTTATAAGGCTACTATAAAAACTAAATATGATAAGGTGAAGGTTTATACTCAGAGTGACACTTAGTCACTTCCTCTCTGCTGTTTGTTACCTCCTGCTATTATCAGTTCTAAACAAAGGTCTTCATCTTGTTCAGTTTGATGGGACTGACGCTGATGGAGTTTCCCTCCTGGGAAGGAAAGAGTGCCTACAGAAGCACAGCTATGGTGGATTTGGGGAGACTCTCCATGGACTGTATAAGCCTTCTGAAACCAAGAACAAGAAGCCTAGTGACACTGTACCAGCAATATCTCAAATCAGAGGTACTAATACATTCTACTGTCATGTATAACTGAAAAAAAAAAATCACAGGTGCTTTTGAATTATATTAACATTTCGTCATGTTCGATTTAAAATAATTTAAGCTATTAAATTATTTAGTAGATAGATAGTATTTGCCTGGGTCCTTACTGATTGGTCATTAAAGAGCCTAAGAATTGAAAAAGACTTTCCATTTCGGTATCTATGAAGCATGTGCGAGGCCCAGGGCTTGATCCCAGCACTGCAACAAAAAACCAAGACCTGTGTTCATAGAGCTAGGCAAGGGTCTATGAACAATTTATTAACTGCCCATCATCAAAACGGCTGGGAGAACTCTGGCAAAGAGTGGGAGTATTTGGCTGGGAGTATTTGTCAATCAGCGATTCTCTCATAGTTGGCGTTTTCCAAATGCCTGTTTCATGTGGCACACTTTACCAAACTATATATAGAGAGAAGTCTCGGCCTCAAGTAATACATTTTGGCAGTAAATACAGGTAACTAGAAGCAATGTATTAAGTCTCATTCTGCTTAGATCTGTAGGTACAATGCTAACGCCCATGTTTAACTTCAGAAGACTGCCTTGACCTTGACCTTGATCTTACAGCTGCCTAAAAAGTGACTGTAGGAGCGAGTGAAGGCAGAGAGGGGTCAATGTGGGAATGGAGACACCAGGAAAGGTGTGAAGGTCTGACTGGCCTGGGAGAGGCCATTGTCTACCATGTGTTCCTAATTCCCTCTCATTCTTCTCCATCTCCTCAAGTCCTACTCAAAGGGACTTCTTTGCATCAGACAATGTCCCCCTGGAAAACTGCACCTTGCCCTGAAGTATTGCTGCTGGGACTTAATACTTTTCTGGTTGAAATCTGACGTGGTTTATGTAGTGCTGGAGCTCACAGTACATTAGGCATGGAGGCGGGCTTATGAGCAACATGGGACTTGGTATGGGGTATCACAAGACGATGGGAAGGACCAAAAACCTCTTACAAAACTGTTGATAAAGCACTGGGTATATTTTCTCATCTTTTAATTCTTGGGGCCCATAATCAGGTTGATACAGAACAGCATTTAGACTTGGTATTGGGGAAACTTGTTTTCATGAACTAGACTTTGATCTTGTAATAGAAATCTGTGGGAGTATGAATTCTGATTTCAAACATACTTTTGTCACATGAGACACTGGTCTCCTTTGAATTTTTGTTTTAATTTTTTAAGCCCGGGGAGCTGTATCACTGAGCTGCATCCCCTGTCCTTTTTATTTTTTGAGACAGGGTCTTGCTAAATTGCTGAGGCTGGCCTCCAACTTGTGATCCTTCTGCTTCAGCCTATCAAGTAGCTGGGATTACAGGTGTGTGCCACGGAGCTTGGATATATTTTTATACTTTATGAAAAGTTGCTATGTATAAACATTTTGTAAGCACTCAGATTTTATATTCTGCTTTACTGAAACTTTTCCCCCCCAGTAAATTGCAGAGTATTCATAAGCTCATAAAGGAGAACTGAACCCTAGAGAAGTCACAAAAAAAGAAACAAAACAACCATGGTGAACTGTTGGGGAGTCTTACCCAACTTTCAACTCCACTTACCAAGTATAAAAATTAAAAGCTATGGATAGAACACAGCTCTTTGCTCTCCTACTAATTTAATGCCTATTAAATAGCAATACTGGTTGATCTGTTCCTAAACTTGAATTGTTGGTTAATGAGTAAAAATTGAAGGCAAAGAATGTTTTGTGGGACTAGAAGATTCTGTGATTATTTCTAGATGCCATACTGGATAAGGAAAGTTCTTTTTGATCACTTAAATAAGTTGGAGAACCTTGCTTTGCTCTTAACCTTGTAGATAACTACATAATTCTCAAGAAGGGCAAAACTTATGAATACCATCACTGGATAAAGTTCAATCCATTTAAAGTGTGTACTTCAATACTGAAGAATTGATACATTAAATACATTTTTAGACACGGGGAAAAAGTCATGTATGTGGTAACTAATTCTGTTGTCTAGAATGTATATAAGTGGGCTTGATTGAAAAGTTTACATCATAATAATGTAAGACATATAAAATAGAGTAAGGGTTAGGGGGTGACTCAGTGGTAGAATGTGTGCTTAGCATGAGTAAGGTCCTGGGCTTAATCCCCAGCACAAGGTGGGGGGGGCGGAGAAAAAAATCATAATGAGGGTTTCACATTCATTTTATAATACTTAGGAAAAGAATTATCCACTTAAAAATTGATACGAATAACAAGACTTTAAATCTACTTACTAGAGAAAATTTAAATAGAAAAAAATTTATCTTCTAAACTTCATAACGTCCCCTTCCAATTTCGTTTTATTTTCTTCTGAGGTTACAGTTTGTATAACTGAACCCATGATTTCATGATTGTTGTGTCATTTTAAGATTTAAAATGATTTCGTCGTCATCCCCTTTCCCACCCCTGCCGGCTGTCTCCCTATTCTTTATACTTCCTGCCCCTTTCCCTGAGAAATCTGCTCACTGAATGGAGGACTCTGAGTTCCTTTCCTCCAAAGGTATTGATATAAAATGAGTTGCATCTTAGTATACTGTTCTCTTAAAAACCAAATATTATACCTTGCATTCAGATAATTGTGGGGTGTAGAAATGTCTGTGCAACAAAAGACTAAGGCACCATTTTTTTTTTCTTTCCTTTCCTGCCTTGGGAGCAAAAGCAAAGACTAATGGGACAGGCAGGGTAGCTGGTCAGTCTTATGTCTCTTGACAATAAATGCATTGGCTAATACCACTGGATGCTTCATGTTAGAGGCTGCCAATCTGTAGACTTCAAGCCCTGCTAGGAAAGTTTTCTTTCTTTAGAAATAGAGAAAGGCACAATAGTACCTTACATGGGGAAGTTGGTGAATATTAACCTGAAAATCTTAACCACTTGGTAATAATGTTGAAATGTTCTGGAATATTTTACAGCAGAAGTCGTCTCTCTCTTGATTATGACATTGAAAAATACATTGTGTGTAGCTGTTTGCTTCCCAGCCAAACCCTCAGTCATAGTACAGATTTTCTTCCAATTACTAATGTCTGGTACTAGATATCTGAGGGTTTATATATCAGCTTGACTTACCAGCAGATATTTTCTTAGGAATTGTATTTATTTTACAAATGATGGATCTAAGGAGTGGCCCTTGAAAAAGACCCATTTGGGGACAAAATCGCAAGCACAAACTCTTGGAAATAAACAAAGGTTTAGAAATGTATCGAGGAATGTAGACTCTTCTGTAATAATGTGCAAAAATCAGAGGATCACTGTGTCATTTGGATACCACCAAATTATCCAGAATAGTCCAGATTAGGGAGTGGTTGGAAAGGCTTTTTTTTCTTTTTTTTACATTAGGGAACATTATTCTTTGAGACCTAGTTTAAGTGTGGCAAATGCTATCAGCTGGATTGGCAGGCTGACTGTGAACCTCTCTGATATTTGTCCTTGGGGATGGAATTTGAGTCTTCTACACAATGATGTCATAGACACGGCCCACTCTGCCCAGCCATTCCCTCACAGCTTGGCGAACTCTGATGTCAGTCACGTGACAGGTCAGTTGGCTGATGCACGGGAACACTGCTGGCTGGAGGGCAGTGAAGGTCTGGTCTGGAAGGATCTGTATCTGATTGAGAACTGTTAGCACCATGTTGGTCCATGCCTAAGAGAAAGGATTGAAGAGAATTATTGGCTGTCTCAAAGTTTCATTTGACATGTGGTTATGCCCTGTCAATCTATAGATGGGTTTCATCAGGATTTAGCTGTAACAAAGTAGTTGCTAATAATTGAATGCGCCTATAATAAATTGTGGTTTTTAACTACACATGTGAAGGAAAAAGCAGAAACTCATACTATTAAGAACATTTGGGGGGCTGGGGATGTGGCTCAGTTGGTAGAGTGCTTGCCTTATGTGCACAAGGCCCTGTGCACCACACACACACAAATTAGAAGTTTGAAAAACTGAAAATAAAATCTTAGTTTTTCTTTTAATCTAAGGAATAAATACCTTGCCTTCTCATAATGAAATTTCTATAGGCCATACGATATTTTTAATCAGCAGTCTTGTGTAACAACAAGACTTGGGATAGTTCTGCCTTGATTTAAGATAACTTTTCATATTTTGGATTTTACTTAATTTTAAAACTCTATTAAGATATGATTTGTCAAGAAGGCATCTACTCAATAACATACATCTCAGTGTAACTGGATACTTTAAAATCTCTTTTCTTGGCCAGGCGTGGGGACACACGACCAGATTAAGGGGGCTGAGGCAGGAGGATCTCATGTTCAAGCCTCAGCAACTTAGTGAGACCCTGTCTCAAAATTAAAGGTACTGGTAGAGCACCCTGGGTTCAATTCCCAGTATTGAACAAACAAACAAAAACCAGGATGATTTTTTCAAAGCCCCCTGAAGAATGAGAAGTGTGTGTATACACACACATACACCCACACATAGATCTTTTATCTATGTGTGTGTATATATATCTACAACTAATATGTCTATTTATTTATATGCAGTGCTGAGGATTGAACCCAGGGTCTCACACATGCTAGGCAAGTGCTCTACCACAACCCCAGCCCTAAGAATGAGAATTTTTTATGTGCTTAGGAAGGATGGAAAACTGGATATGAAAACAGGTCATTGGTATATAATAAGATCTACTTTGCTTTTTAAAAAATTTTACACAATGCCTTAGCACTGAAGAAATTCTATAGTTCTATCTTCAAATGACAAAGGACTCAATGCCACTTAAAGTCCATCAGTTTTATAAGCTTTAGCTTCATCTTATTTATGCAAGTCTGTTGCTAATTCTCAATAATGTACGTTACAACATGGAAAAACAGTTTCTGAAATTATCTTGAGAATAAAATTTCGGTTTCACACTGATGTATTTATACTGGCAGATCCTCCATTTTAGTCTCGCTTTGAGGCAAATGGGTTTGTATCTCCTATGGGTTCTATGAAATCTCACCACGTATGCCTGCCCTCCAAGGGGGACCCATCTGGTGTTTGAAGCTCAGCCCCCTCCCACACCCTCTGCCTGGGGGGTCGTACCTGGATCTGTGCTTCGGCATCTCTCACCGAGATGCTCAGTGAGCTCCCCGTGGAGCCCGAGCGAGGCCTCTTCTCCTGTCGCAGCAGCTCGGGGCCAGCACTGAAGGAGTGGCGCATTTGCCCTTGGTCCATCAGGTGCTGGGGGCGCTGCAGCAGCGGCGAGTCTTGGCCCCTGGGACCCAGTGGCTCCCCCTTCTTGTCCACCTTGACCTCCTTGGGGAAGGGGGGCAGGTTGTGCTGCTGCTTCCTCTTTTTGTACTCGGTCATCAGCTTGGAGATGGTTTTGTCGGCCGCCATGGTGTAGATCTTGTTCCCCGCGTTCTCCCACCACTCCTTCTTGCGGCTGGGATCCTTCTTCTCCACCTTGGGGCTGGGCGGCAGCATCAGCACGTCCCCGCTGGTCCCCCGCAGGTTCAGAGTGTCGCCCAGGTGTTCCCGCGACTGGCTGCGGTCATCCTCGGAAGGCGTGTCTTTCCCCGAGAACCCACCCGTCGAGGGGGTGGAGGACTCGGACTGGAAGGAGGGCAGGATGAAGAAGGGGTCGCTCCTGCAGACCGGCGCCTCCTCCATGCTGCTCTCCAGGTCCAGGTGCATCTGGATGTAGTTATTGCACAGCTCCATGCACAGCTTGTGCAGCCGCTTGACCAGCCACACCCAGTCGGCGTTGCTGACCGGCTGGACGCTGAGCGAGGGCATCCGCGCCCGCCACTGCCTCTTCTCCTTGCCCCTCGGGGGGCTGACCTGGGCGGTCTCCTCAAAGATGTCTTCGTCTTCAGATGAACACTGCTGGGAAGAATCTGTGCTTCTCTCGTCGTCCTCAAAGAGGACCTTCTTCACTTGCTCGGCAGTGATGGTTTCCTGATTGGTGAGGACAGCGCACACCAGGGCGTGGAAGTAGATGTTGAAGCTCATGGCAGACTGGCGGTAGAGGTTGGCTGCGCCCGCGATGCCCGACACTTTCTTCAGCAGGCACTTGAGCCCCGGGCTGGTGTCAAACTCCCGCGCTGTCCTGTAGGAGTCCAGCAGCAGGTCGAATATGACGGCCAGGTTCTGCATGGAGATGTATCTGAGGAAGCCGGCCAGCTTGGTGTCTGGCGCTTGGACCGTCTTCTCCTCTCCTGGAGAGGGCCCTTTGACGAACTCTTCTAAGAGGATATCGTACAGATTCTGGAGTAACACTTGATGCGACAGTAAGCTCACTACAATTTCCCTGAAAGAAACGCTTCAAATGAAAACAAAGGGCAGATTAGCGCCTTCTTGGTTATTTCAAGGCAATGTAGACATTACCAGTTTCAGAATGACATCTCTAACTCTCTGTATTCCAATGCCTTCCTTAAAAAAGGGCAAACTTCTATTATAATCCTAACTGGTGGGATTTCAATGTTAACTAGTGGAATTCCCAACACTTCTCAAAATCCAGGAGTTCCTGAATGTAAGTTATGATACTGAACTAACAAGTCTTAGGAAACAACAACATTTTTCTAAAAAATTTTAAAAGTGGGTATGATTATAGGATATGACAGTTTCTTTCATAGTAATAGAATTAAAAATATCTTGGTTTGATGTTTTTTTTTTTTTTTTTTTTTTTGAAATCTGATTGAAGTTTGGCTTTAATACCCAGACCAGTTTTCCAGGATTAAATATTAATGTTTCAGGTACATATATATCAAACTTCCATCTCCAGCATATGCAAGAGAAGAGAGTCAAATGCTGAAAAGTTTTAATGCTGTTGATATTATTGGGCAAACATTAGGAAATAGTGATGTGATTTCTTCATGGGCCCTGAGTGGCCATCTGGTTTCCCTGAGGTGCCTACCTGGTTGGGAGGTTAGGGAGGCAAATCCTCCCTGTTAGGCCAGGGCACCTGGTTGAAGAACAGGTACAGATTGAGGAATAGTTGCCGTACAGCTTTAGATGTGGGTGCTTAAATGCTTTGCTGATTTAGCCCCTTTTGATTGATTGAAATTTTTTTCTTAGTGCAAGAATCAATCCCAGATACCACATTTACCAAACACTTTAGTTCACCAATGTGGTTTTGGGTTTGTGGTTTCCTGTTCTTCTCATTGCTTGTAGAATTTTGTGAAAATAGTTTATGCTTTTATGTTGCCAACTAATTCCCATAACAGGATAATTATAAAATTATGATAACTTATTAACATAATGGTTGGACCTTTTAAATCAATATTGTTAATATAACTTTTTACTTTATTCTGTCTAATTATGCCCTTAAATTTAAAGATTATAAGTAGCAGACAGTATTTTACCTAGCAGAAAATAATAAGAATCCTTGAATAAATCTAAATGAGCTATAAAGGTCTGTCATTCAAAACCAGTAATTTTTTAAAATAAACCACTTAAGTTTTGTGGTAAAATACATATAGCATAACATTACTATTTTAACTATTTTAGGTGTACAATTCAGTGGTGTTAAGTATATTCACAGTGTTACATAACCATCACCATTTCTAGAACTTTTTCATTATCCCAAATAGAAACTATGTTCCCATTACAAAAAGACTTATCATTCTCTCCTCCCTCCAGCTCCTACTTAAGAAACTTCTGGCAGGTTACTTAAGGTTTAGGAAACCTGAATATGCATTCTTCTGAAATCCTTCAGGAACCACACAAGTCTGTTGCCTAGTCCTCTGTTCCCATTACATAGGAAAGACAAGGCAGTGTCTTATTCATCATCCTGAGAAACTGGTAAGAGCAGCACCCAGTAGGTCTCTATAACCAACTGAAAAACAAGAACAGATCTGTCTGGGACAAGACTGCCTGGAGGAAATGTTCTCTTTGAGAAATGGCTCTGACACCTGAGCCCCACTTTCCCTGGAAGCGGGATCCCCACACAAGGAAGTTCAACCACAGGGGTGAGTTTGATCAGTCTTCTGAAGGAATAAAACCCTCAGCCCACTAGGAAGTTTCCTATTCCCTCCCTGAGAAATGGAAAGCCTGATTCCGACAAACACCCAAAGAGGGCTGATGCAAATTCTAGTATCTTTAAATTGCAGTATCTTTAAAAAAATTTTTTTAATTGTAGTTAGACACAATATGTTTATTTTTACTTATTTATATGTGGTGCGAGGATTGAACCCAAGGCTGCACACATGCTAGGTGAGCACTTTACCACAACCCCAGCCCAAATTGCAGGATCTTTATCAACCAAGATCTTTGATGCTTTAATTGCTAACTGTACATATAGAAAAGACATTTATTTTAGGTTTGGCTAAATGATAAAACAAATAAGAGAAAAAGAAGCGGATAATGTAGGGATCAACATTTTAGACACGTATGAAAAAAGAGAAATATCTATGAAAATGCAACTTGTATTTATCTATGCTGATAGGAGATAAGGATCTCAAACAATTTTCCAATTTCTTGTACCCAAGATATTTTTTTGGGGGGTGGTACCAGGATCGAACCTAGAAGTGCTTTGCCACTGAGCTATGTCCCTAGCTCTTTTCTATTTGTGAAAGGTCTTACCAACTTGCTGAGGCTGGCTTTGAACTTGTGATCCTCCTGCCTCAGCCTCCTGAGCTGCTGGGATTACAGACAGCCATGCATGTGCCTGGCATACCCAAGAATTTCAATGTATTTTCCAATTTTTGTTGTACCCAAATCTTTCAACCATTTTCTCAGTATTCTTTTAAGACTGCATACCTGCTTCTGATGTGAAGTGCAGAGTAAAGCCAACCCCCAGATTGGATAATCGAAAGTTGATTGCATAACAATTGGTTCACTGAAAACATGCTAATGTCAGTTTCAGAGAAACAGATCCACAGTAAATGGACTTCTTAAAACTCTAAGATTATGTGAATTGTGTAATGCTTGGGCTATCGATGTCAAAGCTCTTTTATTTTTTTAAACTGAAATAGCTCTTTAATTAAATGCTATAATCTGGTTCTAGGTAATTTATTTTTCCTATGGGTAATTTTTTTTTTTTTGGTACTGGGGATTGAACTCAGGGGCACTCAACCACTCCTGAGCCATATCCCCAGCCCTGTTTCATATTTTATTTAGAGACAGGGTCTCACTGAGTTGCTTAGAGTCTCACTTTTGATGAGGCTGGCTTTGAACTCGAGATCTTCCTTCATTAGCCTCTAGAGCTGCTGGGATAATAGGCATGCACTACTGTGCCCAGGCCCATGGGTGATTTTGACATGGATGCAATTGAGTATCACATAACAACTTTTCTTGGTCTCACTCATCTTCCACTGTATCTTTTTTTTTTTTAATATAAAAGCCAAATCCAAGAATATAGTTTGGCTGAGTTCTCTAGTGGGATTGGCTAAGGAATTTAATATGGTTTTCCTGTTATACTTAACTACAATGAGTATGAATAGATTTATGAAACCATGTTGATATATTTTACAATCTCCAAATTTTAAGAATCTTTTAAGCCAATGACATAATAATAGGTTATATTACTTTTCTTATGTTTTGTTTATAATTTGAACTCAGCCCGTTATTATTCCTTTTTTTCCCCCTACTTTTACTTCAACAATCTTTCAGGAAGAATAATTGGCTGCATTGGAACCAGAAATATATATTAAAAAAAAAGACAAGAGGAGAAAAAGAATGAAAATTGCATACGGATTGATGTTTAAAATGTGAAAGGCTTACACAATTTTTGGTATATAACCCACACAAAAATGACACTTAAAAACTAGTGGCTGGCAGTTAAGGGAGGCAAAGACTGGAACTGAGAAAGAATAGAGGGTATTGGGAAAATTCTATTTCTGAAGTTGGGTGGCAGGTACATAGTTATTCTAGTTTTTATTTATGCTTCACAACTTTTGAATATTCCATGTATCCTTTTGTACATATCAAGCATTTGACTAAATCTAACCCACTAACTATTGAACAAATTACCCAGAGTCTGTGAGTGATATCTGTCTAAGCTTAGGTTGCTGTAACTAAATACCATTGATTAGCTATCTAATCAACAAATTGATTTTTCACAGTTCTGGAAGTCTGAGAGTAGGGTGCTGGCCTGGTTGGATTCTGGTGAGGCTCTCTGGAGCTTGCAGAAAGGCAGCAAGGGAGTTCTCATGTCTGTTTTAATGGTACTAATCCCATTCATGAGGACCACCCTCCTGACCTAATTTCCGCCCAGAGGTCCCACCTCCTAATACCATCACATTGGTGGCGAGGGTGTAAACTCTAGAGATGTGGAGGGTTGTAAACATTCAGGACCAACTTTCTCTCCTAAATGGTAAAGGACCCAGCCAGACCTGGTTTTGATACTAGCTTTATACTTTGAAGTTTGTGAGTCCTTGGGTAAGTGACTCAGCCCCTCTGAATGTGTCTTGTGAGTAAAATGCTAGTGAAAATATCAATCCCTCATATTTTACAGTTAGTGCTCAAATGCCTACCACTAGATGGTCAGAAGTTCATCTCCAACTCTTTTAGGCAGGGTGATAGTATTTTAAATGAGCATGTTTCTTTTGGCTTCCTGACAGTGGTATTACCCATGGAGAATTTTATGTATTTCTCACTGAAACAATCTGAACAATGCCTCAAATTACAATAATTGTCTGGGCTGGCCTTGACCTCCTGGGTGCAAATATTGCCTCAGCCTCCTTAGTGGCTGGGACCACAGGTGCAAGCCATGGTGCCTGGCCAATCATTGTTTTATGAAAGATTATAACATGTAGTTGGTTGTGTCCACTCTAGATTCATATGTTGAAGTCCTGACCCCTAGTACTTCAGGATGTGGCTGTATTTGGAGAAAGTTTCTTTAAGGGGGTAATGAAGTCCAAATGAGGTCATTAGGGTGGGTACTAACCCCATATGACTACGGTCTCCGTGACAGGAGGAAATTTGGATACAGAAACATAGATAGGATGTGTGAGGGGATACAGAAGACGGCCATCTGTAAGCCAAAATGAGAGAAGGAGCTCTGCCAACCCCTTGAACTCCAACTTAGAGACCTGTGGGAGAACACCGCCATTTGTCACCTAGCCTATGTTACTTGGTTGTGGCAACTTGAACAATGAAATGGGAGCTTTGGTTACAAGGCTAACTATATTTAAGAAAACCTGCTGAAGGACTGACTTCACAAACACTTTCAGTATTCTTGGACAAAGCTTGGATTAGCAACGACTGGCATCAGTGAACTTCCTTGCGTTTAAGGTCAGCTGCTTA
Organism: Urocitellus parryii; assembly: GCF_045843805.1. Lineage (NCBI taxonomy): Eukaryota > Metazoa > Chordata > Mammalia > Rodentia > Sciuridae > Urocitellus > Urocitellus parryii. The sequence goes on from NC_135538.1 coordinate 26,498,899, forward strand.
CCTTTTCTTGGTGTGGCCATTTGGCTTCTCGTCAGGAGGCAGCTCAATGATGAGCTGGCAGGACTGGGCATGATCAAAGTTGTTGGGAGTCTTGGGTGAGCACTGGGTGTCCAACATAAATACCTGCAAGGGTATACAGGAACACAGTTCAGGACCCAACATCCTCTATCTGACCACACCAGGGACTAGCTGGGTAGTACTGGTGAGTTGTTTGTTTTCTACCTAGTTTCTCTATTATAAAATGAGGATAATGGTTTCCTATTTAGTATATGTTTAATTAAACAAATTTATGTGTATTATACATACAAAGCATTAGAATAAATAATGGACGTTGCTACCTCTTGTATCATATGACAGTAGAGGATATTCCAAATAGCCAGCACCGACATTTAATATTAAAAGTAAATAAAAGGGGCTATATTTGTAAAGGATTATCTCTGAATTTGACATCTGTTTGGTATCATTTTATATCCAGTACAAGAATAATTAATTAGGACTTATGTCAGGATTACTGATGTGGCTAAGCCTACTCCATTACACAGTGACAGAAGGAACTAAAAAATGTCAGTGCTCTGATCCAAATGATTTCATTTCTCCTGACTTAAATCACCATTGGAAATAGTAAACTATTTTTAAGGAAACCACTTCTTTCCAAGTATCGTAAGAATTGCCAGATTATTGAATATTGGGTTATTTGAAGAGTGAACATAAAAGGAAGGTTTGGATTAAGGAAGGAAGGAAGAACTCTAGGGGCCTGAATTGCTTCCCTGTTCTTCTTTATTAACAATTTATTTCAGAAGATGCCACTGACATTTTCATATTCCTGCGGTATGGCTGGAAAAACCACTGTATGTATGCACATGTGACAATAAGCCAAGTGGCACAGCTTCCTGTTCAGGCCTGCAAACTCTTTGGAGGACCCCTCTTGGTTTGGGCCAGTCTTCTTTCCACAGCCATCCACAGTTGCCATACTGCTGGAAGTACCTCTTTGTTACAGTTTTACTATTTCTTCTCTGTTTGCTCAGACTGCCCAGGATGCTTCAGAGGGACTTGTTCTCTCCCTCAGAACCAGCAGAATCCTCAGGTCCCAGATGTTATGAAGGTGCTCAACAGAAGGTGGGAGAGGCTGACGGAGGAAGACTCTTGTCCCCCTATCTGAGAGTTGCTGGGGAAAGCTCTTCAGAAGCCAGGCCTGCCAGGAAATTTCTCAACTGACCGTGTGGAGGTAACTGAGTTCCTTACATTGATAATCAGAGGATCCTAGATTGTCTGTGTGCTGGGGGGATTTTTTTTATTAAGAATCCAAGCAGATCGAGCAGAGAAATGGAGCTTTCTGAATATAGCATCCAAGTCTTTCTTCAAAGGTAATTCAAATGTGACAGTTCCTCTACATGTGTAAAACTTTCACATTTTACACATATATAGTCAAAATAGCTGCATATTATGAACACAGTTCAAACTTGTGATGGGGTGTTGGGCTAGTCAGTTGTTGGGAATTAGTCCATTTTCACTTCTTTTACTCTCATGAACAGCATTGTCAAGAATATATGTGAACTTACAGACAGAACTTAGTTGTACTGCTGAGTTTCTTAGAGGGAGATTTCCATGTTGTGTAATGCCATGAGGCCTTCTGTGATTCAGTAATTCATCGATTCAACAAACATATCCTAAGCCACCTCCTCTTTGCTTTGCTCTAGGATCACCAAAGGCAAATGTCTAGGATATATTCTCTGCTCCTCTGGAGCTCACAACTAACATTTGCAACTTTTAAGGGAAAAGCCATTGATATGCAATGATTCTTGTATGGGGGGGATGTATTTTACTGATCAGTTACATTGAATTCAAATTTTAAGCCACTTTTAAATGTTAAGATCTGTGTTCTGCACAGGAGATTTAAAAAAATCAAATAAATCTGCTCTCATTAGGCACTCATAGTTTAGCAGTAACAATAGTTAAGCAAACACTTATAAGTAGCCTAAGCAGGTGTTTTATGCATAAAGAGGTCAGGCTGCAGGAAGGCCTCTGTTTGATCTGGGTACTTGAGGGTGCATCAAGCGAGGGAAGGTGGAGAGGGGGTGATGCAGGTGCCTAGGCTAATGTCATTCCTGGGAAGAGTGGTGCTGACCAGAGGTCAGGGCCAGGATGTATGTGGTCCTAAGGGAATGAAAGGCAGTTTGGTGATGCGAGACCTTCAGGAAGGAATCCTGGCATGCACATGAAGCTTCTGAGGCCCCCGAGATCCAAAGCCCAGCCCTTACCTGTTGGGCCATGGCTCGGATACGCCAGTACTCGGCCTCGGCACTGGGGGAGGAGGAGGGGGCTGCCACCCGCACCTGGCAGCCTTCCCCGCTGAAGCTCTCAGTGCCACTGTGGAAGCAGCCAAGCAGGTCCTAGGGAGAAAGAGCATGTGTTTACTGGGTGTTTCCTGGTTCTCAATGCCAGGCCCAGCCTGGGATCTGATGTGGCCCTGTGCTTGGTGGGCTGTGGAAGAGGCCACTTGGGTGGCTTTCCTCCTCTTCATAATCTCTGTTAGCATCCATGTTTCTTACCTTCACTGGCTTGAGGGTGGCGGAGAAGGCGTCTTGCAGGGCACAGCAAGCCAGCCGCCACATCTCCTCAGTGAACACTGGGCCCGCTGTCACCAGGACATACCTGCCAAAAGAAACAAGGAAAGAAGTCTTGAATCCATTCATCTTGTTACCACAAAACTTAGGGCCTTATGTGAAGGGCTTCCTGTTTCCAATCGCTCTTGCTGTCCCTCCACCTGGCATTCCACTCTCAAAATGCAGCATTATCAACAGATCCCCATTACAAACAGGCCAGAGTTTCGGCTTAGGCTCATATGCAGGATGTATATATTCTGCATTTATTTTTTTCTTTCTAGGCCATTTCTACCACTCTTCTACATTCAAAGGAAACAAACCCCTTATTGTCACTTATCATGCTTGTCTTCATGCATCTGTTTACTCTCCTGCTCAGGATGTCCCCACCTATGGAAACCTTACTTGGTTTGGAGGATCTGACCAAGTGTCACTACCACACCAAACTTCTTCCCCTTCTCCCTACACCTCCGACCCTGCCTTGGCATTCATCAATCATTCCATATGATCATCCTTTGTCGTGTGACCATCTCTTTCATGTCATTTTGAATAGGCAATGAGCTCCCTGAGGGTAGGGATCTTGACTTAGGTTACTTCCTATGCAGCAGAGTACCTTGTAAGGATGCCTTACACAACAGATATTGGAAAACTTATTAGTACTTGCTCAGTTTTACTTAGAAAAATCAATCCCCAAAGTGGATTGCCACTACAAAAGATAAATTCCTTGGATTTTGTAATGAAACCTACAACTTTGTGGGGAGCCAGGGAAGCTTTGTCTCACCTAATGCAAGAACATCCCACTCTGGAGATGGTTTCTGTAGGCTTGGCCACACATGCCACCAGCAACTCAAAGAGGTCCTTTAGCATGGTGTTGATCATGCTCTCGTACCTGATGTCTATAGGAAGAAGAAAATCTAAGATTTGTACAACTCCAGTATAAAGGGATACATTGAAATAGCTATCTATAGCAAGAGAGGAGAGTCTGATAGAGATACATACGTATGTGGGGAAAAGAACACCCTCTAACAAAACTCTTCTCTTGGATTGTTACCCAATTTCAGCTTGTTTCATCCATATGGTTCATGTTGATGTGTTGATCTAAACTTTCAAAGTTAACTATATAATAATTCATATGTTAAATGGAATAGAAAATGATATAGCCTGAATATTAATTGTCCATTTTAAGTTTAAATTTTTAGAATTCACCTTCCTTACTGCTGACAGCCAAATTAAATTGAACTAAATGTCCTAGTCCTACCGCTTCTTGGCTCTGTCTGCATACTATTCTCAGACGAGAGGATATAAGAATCCTGGAAATCACATTCAAATGCTCAATTCAAGGAATACATCTACATTTTTTTTTCCCTTGAGGTCCTTATGATGCCACAGAAAGAATCTGCAGTAGAATCCTCCAGGTCCTGTGCTATGCTCTGGTCAAGAATGTCGACCCCTAGGACACAGTTGCCACCTCATGTGGAAAAACCTACTTGTTTTCTTTTCCCAGTACTGTTCTTATCTTGCAAGGCAAATTGTCCTTACTAAAGTTAATAGAGGCACAGTTTCTTATCTATACTTTGAAATTCTTCTTCAGGGTCAAGTTCTCCTTAGTATATCTTCCTAGCAAGCAGACTCTCTCCCTCCCTCTCTTCATCTCTGTTAGCAGCCATGTTTCTTCTCCCAAACCTCCAGATATTTTTGTGACAGGTCATAAACAAGACTCTACATTTCACAACTGTGGTTCCATGCATTCCAAACTAATATATTTCTCCTGCCTCTGCTAACTTTGACATGCTCTTCATCCCACACTTCCACATTTTGGTGGTGGTGGGGTGGTACTGGGGATTGAACCCAGGAGTGCTTAACCACTGGGCAACAGCCCTGTATGCTTTTTGAGACAAGATCTTGCTGAGACTGGCCTTGAACTTGCAGTTCTCCAGCCTCAGCCTTCCCATTTGCTGAGATTAAAGGCAGGCTGCATCATGCCCAGCTCCATATCTTTTTCAAAGTGCCAGATAGTAAGAAACTTCTATCTCTAAACTGTCAATATCTTGTCCATAATTAAAGCCTTTTCTGAAGTGCTATTTCCTTCATTTAATATTCCTGGATGAAACAGGATATACCCTCCTCACTTCCAGCTACAGCAATATTTCTTCCTTCTTTCTTTTTCTTTGTAGTATATTATGTACTTGGAGTTAGGCTAGAGCTGTTATTGGGTGTTTTATTTTCAATTACACATATATTTATTCTGTTGGAGGATGATGTACTCTTAGAAGGCTGGCATTGACCATGTAATTCTATTTTAATTATTCCCAGGACAAAAGTATTTGTACTAGGTATCCACTAAGCAGTTTTGGACAACGATGCTGCCTGCTAAAGCAATGCCCAAAATGACCTGTTGTGGTGCCATTACTACCTGAGTGTAGAAAGCTTTGAATGTGCTCCACCACCAGTTCGCAGGACAGACCAATGGCGTGCTTGAAGTTTGCAGAGGCCACGTCCCAGTAGGAATGGTCTTTATGGCTACGCCGGAGCCATAGGGACATCACGGGAAGAAGAAGGTGAACAACTGCATAGATTCCAAACCCTGGTCCTGAAAAAGAAAGGTCAGGATCAGAAATTTGAAAGATCTCTCCATTATCTGAGAAGGTACAGGGGAGAAGAATTGCAGATTAACATTAAACAGGGATGAGAGGTGGGAGGGAAAGGGAGTGAGAAGGGAAATCGCATGGAAATGGAAGGTGATCCTCAGGGTTATACAAAATTACATATAAGAGGAAAGGAAGGGTAAGACAAGATAATACAAGTGGAAGAAATGATTTACAGTAGAGGGGGTGGGGAGGGGAGGGGGGATAGTAGAGAATAGGACAGACAGCAGAATACATCAGACACTAGAAAGGCAATATGTAAATCAATGGAAGGGTAACTGATGTGATACAGCAATCTGTATACGGGGTAAAATTGGGAGTTCATAACCCACTTGAATCAAACTGTGAAATATGATGTATTAAGAACTATGTAATGTTTTGAACGACCAACAATAAAAAAAATTGCCATTAGTATTCCTTAGTCAATGTAATTTTTCTTTTTATTTCTGCATGACTGTAGTTGTATAAGTAACATATGAATAAACTCTTATAAAAATTTCAAATATCAATGATGCTAAAATATTTAATCAAATCCTAGTCCCTAGATGTAAATACGTAGATGCATGTAAGAAAACACCTTAAAATATATATGCATTTTTTATGTAGAATATAAAGAAATATTATTTCTTTTTATAGGTGTCCCTGAATTTCTGGGCTCAAGCCATCCTCCTGCTTTAGCCTCCCAAGTAGCTGGAACTACAGGTGTTAACCACCATGCTGCTTTGAAGTTTTGGAAGATATTTTTACATAAAGGAGAAAAATGTAAACCTTGATCTTCATATTTGATATGCAAATTGATATATTTCTTATTTTTAGAGCCACATAGTATTCCCATTGTGTATATATATAAATAGTTTACTTTTTCATTCCTTTACTGATGGACATTTAAGATGTTTCTAACATTTTGCTTTTATAGGTAATGCTATAAATACAATTTTTGTGCTTCCTTATAGAAATAATAGATTACTAAAATTCTCATTTTAAAAGCAAGATACCTTTTTTATATGAAAATTATGATAATAAAAAGAAGGAAAAAACCCTGAGATATAACATTTCATATATTTCTATTAGGTTTTTAATGCATATGTATTTTTATAAATGCCTAAAATTTTATATTGTAGTAATTATACTCCATAGATATAAATTAACATAATGACTTATAAACAGTTATGTCATTAAATATTATTTGTGGATATTAAATGCCTACAGATAGTTAATTATGGTAAAGAATATAAACAGTTTTCCATTTAGGGTGTTCCTAAGTTTTTTGGTATTCAAATGTTTTAGCACTCATTACAATTTTGTCTTCATTACTGTTTATTTCCTTAGATGAGAGAGTCCTAGGAGATTTATTGAGTTAAATGCTTTCATATACATTTAATGGCAATTAATGTTAAAATAGAAAATGGTACTTAGCAGTGAGACAGATTTAGAAAGAGTATCATATAATTAGTTCTATAAGACACTTGCTTTTTCTTTGGAAGGCTTTTAGCTTTTTGACATGAGGTTTTTTTTTCTGAAAAAATTTCAGTTTAAAAATTGCTATGAATTCTAAATAGTATCAATTATCAAGTACTCAAAATGGTGACTATAGGTCTCTTCTCACTAATTAGTGGTTTCATTTAGAGTTCTGACTCTTACTAAAAACCAAAATTCCTATAACAAGTTTCTTTGAACTTGTTTTGGAAAAAAAAACTATATTTGGAAAAAGACATTTAATGCATAGTGCAGTCCTCTGCCTGTATAAGGGGATAGGGACCTTAGAAATTTGTCTTTTTATACAGGCAGAGGACTGCACTATGTATTAAATGTCTTTTTTCCAAATCTAATGACATATGACCTTTATACAAATAAGATGTGGCTGTCTGACTACTGCATATATTTGTGAGTGGTTTGTGGATGCAAGCAGTAGACCTGGTGAGCCCTCCTGGTGACCCTGGGCCCAAAGAATGCACTGAATGATCTGTCCAAGGAAGAAGACTGGGATCACAGAACCATGGATACAACAGCTTAGGCCCAATTAATGTGGGACTCCAACACACCTAAGTGACCACTATGTGACCTTTATAAATGGACTGGAAGGAAAAAGTATGAACATATGTCCTCAGTATTATATCTTACACATTAATGCATCATAGCCATTCAATAAATATCTACTGAACACCTATTATTATGAGTGAAGCTTTGCATTAAGTGTAGGAAACAGTGAAAATGGGTAAACATCCAGAAAAACCATCCTAAAAAAAAAAAAAGCCATATAACATCCCTCCCCCCAAAATCAGATATAGACATATTTACCAGGTGTTTTGGTAACATCTCTCAACAGCTCAAAGAGTAAATCCAAGGTTGGTGGTTGGTGCTGACGTGGACAGTTGGACACAGCTGCTGTGAGCTGCTCTAACAGGATAATCCAAACTTCTATTAGACCTGGAGACCAAAAAAGCATATCTCTGTGCAATCCAATTAAATATCATGAAGAATCATTGCAAGATCTGATTAAAAATTTATCTAAGCAGTCAAGCATATCAGATGTGGAACACTACCTGGGGGTGTTAGTGCTCACTGCCTACATATATAGGGACAGATTATTATTTACATGTTCTGACAAAGCAAAGGGAGAACTCAAATTCTACTAAATTGACCTTTAATAAAAAGGTGATATAGCCCTTTTCCAAACTAATCAAAAGAAAAAGAACAAATTAATAAAATTAGAGATGAGAAAGGAGACATCACCACAGAAATCCATTAGGGAATATTTTGAAAACTTATATCTGCTAGGTTTCCCAATTTATTAGAGTATATGTCTAGATAAATATTATCTGCCAAAACTGAATCAAGAGGACATAGAAAACCTAAATAGACCACTAACTTGTAATGAGATACAAGCAATAATTAAAAGCTTTCCAACAAAGAAAAGCATAGGACTGGATGTATTCTCAACTGAATTCTACCAAATCTTTAAAGTAAAACTGATACCAATACTCCTCAAATTATTCCATGAAATAGAAAGGGATGGAACACTTCCAAATGCATTCTATGAACCCAGTATCACACTCCTACCAAATAAGGACACATCAAGGAAAGAAAACTACAGACCAATATCCCTGATGAACTTAGATGCAAAAAAGTATGTTGAACACGATTTATTTTTATTAAGATTGTATGCCACAACCAAGTTGGTTTTATTCCAAAGATGCAAGGATGGTTTAATACAAATTAATAATTTATTATACAAATAGTACCAAGGACAAAAATCACTAAATAGTTGTAGAGAAGGCCTTTAACAAAATTTCAGCACTCATGATAAAAACCACTGAATAAACTAGGGATAAAAGGAACCTATCTCAACATCATAGAGGCTATATATGAAAAACTCAAAGCCAACCTTATAGTAAATGGAGAAAAACTAATGGCATTTCCTTTAAAATCTGGGAGAAAAGGATAACCATTCTTACCACTCCTATTTAATAATGCTAGAAATTCTAGCCAGAGCAATTAGGCAAGAGAAGGAAATAAAAAGGATAAAAATAGAAAAGAAGTCAAATTATCACTGGTTGCAGATAATATGATCCTATATCTATATCTAAAAAATTCCACCAAGACTGTTAGAGCCAATAAACAAATTTGGCAAAGTAGCAGGTCCCTGAATCAACATATAAAAGTCAATAGTTTTCCTATATAATAACAATGAAGCTACTGAGAAAGAAATCAGGTAAACTATCCTATTCATAAAAAAATACCTAGGAATAAATCTAATCAAGGAGGTGAAAGACCTCCAAAATGAAAACTGTAGAACCCTGAAGAAGACTTCAGAAGATAGAAAGACCTCCCATGTTCACAGATAGTATGGCCATTTTAATGATATTAATTCTGCCTATCAAAAACAATATACAGATTCAGTGCAATCCCCATTAAAATACCAATAACATTCTTCACATAACTAGTAAAAATAGTTCTAAAATTTATTTGGAAGAATAAACTGCCAAGAATAGCAAAAAGCAATTTTAAGCCAAAAAGTAATACTGGAAGCATCATAATACCTCGTTTCAAATTATACTACAGAGATAAAGTAACAAAAACTGCATGGTACTGGCATAAAAACAGACATAAATCAATGGTACAGAATTGAAGACACAAACTCACACATCTACAGTCGTCTGATCCTTGACAAAAGTGCCAAAAAACATACATTGGAGAAAAGATAGCCTCTTTTAACAAATGGTATTGGGAAAACTGGCTACCCATATGTAGAAGAATGCGACTAGATCCTTATCTCTCATCCTGCACAGATCAACTCAAAATAGATCAAAGGCCTTGGAATTAGACCAGAAACTATGCAACTCCTAGAAGAAAATGTAGGTTCAACACCCCAACTTATAGTCACAGGCAACAACTTTCTCAATAGAACCCCTAAAGCTCAGGAAATAATAAGAGTTAATAAATTGGATGGCATTAAATTAAAAAGCTTCTACACAGCAAAGGAAACGGGAATGTGAACAGAGAACCCACAAAATGGTAGAAAATCCTTTCGAGCTATTCTTTTGAAGATTAATACCTCTAATTTATAAAGAACTCAAACTTTACACCAAAAAATCAACCCTATTAATAAATGGGCAAATTAATTAAACAGACACTTCTCAAAAGAATACAAATGGCCAGCAATAAATACATGAAAAAATGGTCAACATCATTAGCAATTAGGGAAATGCCAATTAAAACTACACTGAGATTTCATTGTACACCAGTCAGAATGGCAGTCATCAAGAATACAAACAATAATAAATGCTGGAAAGGAAGGATATGGAGAAGAAGGAACTCTTTTACACTGTTAGTGAGATTGTAAATTAGAACAACCACTATGGATATCAATATGGAGGCTCCTCAAAAGCCTAGACAGGAACCACCATATGTTACATACAACTCCTCAGTATTTATCCTAAAGAATTAAAGTTATCACACTTCAGTGATACATGCATATCCATATTTATAGCAGCACAATTCACAACACCCAAATATTGAACCAAATAATGAATACTGGATGGATGGATAAAGAAAAAAATATTCCCCCCCTCTATATATATATAACTTATAAAATGAAGTTTTATTCAGCCATAAAGAAAAATGAAATTGTCATTTACAGGAAAATTGATGTTGTAAAATAAGTCAGAAGGTCAAGGGACAGAGGGAAGAGGAAAGTGCTGGGGAGTGAAAGTGTCCAAATTATACCATTACATTGTGCACATGCATGAATGTACAGTATGTATTATGCATGAGCAATGTACAATACAACGCATCAATAAAAATTGTGAAAAAAGAGTGATATGGTCTGTAAATTCTATATTGAAATGATTGTTGGATTTCTTGGGAGCTAATATTAGCAAAAAAATGAATTTTTCTTTTTAGTTTAATCATCTTAGTCTTTTTTGAAAAATGATTTTTTTTGGGGGGGTACTGGGAATTGAATTAAGGGGCACTTGGCCACTGAGCCAAATACCCAGCCCTATTTTGTGTTTTACAGTGTTGCTGAGGCTGGCTTTGAACACATGATCCTATTGCCTCAGACTCCCGGGTCTCTGGGATTACAGGTGTGCACCACCACACCTGGCGAAATGATTTTATTGTGGCAAATACATACAACAAAAAATAGCAAGTTAGTCATTTTTATAGGTACAGTTGAGTGGCATTAATTAGATGCACAATGTTGTGCACTACAACTATTTCATCACCTCACACAGAACCCTGTAACCATCTAGCAGTAGCTCCTCATTGCAGCCCAGGCAACCTCTAATCCACCATTGTTTATGTTCAGATATGATAATGACATTGTGGTAATTAATGCCTGTTATTGAAGGACATACCATCTCAAAATGTGCTGACATGGTATATTGGTTATTTCTAGCTCAAATCACTTGAAAAACCATAATTTTAGAAAGGGCCATCTGGCCTATCTTTTCCTACATGCAACAAGATAGAGATTCTTTTAGAGGGATGACCTTCCCATGCCAAGGCTGGTTAACAGCTTTGATCACCATTGACTGGTAACTGATACATAATGAACCTGAATGAACAAACTATTGAAATAATTCATATCTTCTACCCTCTCTCCCCAATGCATCTCTTAGGAACATCCCTAGAATTTACTACCTTAGCCCAGAGTTCCATTTATATTGTTATTCTTTCACAAATTTATTATGTTTTGTTTAAAAACTATAAAAGCATTATACTTTGAACTTTACTTTTGTGAAGATCTACATGCTCATGTAAAATTAATAAAATTTTTATGCTTTCTTTGATTAATCGATCTTAAATTAGTTGGATTCCTAGTTCCAGCCAAAGAGCCCATATAAGAACTCAGGGGGGAATAACAGAAAATATCTCTGTCTCCTATATTATATTTAAAGCACACCTACTGAAATATTTCCAGATGAAATACTAAAATGATTTGGGTTTTGCCTTAAATTAAAACAGAGGGAAAGAAAAGGAAAATAGACATCACCTGAGATTGGTCATAAATTGATAGTAGTTGAAAGAGAGTGATACCATTATGTCCAGTTTTGTATATTATCTCTATATTTTAGTATGCTCTGTCCTCTGTCTAGTTTTGCATATGTTTGAATTTTCCAGGTGGGGGAGTAATTATGTTCCAGAGAAATAGTACCTAAGGATCTATCAATGCTGTGAATTGTGCAGTTTTAAAACTGACTTGCAGCTTTTAACTTTATTCTTTGATCTGTGTGTCATACATAACTTTAAGATCCTAGAATTGATAATGTGGAACCAACTTTAGATAGGTTCTTGGCTGAGCTTTATCCATAAGAAAATGGGCCTCCTTGAAAAAAGTGGATTAATTATTTGCACAAATGTGAAGAAGAATGTTCATGGTAATACATCAACATTTATGATTGTTTTAAAGACTGTATTATAGATTAATAACATTAGCTTCTGCATATAATTATATGGATTGGAGATTTCAAATGCTAAGTAAAAATTATTCTTATCTAATCATTAAAATAAAAACTACATTAAGTAACATCTAGTGAATATTCAGTATTTGTTCTCTATATTTGATATTTATTTTTCATTTAGTGCTTCCTCTCAACCAATCTGAACTAGTGAGGTTTTACTGTGTGATAATCCCTATCTAAAACTATAAATCTTCCTGTTACCTCCGTAAATTTGTGACAGTGAAATGAAAGCAAGTGAAAAACCTCCCCCCAAAAGTTCTTTTGCAAGGTCTTGAAACAATCTATCACACCAAATAGGTTTATTTCAGGTATAATTGCCATTTTTAAAAAAATAATTAGGTTTTATTTTTTATGTGTTTATTTTATTTATTTATTTTTATGTGGTGCTGAGGATTGAACCCAGCACCTCATATGTGCTAGGTGAGTGCTCTACCGCTGAGCTACAACTCCAGTCCTATACCTTCCATTTCTTAAAGTGGAACAGGAAGGGTCTTCTGAGACAGAAGACAGTTGGTGTGAACATGAGTTAACCTACCTGAAAATTATTCCAAGTTACTAGCTTGAACTCTGATTCACAGGAGAGTACGTGGGACCTAATTTAAAACAGATTCTTTTGAAACTATTCTTTTCCTGAGCCTTCAGCTTCACCAGTCACAAAATAGCTTCCCTCTTCAGTAATGACTTAATTTCCCCAGTCTCTAACCAAATAGTCCTGCAGGAAGTAATTATATAATGATTGTGTTTCCAAAAAGCTATTAAAGACAATTACTAGCCAATTTAAGTACGAAATGCACTAGTGCAACTTCTTTCCAATTTGCTCAATTCAAGAGAATTTGGAGTTTGAAACTAAATTTAGTGGAATCTGCAAAGCTGCATCCTCAAGATCAAGGTTTGGAAGCACTGATTGTAAAGTTTTTGAAAAGACCATACGAACTTTAGACAAACTTATTTTGATATAAAAAAATAAAAAAGGAGGACTACTTTTATAACTGTAAGCTACTTAACATATGACTTAAACTTCTGGGACTATGCACATAGCAAATAATCTGGTTTAGTCCAATCAATCAACTTACCAGTGTCATCATCAAAATCAGACAGGACCGACTCGATTCCATCCTCACTGCTTGCTGACTGCTCCTGAAGTCTTCGAGGCAAACTAGCAAGCCGCCCGCTAAGGAATATTGGCTTCAAGGGCATTTTGTAGATTTTGGCCAGTAACTGAACAATGAAAAGAAAAATTCCAAGTGCTATAATTAGATATTGAAAAAATCTGTACTCTGGGAGTAAAAGAACAATAAAAGTATACAGCAGTGACAAAGGGGACACAGGAAATGTTTTGAAGTTAGTTTGTGATGATTTATAAGGGAGCTTACAAGGGACATTTATCCCATGAAGATGATGAAATAGCTCAGTAGCCATGCTAATAAAAATTAGTGGATAATTTTTCAGTATCTTGATTACAAGAGTTTTATAACCCTACTAAAGGAACCATGAACATGTCAAGAATTTGCCTGTGGGGGATCCCTGAGAAGAGTCTGTAGGAAGATGAAATACAAGCCTCTGGCTTCCCCCTCCCTGACCCAACCTGTCAGGAAAGAGAGGGGCAGGAGCAGAGGAGAAATGGAGGTGTCTGAGGGCAGCGGGGGAGAGGTGAAGTCTTAGAAGCAGGGCTGAAGAGCAGGTGGCTGGGCTCCTTATTCTCCCCTGCTGCTGGAGCACAGTCCCCCAGGATGAATTAGAATCATACCTGCTGGGTCCACCTAGTTCCAGAAACCAGGGAAATGTGGCTGGAGCCCTGAGTGAGAGGGAAGGACCTGGGGTGGAAGGAGGCTGGGGGCGGGGGACAGCATATGGGGCCTGGGGAAGGCAGCTGGGGGAAGAAATCAGAAGCATCTCTCCTCTCCAACTCATGGGACTAGTGGTATCACAGACAGACGGGCAGGTGGACCCCAGAGAGGTCTGGCATACAACCTGAGAAAACAGGAAAGAAACCACAGAGAGAGGGCTGTCTCTGAGCCTGAGGAGGAAATGTTTTGAGAAGGGAACATTGTCCTGCTTGTCAAAGACAAGGATAATGTACAATGAAGGTCGTTGTTCACTTGGATAAGCATTGTCTTACTGGATCTCTTCCTGAGATCTTAACTGAACATATCCCTCGTGTGTGTGTGTGTGTGTGTGTGTGTGTGTTTTCCATGGTCAAGTTTTTAGTACTACCAGGATGACCTCTCATGGTCCTGTGACCCTTTCTGATGCAAGCAGAGATTATGGTAGATTATGATGTCTGAGTGGAGGTGAGAAGTTTCGGAGATCTGAGGATCTCATTGAGTGTCCCAGTATATCTTTTGTTTTTCTTGGAAGGGTAGGAACACAAATACATACTCCAAGTCTAAGCTCCCATCCTCTCACACAGAAGACAGTGTCTCTCCTGGGTTTCAGTAAAAGATTATCTGCTTGTATTTTGGGAACACCCATGAGGCAGGTTTAAGGGACTGGAGCTGAGTGTGGGCCTCAACAATTTCTCCCTGTACCGTACCTGAGAGCAGCGGCGGAGGTACTCCAGGGCAGGGAGGCAAAGGTCTGTGGATGTGGCTCCTGTTCCTGGGACACAGTCTCCGATCTCTTTACAGTCCACCTCCCCTAGGGCAGACAGACAAATCACCCTTGCCTTCGGATCTGCTCTCTCACACCACGCAAGTTCATCAGATAGTCACCAAAGCAGAGAGTGGGGGAAAAGAAAAATGACCCCAAGGCACAACTCTGAGAAAAGCCCCGTTGGCCATTTTTAACCCTACAGTGCACATTTCTTCTCTTTTCTACTCCAGTACTTTCAGTAGCCAGACTGTGCTCTTTTGTTCATGGACACACTGTGATTCACTTCTCCAGGCCCTGCTGCCAGATGGGGTCACTTCTGAAGCTCTGTTGGGAGACCCCAGGGACAAGCCCTGGGCTGGACTGGAGCGAAGCACTCAGTCTCTAATGGACAAGGAGCTTGTGTGCTACCAGTATGCAGCACTAAATGATGATGATAAACGAGGGCTCTGGGAAGAGTCTGAAAAAACATCGGGGGTTTGGGGACAGAGTCTACTTAAGTGAATTGAAATAAATTCTATTTTTTATATATATATATATGTACAGATGAAACATCTATAGAAGGGATCTAGATTTTCAATAGTAAATAATAATTGAGAATTATAATTTTTCTCATATAATGAATTCCAATATTTTTAATAAAATCATTCCTCAACACTGTAATTATTTCTAATTGTCTACTATTGTAGCAACTAGCACCCTCCCCTGTGAGTAGACAGACATAATTACTAGGTATTAGTTAAAGCTCAGAAGCAATGAGGCATGTTTCTTAAGAAAAAGAAAAAAAAAAAAACATGTCTATGATCAAGAGTTGGCCTACTCTGGGTAAAGGGCCAGAGAGTAAGTACCTAAGGCTTTGCAGGTCATATGTTTGTATGGCAACTTCTCAACTCCTTTGTAGCACAAAGGCAGCCATGGATAAATGACCATGGCTGTGTTCCAATAAAACTTTATTTATAAAAACTGTTAGGGGGTCAGATTTGGCTTGCAAGTCATACTTTGCCAACCCCTGATTGACATGACTATATTTCATGATATCAAAACAGAGGCCATATTGAAATAAATGGTTGGAAATACAGAACTAATTTCCTATCCTATAGATTACAGCAGCTATGCCAACATTTTTCCATGTCACATACTCAAATCTTTGTGAATGGCACTCCATGGAGCTGCGTAGTACTCGGGCAGTGTGGCTCTACTGAGAACTCTGCGTCTCCCACTGACCCCAAGCTCCAGACAAATCACTCCACCTTATAATTCACACACAAAAACAGAACCTGTTTTAAACATCTTCCACATGCACTCAGATAATTTGGCATCTCTATTTTCAGTTCCTAACTTCCAAGATTAAAATCTCAAATTTTTAACATGCGGCTAGGCATTTCTTATTATTTCACAGAAAATATGTCTCATTGCCAAAAAAGAATGAATATTTACTTTTCCTTTCTGCCATGATCATTATTTGCACCCCACCCACACAATTTATATGTTTATACCTAATAATCAAAGTGATGGTATTAGAAGGTGGATGGAATTAGTGCCCTTAAAAAAGAGGCCCCAGAGAGTCACCTTCTCCTCCTGCCATGTGAGGATGCAGCAAGCAGGCAGTGCTGTGAAGCACACGATCCCTCACCAAACACTGAAACTCTCAGTGCCTTGGTCTTAGACTTTCCAGTTTCTAGACCTGTGAGAAATACCTTCTATTGTTTATAAGTTTCCTGGCCTAAGGTATTTTGTTATAGCAATCTGAACACACTGAGACACTCTCCTCTACATCCAACCTACTCTCCTTTTGGCTATCCTAATTCTGGGTAACATTGGTCCTTGCAAGACACTTGTTAGACAGGGAATGGTCCTCAGTTGTCCCTGTCTCAGGCTCCACATTTAAGCAGACACAGGCTCTATAGATATCACCTCTTGAATACTGCTGGAGCCTATTCTATCATTGCTATCTCTCAAACTGTGCCAGAATTGGTGCTTCTACCTGCAGCTTCTTGTCCCTATCTAAGGGACATGTGTCTGCCAGTGGTTCATATATCGCATGGATCTTCATGACTGTCGAGCAGAAAAACCTTCCCTACTCATTCTACATTTCCTGACAGGGCATGTAGCAACACAGCCTGGCCTCTTCCTTTTTGACCTGTCAGGGAATCCTCAATGTGCCCTATTTCTAGAAAGGCAAACCTGCACACTTTACAAAATTCAGATGCTACCTGTTCTTTGAAACCTGTATGGCTGTACTGACAAACACCCTGTCTCAGGTACTACTCATTTTAGCATCAGTGCTGCCCTCCACCCCCCACATCTCTGTTAAACTATTTGTCTTTCTGGATATAATTACTGATTTATGTTTCTGCTTCCAAGAAGGGGCTGTAAGATCTTACAGCATATTATTCATATGTCTCTTCCTATAATATGTACAATAATTGGAATTATCTATAGTTTCACTTTCAGAGGTTTCAGTGATCTGTGATCAACCATGGGCATGAAATTATTAAGTGGAAAATTCCAGAAATAAACAATTCATAGGTTTTAAATGGTGTGCTATTGTGAGTAGTGTGATGAAATCTTACACCATCCTGCTCCATCCCACCTGGGATGTGAATCATCCCTTTGTCTAGCATATCTACTTTATGTTACCTGTCTATTGTCCTCTAGCAGTTGCCTGAGTTATCAGACTGACTGTCATAGTATCAGTATATTGTTAGAATTGTTCTTATTTTATAATTAGTTATTGTTAGTGTCTTACTCTGCCTAATTTATAAATTATAAATTGAATCATAGCATATTAAATCATAGCATATATAGGGTTTGGTCCATCTATAGTTCCAGGCATCCTCTGGGGTGCTGTGGACAAGGTGAGACTATGGTATATCAGAGAGTGAGGGTGATGCACTTGTAACAAGAATGGTCTATAGATCAGACTTAGGGCCTCTGAGTTCTATCCTGAAACTTGAATTTTATTCCTGTTCCAAAAATAAGGGTGACATGAGTCACGCGGTTTCTTTGTGTCTGATTTTCTTTTGCATCAGAATCATCAATTATATAGCAAGAATATAAAATAATATTGACTTTATACTATTACTATTTCCAAGGGTTTCAGCCTGCAAGTCTAAATGTACTCCATGGCAAAACTCTCAAAAGTTCAAGTTTCTTTTAAATGTTTGGATTAACTAACTGCCCCTTCCTTCCATTTCACCCCAGGCAAATCTGTGCCATATAAAAATCAGCTCCAGGGCTGGGGCTGTAGCTCAGTGGCAAAGCGCTTGCCTAGCATGCGTGAGGCTCTGGGTTCAATCCTTAGCACCACATAAAAATTAACAAGATAAAGGCATTCTTTCCATCTACAACTACAAAAAAAATTTTAAAAACTCAGCTCCAGCAGGTCTTGTTGTATAGCAAGACTTTACACTGTTAAATGTTCCTAAATTAAGCATAAAATCAAATGACCTAGTTCTTGAAATACTTTAGGCCTCAGAGAAGAGGAATGTTTACATGTCCAGAATACATTTTATGATTAATAAGGCTTGGTGGGAGGCATTCTGAATTCTTAGGAGCTGGGAAATCAAACTCAGACTGCTAATTGTGTGACATCAAGGAGGGTAGTTTCCTTCAAAGGGCAGTTTTTGAAGATAATATTGAAAATATTTTAAGATTGGAAAATAAGTTGGCAAAAACAGTGTATAGATTGAAAATATAATATCTTACAAGATATTCCATGAATGCAATTAAAAAAATATAGAACCCAAGTTGCTTTCCCAATATGCTGTCTGTCTGTCCCTGAGTACTCGACACACCCCATTTGTTTATATCCCATGATGTTTGTTTTCTCCTACTGGTTAGTGGGCCCTGTCTCCAGAGCCTTTGGCACAAAGTCATCCTGGAAAGTGTCTTCAGAGGTTATGAGGCATGAAAGGAGGATCCCACTTACCCAGTCCTTTGACGAACTTCATAAGGCACATGATGTAACTGGTGGCTGCGTTAGCAAAGACCTGGATGTTGTCGGTATTGAGAAAAGCTTCAAACACATCAAACACTGGGGCTTGGCTTTTTCCTGAGGGAGGAAGATCAGAGATAGATAGGTTTCCACTGCTCAGGTTGCTCAGACTCCCTGCACCATCCAAGGAGCCTCTGAAAAGATCTCCTGGGGAACTGCCTGGCCTTTGGACTGGATGGCTGTGCTGTCCTGCTCAGTTTCACCTTCAGGGGAACTGCAGGAAGGCTGTAAATTACCCTGGATGGAGAGGTGAGGGCAATGCTGGAGAAATACAGGGCTCAAGTGATGTGCAGATCTGTAGAGCAGTGAGACATGTGGCCTCTGGAAGGCTCCTGCATGATTTATGTGCACTTGCTCATATCTGTGCAGAAGAGAAGGCCCAAGACTGCTAACCTCAAAAAGCCTGCTTGCCCTCAGTATCTAGGAACTCACTTCCCAGAATATGCCCAGGCAACAGTTAACTCACAAGGTGGTTCACGATGCCTAGACTGTGCGAACAATGTGGTTTATGCTGTTTTCCTTTGTCTGGAATTGTGGTATATGCCTGCCTGACTAGTTCCAGCTAGGTCTCTAACTGATGTCCTTGGGCAGAAACATCATAAACAGGTTGCTGTATTTTCACTGCTGGAGGCAGAGTGAGCCATGTGACCCCCTGAAGGGGTCACAAGAGCATAAGGAAGCCCATTCATACATTCCTCCAGATCCTACCTATGTCTTTGTCCCAGCTGTGTTCTTACTACATTACCATAACACATCAGAATTACACAACAAAACTTAGCATAACTATATGACAAGTCCCATGAGTTATTCTGGTTTCTGAATGTAGGGGTGTCCTGGGGACCTGACACAACATTGCTGGGCATGCCCATTCATTTCAGCCAGACCAGGCTCCCTAATTCTGACTCTCCTTTGTTAAAATGTGTGTGTGTATGTGTATGTGCATATGTAAGTTTTATGGTGCTGGAAATCAAACCCGGGGGCTTGTGCATGGGAGGCACGCACTCTATCACTGAGCTATTTCCCCAGCCCACTTTTCTGTTTCTTACTAGCAAGTGAATACAAGTTGAATATGTCTTATCTTAAATGCTGGGGTCCAGATGTGGTTCAGATTTCAGAGTTTTTCACTTTTTGAAGATTTGCATCAACTTTACTGCTTTGAGCATCCTTAATTTGAAAATCTGGAATGTTGTGGAATGCCAACAATGTTTTTCAGATTTGGGAGCATTTCAGGTTTCCAATTTTCAGATGCTCAACCTTTAATATTTTTATTTTGGCCTTAGGAAAGAAATCTACACAGCAACATTCAGTAAACCAACAGAGGCCATTCAACCTTCTGTCCACTTGTCAGCAAGAGCAGGGCCTGATGAGGGACAGGGCTCTTGGCCTGCTGGTGGGACTCAGACCCAAGGTTCTTGCGGAACACCATGCCCTACTGATAAAACATGGTGGAATGTCCGTCTTCCCTCTAGTTCAATTTCTCTTGATATCATGAACTGTGACATAAAGATCATTATCCAAAGTACATGTAGAAGACATGAAATGGTGTCAACATACTTTATATTGTAACCAGAGATATGAAAATTTGTGCTATACATATGTAATAAGAATTGTAATGCATTCCGCTGTCATTTATTTTTTTAAAAAATCAATTAAAAAAAAAAAAGAAATCTCAGCTGCAAGAATCACCAGCACATTCTTACCCATGGAGTAGTCACCAACCAGGTACTCTTTCACCTCGGACTTGTCCCCACTGTGTACTGTTTCCAGAGCACTGAACAAGGGTCTCCATCCCGACTGGATCTGCGTGGAGCACACTTCAACCAGCTCACCGATGGATGTAACCACCTGGCACGGGCAAAGGAGGTGGCACTTAACAGAGGCACAAGAATTTCTGGGAAGGGTAATGTCCTCCTCTGCCCCCTATTTCCAAGTTAGTTTTAATGAAAGAGAAAAACCAGAAGTCAGACAGGCTCACTCAAGAATCTCCTATGTGGCCAGAGTGTATAAGTTTGCCTTTTACTAGTAATTAATGTTGCCGAGCAACATTTTCACAAGATTATTTCTATCAATAGTTTGCTATTTTTTAAACTGGGTGTGTGTCTCCTTGTCTTTTTATTATTGCATTGTTAGTGCTCTGTATATCATGTGAAGATTCAGGTCCTCCCTGAGATATACAGTTTGCAAATATTTGTCACAACTTGGACTTGTCTTTTTACCTTTTAAAATGGTCCCTTTTAAAGAACAAAATTCTCAATAACAATAAACTCTAATTTATCAGTTTTTCTTTTTAATGGGTCATGCTGTCAGTATTTCTAAGAAATCTTTCCCTAACCCAAGTTCTCAGTAATTGCCTTCTATGCTTTTTTCTAGAAATACTTAGTTTTTGCTCTTTTATGTAAATAATAACCTATTTTTGAGCATTTTTTTTTCTTGGTGTATGTAGTAAGAGAAGAGTGTAAGTTCATTTTTCTTAAGTATGTTCTAGCACCATTTTTCTGGAAATAATTTCTCTTTGACCAAATGGGCTTTTTAGAATTTTGGCTTTTTGATTTCCAAACATTTGGACATTTTCTAATTTTTTTAAAATTTTGAATTCAATTCCATATGGCTGGAAAACATACTTGATATGACTTCAATTCTATTAAATGTATTGAGACTTGTTTTATAGTCTAACAGATTCATGGATAATGTTCCAAAGTGTACTTGAAAAGAATGTGTATTCTTTTGTTGGACAGAGTATTCCAGGTGTCAGTTTGGCCACGCTGGTTAATACTGTTCATTTCCTATATCCTGATTTTCCATCTATCAACTACTAAGAAAGGAGTGTTAAAATGATCCACTATAATTATTTTTCATTATTATGATGATAAAATACGCATGATGTAAACTTACCATTTAACCATTGTATAAAGTTCATAAAGTTCAATGGCATTAAGTACCATCATGCAACTATCACCTCCCCATGTATCCTCAGTCCCAAACTGGAACTCTGGAACCATTAAATAATAACTCTCCATTCCACTCCCTTCCCTATAATTCTTACATTGTCCATATCTTCTTCGAATTCTGTTTTTGCTCTATGTACTTTAAGGCTTTATTGTTAGGTACATACACATTTTTATTGATATGTCTTCTTTCATAATTATGAAATGTCTGTTTCTAGTAATATTTCTTCTATTAATGTCTTTTTGCCTGACATTAACACAGTCATCTTGACTCTCACGATTCCAATCTGCATCACTTACTATTTTCAGTCCTTTCCTATCAACCTATTGGTGCCTTTTAGACAAACTGAAGACTGTATATCTTGCTGTTTTATCCAGTCTTGCAATTTCTGCCTTTTGATTGAAGTTTAGTCAATATACATTTTTAACATCTTTAGTGAGTTATAAATAACATCTCATAAATTCTACCTATTTAAAGCATAGATTCAAAGTTTTCAAAGGATATTTACAGACTTATATGACCATCACCACAATCTAATGATAGCACATTTTATTGAATGAGTATACCACATTTTATTTATCCATTATCAACTGATAAAATTTGGGTTGTTTTTAATTATTTTGCTATTATAAGTAATGTTGCTATGAATACTTGAGTACAAGCTTTTCTTTTGTTTTACATTTTAAAACTCTTTTTAGTGGTTATACATTATGTGGAGTTATACTGGTAGTGTATTCATTTATGAACAGGAAAGTTATGTCTGATTCATTCTACTGTCTTTCCCATTCTCATCCCCCCAATCTCCCCTGACCCATCCAATGAACCTCCACTCATTCCTCCCCCCACCTATTTCAGTCAGCAGTTGCATATCAGAGAGAATGAGAACATTTGGCCTTTAGTTTTTTGGGATTGGCTTATTTCACTTAGCATGATATTCTCCAGTTCCATCCATTTACTGGCAAATGCCATAATTTCATTCTTCTTTATGGCTGAGTAATATTCCATTGTATATTAACCACACTTTTTAAATGCATTCATCTGTTGAAGGGTACCTAAGTTGGTTCCTCAGCTTAGCTACTGTGAATGGAGCTGCTATAAACAGCTATTGTGAATGGAGATGCTATAAACATTGATGTGGCTGCACTGCTGTAGTATCCTGATTTTAAGTCCTTTGGGTATAGACTGAGGAGTGGGATAGCTGGGTCAAATGGTGGTTCCATTCCAAGTTTTCTGAGGAATCTCCATATTGCTTTCCAGAGTGGTTGTACCAATTTTCAGTCCCACCAGCAGTGTCAGAGTATGCCTTTTCCCCCATATCCTCAGCAACACTTATTGTTGTTTGTCTTCTTAATAGCTGCCATTCTGACTGGAGTGAGATGAAATCTTAGGGTAGTTTTGATTTGCATTTCTCTAATTGCTAGAGGTGTTAAGCATTTTTTTCATGTATTTGTTGACTGATAGCATTTCTTCTTCTGTGAAGTTTCTGTTCAGTTCCTTGGCCCATGTATTGATTGGGCTATTTTTTTGTTGTTGTTGTTTAGCTTTTTGAGGTTTTTTTATATACCCCAGAGATTAGTGCTCTATCTGATGTGCAAGTGGTAAAAATTTGCTCCCATTCTGTAGGTTCTCTATTCACCTCACTATTTCTTTTGCTGAGAAGAAGCTTTTTAGTTTGAATCCATCCCATTTATTGATTTTTTAATTTTAATTCCTTCACTATTGGAGTCTTATTAAGGAAGTTGGGGCCTACTCAGACATGATGGAGATTTGGGTCTACTTTTTCTTCTATTAGACCCAGGGGTCTCTGCTTGTTTTTTTTTTTTTCCAGAATCTCTCTGTATTGAAGTGATCTTTCTATTCCTGTATTTTCTCTCTGATTTCACTCTTTATACTGTTCTTTACTTCACAGACCAATTTAACCATGAACATTCTAAACTCCTTCTCTGACATTTCTTCCACTGTGGTGTTGATGGATTCTGTTACTGGAGTATCTTGATTTGAGGTGGTTTATTCTATTGCTTTCTCATGTTGTTGTGTCTACCCATCTAATGGTTTGGATCTGAGGCAGTAGAGTTTCTACCCTGTGGACTAAGTGTGTCCCTGAAGGTTTCCACGACCTCACCGCTGAGAAGCTACCTGTCTGCTTTCTTGGTTCCATGCCACAGAGTAGCCAGGAAAGCAACCTCCTTTATTCCTCCATCTTGAAAACTGTATTCATAAGATTTCTATGAATATTTGTTTTCACTTCTTTTGGGGACATACTATTGGAGGAATTAAACTGTTTCTCATATAAGGTACATGGTTTACAGTTCTACCAGTAGTATATAAGAGTTCCAATTTCTCTGCATGTTCACCAAAGTTGCAAGCATCTTTCTTTTTTGATTGAAGTCATCCTAGCAGTTGTGAAGTTTGTCTCGTTGTGGGCTTGATTTGCATTTCTCTAATGACTAATGATGTTGAGCATCTTTTTTTCCACTGTGCACTTCATGCTATTTTTGCATGGTTCTCTCTACACCCGACGTTTTGGTTTTTGTTTTTCATATGCATCCTTTTGTTCCTATGTTCTCCCTTTACTGCTTTATTTCGTGCTAAACACACTTTTGAATGTCACTTAAATTATTTTTTGGTGCTGAAGGTTGAACCCAGAGCCTTGAGTGCACTAAGTACACATTCTACCCCTGAACTACACGTTCATCTCTGCTTAGTTTTTATTTATTTTGTGTGTGCATGTGTGTGTGTGTGTGTGTGTTACTCTCTTGATTGTGTAATATGTACCACATTATTACAACAAGTTAACAGACTTAATTTTTGCAAAACAGCAATTTTGCTTCTACATATCTCCACTAACTGTCCTTTTTTTGCTAACTTTATTTACATTTTTATATTTAATCAGTTCAACAATATAATGCCAGAGTTATTACTTTATACATTATATATTTTGAAATAAAAGATGAGAAACATCCAATTTTTAACTATCTACCCACATACGTATGCTTTCTCCTTATAGAATAGAGTTACTACCTTGTGCTATTTCTTTTCTGTATGAAGTTTAGTTTCTGGTAGGATAGGTCTACTGGCAGGAAATTCTCTCAATTTTTATTTATCTAAGACTGTTTTTCATTTACCTTCATTTTTGAAGGGTAATTTCTTAAATTATTCATTGAATTATTCATTGACAGTTTTTTTTTCTTTTTTCACGTTTGGTACATTAAATATGTCATTACATTGTCTTCTAGGCCCTTCATTTTTTCTTAGAAGTCAGCAATTAATTCTAATGCTATTCATCTGTAGCAATGAGCTGTCTCTCCCTTGTGACTTTCAAGGTTTTGTCACTGTCTTTGAGCAGTTTTGAGTATCACGGTCTATTGGAGCTGTCTTTGTGTTGAAACTAATTGGAATTCCATTTTTCCTCCAAATATAGGACCCCACCCCTTTATTTGCCTGGCATTCTCAATACATGTATGTTCCTATGGTTGGTGTCTTCAAGGCTTTACTTCTAGTCAAACTTATGTCTCTGATCTTGAGGATGGATGGTTCCTATTAATTTCTATTTTTTAGTTCACTGATTCTTTTTCCTCCCTCCCTCCCTCCCTCCCTCCCTCCCTCCTCTCTCTCTCTCTCTCTCTCTCTCTCTCTCTCTCTCTCTCTCTCTCTTTCTTGCCATGGCAAATCCTTCTGGAAACCCATCTAGCTAAATTTTCATTTTAGTTATTGCCCTTTTCTTCTCCAGAATTTGCATTTTCACAATTTCCATTTCTCTGTTTAACTCCCTATTTTTGAGTCCTTGAAATAATATTTTATTTTAATTTCCTGAGCACATTTATAGAAGCTGTTTAAGCCTCTGTCTCCCACACCTAACACTGGGATCACTCTAAGTCAGTTTCTATTTACTATCTTCCCCTCTAAGTTTGCCCCACTCTTTCCTGGGCATGTCTCATTTACCACCTCTACTGTCTGAAACTAGACCTTTTAGATAATATATTTAACAATGCGGGATTCTGATTTACTTTGGGGTGGGGTTTATTTTAAACAAATTAACTTGAAACTAACGGTGGAATCTGTTTTCCCCCATGATATGAGGTGATGATGTCTCTGCTCTGTTTTTAGTTAATTTTTATTTTTCTTTTAGTCTGACTTCTTAGTGTTCATCCCTGTGTGTGGTCAGCTGATGATGTGGGCAGAGACTGTAATCAAACCCCAGCTTTTAAGGCTTCCACTCTTTGCCAATCCATGAGTGTAGGTTGGGGAGGATATGGGAGGTTCAGCCAGATCCTACATCTCCCCGGTCTTTGACTTTCTGATGGGATCTTTGTGGTTTATCCCTCTTATGTCCACATTTCCGTCAGCCAGTGAGGTGCTTATCTAGTCCATGAATCTCTAGTTTCCAGGATCTTATGTTCTATCCCCTTGACCCACATTTTTCCCCTTTAATTTTTAACTGATATATAAAAATAGTACATATGGGGTACCATGTGATATTCTGATACATGTATACATCGTGTAATGTTTAATCAGGTTAAGTCTAGTTGTCTCCTCAAATTTTGGTGACATTCAATATCCTTTCCTCAAGCTTTTTGAAATAGATAGTATATTATGGTTCTCTATAATTATCCTACTGTGCAATCGCACACCAGAACTTCTTACTCCTATTTATAACTTAATATCCACTGATTGACCTCTACCACCCCTCCCTTTTCCCTACCCTCTCTAGTCTCTGGTAACTACCATTCTACTCTGAACTTCTATGAGATCTTTTTTTTCCTCCCAAATTCCACATATGAGTGAGATTATATGGTACTTGTATTTCTGAACCAGGCTAGTTTCACTTAACATGACCTCTAGTTCTATCTGTGTTGTGGCAAATAACAAGATTTCATTTTCTTATGGCTGAATAGTATTCCATTGGATACATGTAAGTTTTCCTATTTATCAGTTGATGGATACTTAAAAAGTTGTTTCCATTTCTTGGGTATTATTATGATATTTATTGCTACAATTGACATGGAAGTGCCGATGTCTCTTCCATATGCTAAATTCATTTCCTTTAGTATGTACCTAATAGTAGGATTACTAGATTATGATAGTTGTATTTTTAATTCTTTGAGGTACTGTCATCTGTTTTTTGCCAATGGCTGTACTAATTTACATTCCCACCAACAGTTGTAGAAGGGTTTCCTAACATCTTTGTTAGCACTTACTTTTAGTCTTTTTGATAACATCCTTAAAAAAAAAAAAGTAAGGTACTATCTCATTGGGTTTGCGTTTTCATTTCCTTGAAGATCAGTGATGTTGAGCTTTATTTAATTTATTTAATATACTTACTGTTCATTCATTTTTCACCTTTTAAGAAATATCTATTTAGGTCTACTGCCCATTTTTAAATTGGATTGTTTTATGCTATTGAGTTTTTTGCTCCTTATATATTCTGGGTATTAACCCTTCGTGAAACATACGATTTGCAATATTTTCTCCCATTCTGTAGATCATCTCTTCACTCTGTTCTCATATTACTTTTATTACTCCTTCACAGCTCACCTTAGGCTAGCAAGTTGTAGGACTCCCTGGTTCATTTCCTAATAAATTTATCACATTCTGTTGACAGGCCAATGGTTGTTTCCCTCTTCTCCAAAGCAAGTCTGTCTCTGTAGCAGCACAGCTGACTTTCCCGGTTAGCCCCACGCTGGTCAAACTACTCTTCCTGCCCACAGAGCTTGAGAGTGTACGTGAAGGGAGAAGTCTCTGGCAAGGACGCAGACCCTCCACTGTTCATAACTGAAGTTCTTGCATGAACCATTTTTAAGAACATATGCTATTCCATTTGGTGTCTACCATGGATCACATTTTGGAACCCTTAAATGATCATCTGACAGTTTGATCCAGTTTCATGCTTTTCTTTCTTCTTTTTTGGGGGGGGGGGACAGAATTTACTAACCTCTTTGTACCACCACAACCAATGTTTCTCCTGTTCTTAATCTTTCTGAACACATTTAAGCATAGTTATTTTAAAGCCTACCTGATAACTCAGCTATCTGGGTTCCTATGTGTGTATCTATTTTTATTGTTTGTGTTTTCTATGACATAGTATTTCCTAATGAGTCTTATTATTATTATTATTATTTACTAAATGTAGACATCACACCTGTAAACCAGGAAATAGTCTGAAGGTCGGGGTAATGGTGGTGTCTGTCAGCAAGGTGCCCATGCTCATGGTAGGCACTAGAAATCTCACATCACCTGGATCTTATGTCAATGATTGGGATCACTTGAAGATGGGATTACTTTATGTCATGACTAGTCTATTTAAGGCTCAGTCTTCTTCCTAGGATGTTCAGAAGTTACCAGAATGGCATGTCCTAGACTTAGCTTTGCTTAGCTTCTTAGCTTTTCAGTTTTCTTTTTCAGTTTGCTTTCAGGAAAAGCAGCCTAAAGCCCCCGGCACACCACTCTAGGTATTCTTTTTCTCCCAAATTCTGGCTCTGTAGTTCTTCATTGTCTTGTATTCCGATGACTTCAAGTGATCCAAAAAATAATTTTTTAATCCAACTTTTTCTACTTGTTTCTCTTTTGGAAGGTTGATTTAAATTACTTAGTTCATTATTATTGGAATCTCTCAACCTACTTGTTAGACATCAACTCATATTTTCATTCATTTCTTTTCTCTCCTTAAACTTCCATATTGATTTGGAACTCTATGTGGAAGATAACAATATTTCAATTTAGTTCTTTTTAGCTCTAATGGTGCCATCTGTTGCTTTGGCAGTTCAAACTACTGCTTTCTTTTCCTGTGTGTTTGGATTTTTTTTCTTAAATACCATGAGTTCACATATCTTGAAACATTATTTGTGGAATTTTTCTGTGGCTGAGTTGACATGAATTCCTCCAGGTAGATTCTGTTGCTTCTGTTTGATGTCTGTGGGAAGCTTTCCTGACTCCTGGGGCTGTGCTACTTCATACATGGATCCTAGGAAAAGGCCAGCTTACAATTTTCAATCTTAGAGAGCTATTTTTCTATTTAAAAAAATCTCTACTAAGAGCCAATGTTACTAACAGGTTGAAAGTATTCTTGGTGAGGGTGGCACGTGGGCTTGTATTCTACTTCAATGCCCTCCAGCTACTGCCCCCAGCCAACACCAGTTTCACAAAGTTTGTAGTGAGGATTTTCTTCTGTCTCTGGGCCCTCAAAAATGTGATATGCAGAACTTCTGCTTTACCTGATGGCAGATCCCTCCAGGAAAAATCAGCTGCAGAGCTGTGCTCCCTTGGTAGCTTCCTATTGTTACTTAGTTTAGGGCATTTAAGTCTTTCTTTCTTTTTAAAAAGTGTCATCATTGGTGCATGACAATTATATATACTAGTAGGATTCATTGTGACATATACATACCTGCACGTAATACAATTTGATTAAGTCCTTTCTCTAGTACCTCCTCTTTCACTTCCTTTTTCCCTACCCATCTCCCTTCCTCCACTGTTTTCCCTTCTATTTTTGTGAGCTCCCTTTTTTATTCCTTTTGTCTCTCTAGCTGTAGGTCATTGTATTTAAAAGGAAATTTAAAAACTTTATTCAACATTGTGAGTGGATTTTAGAGAAAGGTTCTGTTTGCATTTCCAGCCCTCCATCCTCTTAGATATGAGGTCTGCTGCTGCTTTCTTTCCAGTCTGTCTCCCAGTGGAGAGGACCATATTAGTTAAGAGTTCAGCCTAGATAGAAGAGGGGGGACCAGTGGAGCCATGGGGTTTAGCTCCAATCCCAGTTCCAGCAATCATTAACTAGGTATCCCTGGCCAAATGCTTAACCTGTGTTTTCTAATGACCCAAAGTGGGGTTCTTGGAAAGATTATGGATGCAGAGCTCCTAGAACCGTGCCTGCCACCACACTCGCTGTTAGATCTAGTGATGCGGAACACCGCGTCACACTGACCTGGTCTTGGACATCTTCATCACACAACTCCAGCTGCATAATACGCTCAAAAGGTCGGAAGAGTGCTTCATTGAAGTGAAAATGAGGCAGCTCGTTCCAGTCAGTGAGAACCTCTGTCAGGATGTCATGGATGAAGGAAACTGCCTTCTGGGACACGTGTCTCTCCTTATGGCAGGCAGCCTACAGGGTGCGGGAGAGTGGAACACGGGGTGGGGGCGGACACACGGGACATCAGTAGGAAGCACGTGGTTTGTGACAGCTTTCCCAGTCCACCTCATTACACGGAGGGAGTAAGTTTCTAGCAATTTTTTTTTTGCTTTTTCTTCAACATGATAATTTTCCTGGATGACACAGAACATGTTTACTGGGCACCAGAACCTCATCAAGGAACTGCTCATGACTAAGTTCTTAGTCATGCCCCAAACATGAAGATCAGGTGAATCATCTGTCCCTCAGTGAGGTGGGTTGGTTGCAACAAGAGATCTGACTGGTTCACATCTCCTTATATCTGCACCCTTTAGAAGTCCTGTCCCATACTGACCTGAATTTGGACATGGGACTTTCTTTGGCCAGTAGCACAACAGTGAACATTATGTAAGTAGAGAATTAAAAAGTAGTTGTGATGTGGGATTTACTTTCTTGATGTGCTTGGGAATTCTATGAATCTCATGTGAACAGGCAGAGGCTGGTTTGTTGGGGGTCAATCTATAAGAAAGGCCATGCACAGAGGGACCAATTTGCCTAACCTTCCCAGGGCCACGAACCAGTTGGCCCTGGTCTTTGAACCAGCTGACCAAATTGGCCAAGCTGGGCCAGACAGGAACTACCCAGATGAGCCTTCCTCAAGTTTCTGACCCAAAGAATCACAAGCTAAACACCTGGTTGTTGTTTGAAGCTAGTAGATTTTGGGGGTATTGTATAGTATATAGCTGATACACTCTCTTGTGACTAAACTGATATTTTCTACTCCTTTATTCTACTAGAATGTTCTTAGGTTAGAAATTAAGTTCCAAAAAAAAAAATCTTTATTGTGTAACATTGTCTTTACTGGGTAAGTGCTGAAACAGTAGCATTACTCTTAAGAGGCTACAGCACTTTTATTCTTCATGGGCTATTAAGAATAGTTACCACTGTAAAATGGGGCAATGCTTCCCCCTGCCCATTTACAAGTAGCCAATCATCCTGTATTAAGATGCTTAGAGACAAGAGTTCCCATAAACTGCTTTCTCGGAAAGCATAAGGGTCTTACTGTTAATTTTGTTGGGAAAATCAGGACATGTGGTTCCCCTGAAAGAACACTCTCCCAAGTAATTAAGTTATTAGAAAAAAGAGAGTGACAGGAACCAAAGACATTGTTATATTAATGTATAAAAGTGAAGATATTAGGAACTCTCTGCTTGTCTTTTTTTTTTTTTTTTTTTTTTTTTTTTGCTACCAGGGATTGAACCCAGGGGTGCCTACCCACTGAGCTGTATCCTCAGTCCTTTTTTATTTTGAGACAGGGTCTCACTAAGTTGGTTGGTGCCTTACTAAGTTGCTAAGGCTGGCTTTGAACTTGCGATCCTCTGGCCTTAGCGTCCTGAGTCACTGGGATTACAGGCATGTGCCATCATGCCCAGCCCCAGCTCTGCTTGTCTTTTGGCTCCAGACTCAGACTGACAGCAGATCCTGAATAATAAAGACCTTGGGGTATAAAGAATTGTAAAGAGAGATGGCCACAGTGGGACCAGGGTGGCCCTGCCTCATGGGGTGAGTCTTTGGACACCTTGAGGTACAATCGGGGAACAATGGTGAGCAGGTGATGAGAGAGCTCTTGCTGCCCCATGGCCACTGTGCTGATAGCTGCTGCTACGCTGCTTTGCTGCAGGACATCCCTGCATTAGTAGCCCAGCCCCTTCCCACCTCCCAGGCTCACCTCCACCAGATGCGGGGCCACGAGGCTCCAGCAGCGCATCACATGCAGCAGGGGCCGCGCCCTGCTCCGCACGATCCTCAGCATGGCATCCCCCAGGCGGAAGAGGTGGAGCGCGCTTTTTCTGTCTTGGGTAGATTTCACTTCTCCTACAGAAAGGCAAGACATAGAAGCCAGAAAGCCCAGACTTGAAAATCATCTGGCCTATTTGAATCGGAGAGAGAAGAGTTGAGAATCAAGGCAGTGTTCTCAGACCAGAGGATTCTTTGGCATAGGTTAACCAAAAAAAGGGGATGACCCTCCATTTAAAAGAGACCAACCAGGTGGTTCACTCAGCAAGGATGGCACCTCTCTCTTGTTCACCACCATGTCTTCAGTCCCTGGGATGTGACAGGTGTGAAGAATATTTGTTAAAAGAAGGAATGCAGTAATAGTTAGGTAGGTGGCTGGGGAGTCGGACGGCCTGGATAAAAGTCCTTGTTCCACCATTTAGTAGTTGTGCCTTGATGGGCCAAAGATTTCTTTCTAGCCTCTAATTATCTGTGAAACTGGATAATCATGCCTACTTCTTAAAGTTGCTTTAAGGATTACATAATGTGATAATACACATTAAGTGCTCAGTTTCACGCCTGGTACATACTAACTGATGAGTGCTTTTAGCTATTGTGATTACTGTTCCTGTCTGCCAGTCCTTAATGGCATTTCAGCAATGTTTTCAGAGTAGACCAGACCAGGCTCTTTTGCGGTCCAGTAGAGTGCATCCATTTAACCTGCTCTGTGTGGCTCCAATATAATTCTTGCCTACTCTGGTTTCTTGCTTCTTCTTTGCCACTGTCACTCTAGTTTTCCCCACTTGCTTCTTGCTTGTGTCCCGTTGCTACCCCAGGTATCTTCCCCAAAGCTGATCTTTATCTGGCTCTTCTAACCACTAGAATCCTTTCTAATTGGTCATGCCACATCAAATAAACTCCAGAACAGTGATAATAGTTGAGAATAACCACAGACCTTTACTGAACCAGACATTGTGTTGGTTCTCTACATCTTTAATCACTGTAATTTTAAAGCAACCTTAAGAAGTAAATATAACTATTGCCACTTTATGGGGTGAAACATTGAATGCCTGAAAGATGAAATGATATGCTCAGATGGCGCAGTTGGAAAGTAGTAAAGGCAATATTTTAACTCAGATCTGGTGGACTCCAAAGCCAGAGCTCCTTCCACCCATTTGCCACCTCTTCCTGATCCTGCTCACTGTTTCTCTGTAAGCTCAGAGCTTCCTGTTGTCTCTAATGCAAAAGATTTTGAGGGTTACCACTGCACTCAGAGATGCTCTGGAAGCTTAATGGCTTTATATAGCAAAAATTTGAAAGTCTATTAAAAACTAGTGGGGAAAGGACTGTGGTTCTCAAATCAAAATCTACAGTCAGCATCATGAGGCCAAATATCTCAGAACCTCAGATTCCTAACATGGAAGGGACCTCAGTGATTATACTTTGCAACCTGCCGCCACCCAAAGTCTGTTCCCAGCACACAGATTATGTGAGCAACATGCCATTCATTTGGAACTCGGGCAACTTGATACAACTCCATTCCTTTCACGGGGCTGCCCTTCAGGAAGCCTTTTCTCTTCACCTGGCCTCATCTGTGAAGGCAGTGATACTGACCCATCTTTAGTAAGATAAACCTGAAAGCAGTTTCCTAAGGGAAGGATCAAGCTTCTGCTAACCCTTCCATTTTTATCTTCTATCCCCCCTTCTGAAATCAGTGGCTTTCTGCAAGCTGGCTGGACTCAGGTAAGTCTGAACTTGTGTGATATGGAGAAGGGACCCCACCCCCACGGGATGCAATCTGCCACACAGTTTCAACATCACAAGCACAAACCTCAGCAGAACAACCCAGCCTGCCTCCCCCATGAGCAGCAGCATTGACAGAATGTATCACCCTTTTCATGTTGTGCCTCAAAACTGAAAGAGAAGCTTGCACTTGAACTTCCCTAGCATGACCTTGTGAGAAGGAAACGTGGATTTGAATCTTAGGCGTGCTGCTGGCATCAGAGACCTGGGATGTTTCCTGCTCACTTCCCGGCACAATTCCTTCTGGGAAAGAATTACCTGGCATTGCCAGAGAGTAATCGACTGTATCAGTAACAGAATGAAAAAGCTGGGACTGGGATGCTTTCTTCAGCTGGTAAAGGAAACCTCCCAAAGCCATTAGGTTCAGCTTATCTGTAGCATCTTCAAAGAGCCTGGGTGCAAACAGAGGACATCTGTTAATTTGCGAACAATTCATCAAGGTCTTTATGACAGAATGATTATGGTAATTTTCTTGAAGTGATTAATGAAAATGCTGGAAAACACTGTAGACAAACGTATGGTATTATTTTATCTGCTACTACTATGCACAAATTTGTGCTAACCATGGGATGAGGATCCAAACTGTACAAAGCACATAAAAAAAAACCTTGTATATTCAAGGTAATTAAGTAATCGAGGGTGGAATTCTCTGTATTAGCTTCAATTCCATCGCTATATATATTTTAAAACTCAGTAAATTAACCAAGAGGCTTCTGTTTGCCTATAATTGATGAGTATAACACTGGATTAAGGCTATACACCCAGAGCTATAAGGGAGCTCAAGTGTCTTTTGGAAGAAAGCGTGTTCCCCAGGACTGGGTGGAACTCAATGGTAGTGCTCAGGGGAGCGCTTGGCTTGCGTAAGGTGCTGGGTTCCATCCCCAGCCCATACCACACACACAGAATGCTCCCTGGTCATGAACTTCCTAGCCAGTTGTTCTTGTTTTCCACTCAGTTGGAGACAGACATTTCTAGCAGAAGGACTTAGGAGGGAGGAGGGAAGCACAAAAACTGGGGAAGGATCCCTGGATCTTTGGAATGAAGAGTGTAAAGATCAAACCTTAGTTTCATGCAGCCACAGAGAGGAGGGAGCAAGCCAGCCTGCTGTTGCTCTTGGGTCCCCCCCTCCCACCGCTGTGGGGATACCAGAGGGCAGCTGGCCCTGTGGGATGCCATGTGCTGCTTGAGGGGAGTATCATTAATAGAAATGGAGTCCTGAGCCTTTTTCAAGGAGTAAAATAAGGTTTAAGATGAAAACTGGTAGATTAAATATTTACAAATTATTGAAACTAACACATTTTGATGACTGTTTTGTAATTCCAATTTGATGCCATTGGCTTCTGGGTGCCATCAACCATTCCTTGTCCCCCGTCCTAGTAAGAAAACGGGTACATTATAACCCTACCTGACATCTGCTTATTACTTCCCAGACTCCAAAACACTTTCATGGTCAACTTGTTGAGTTGAAATGAATGTACTGGTTGTACATATGGATATTATATGAATCAGTGGAGAAACTAAGTCTCAGTGCAACTATAGGTGTGACCAGGCAGGTCAGTGTCAAAGTCAGGGCTGTCTAAGCTCCAGACCAGGGAATACTCTGTCCACTTTCCCAGCCCCTTTCTGTGTGTCCTCTCTAAATAAGCTTCATGGTACCAGTTCTAGGAAGCGTGGGGCATGATGACCACATGCCCAGGAGTTAGGTGAGGTGTACCATGTGTGATCAAAAGCACTTTCAGCATCAGGAAGTGTCACCAACCAGTTGGGGCCATTGTTGATTTTCCCTTAACATAGTTGTTGTGCATCAACCAATAACATGTGTTCCTGGGAGTGGGATTTTGTGAATAGTAAGAATCACAAAAACAATGGATTTTTACTGTTCACCAAGCTCTGTTCTAGGTGCTGTTAGGTGTACTGTTGAACTTAACCTCACAATTGCCCTGTGGGAAAGTTACTTTCCTATTTTACTAATGAGGAAATCAGGGCCCAGGAGGTGAAGCTGCCCAAGATGCCAGCTGAACTGCAGGTAGCCTGCCTCCCCCCCTGAACACAGTCATTAGAAATTAAGTCCTTCTGAGGATGGGGTGTGGTGAGACAGAAGTGCTTGAAAAATACTGAAATGGATTTAAAGGACTGGCTAACAAGTCAAGTTGTCCCTGGGCCAATTCTGAGACCAATCAGATAGATGTGGGCCTCCTCCTTGGGGGGTGTGGGATGGGGGCACACACCTGTCAGCCTGGGTGGAGAGGCTGAGGACCACCTTGGCCGCACTGCTCCCGCTCATGAGGCTGCCACCGCGGAAATCAGAGGCCCGGCCCCGGCTGCCTTCCCGGACCAGCTCTTGGATGGAGAGGGGCTGGACCACAGAGGCCGTGCTCAGGGAAGGCCCCTGCTCCAGGCTCTGCTCCTGGGAGGGACCCTCACTCTCAAGGTCCCCCAGGAGTCCAGAGCCCCCCGATGCCTTCTGGGGCTGGCTGATGGTCAGAGGGGGCTGTGAGGTGCCGTCCCTGAAGTGGGTGTGCTCCAACGTGCCCACGTACTCACACACCCTGGAGAGAGCCAAAGACAAGCAGCTCTTAGGTGCCGCGGCCCAACCAGCCATCACACGTCCACCCCACAGTGAAATACAAAGGAAATTAAACCAGCTCTGCAGTCCACCCCACCTCCTCCCGACTCATAGTCCGCCCTTTCTTCCTTCTCTCCCATTTCCTTACTATGTACCTATAAATATCTATCCATGCCCATACCTATACATTTTTTTTTTTTAGTTGGATCATACAGGCTTCAAATGGGTGAGGGGTTCCTCAGATTCTCTCAGTCATCACCCTGTCTGGGAGAAAGAAGGGCAAAGCAGCCCACCTCACCCACTTTATCCTTCCCAGCTCACTGGTGTATCTAGACTCTGGCCATTTGAGCTAGTTTCTCCCAGGGACCCTTTCCCCCCTATACAGTGTTCTGATTAGGAGTTGGGAAGTGTTTCCTTACTATGGGATCCTACAACTAGCACATGATGGACAGGCCCTCCTACCACAAGGGGGTTCCACCCAGTCAAGTCCTGCCTGGTCCTGATAAGCTCCACCTACCTCATTGTGGGTGTGAGGTATGGGGACTTGGGACAGTCCCCGAACATGCCAAACACAGAGCAGACTAACAATATGTGCAACTGCCAGTTTCTGTTTCCAGTTGAACTTGGGACTCAGATGCTTTGTAAGAAAGAGGTCTCTCATCTCAGAACAATCCAGTTACTGGGGAAGGGCACCCTGGTTAATCCATGGGATTGTTAGCAATCAGATTTTTTTTGATTCTATACATACTGCTCGGTGCTGTCTGAACTTTTTCCCTGTCAGTCATCACCACCCTGTATACTGAAGCCTGTCTTGCCTCAGGCTGATTTATCCTAGTCCTTTCATACCTTCCTCTCAAGCTGGCTGGGTTTTTCAACCCTTCATTATTCTGTGTGCTTTCCCCTTTGAAATTCAACAAACACCTGTGGCTATGTTTGCTTTGGTGCTGTCAAACTGAACCCAAATCTGGCTGGTCTCTGGGCTGTTGCCCTGATGTTCCTGCCTCACTTGCCACTTGGTGAGGTCTCAAGGCCTCTGCTCCAGGGAATAACAAGGCACAGTCAGACACCTGTCCCTTGCCTGTTTGGTGAATGGTACTCCTGCCATTGAACTGGGTCTTCCCTGAAGCCACAGTGTAGGGAGAGGTGCTTTTTGTGTTGGTCATGGGAGGACCTGGACTCTGTGCTTTTCACCTTACAGGACTCTGCACTATGTAATTGATGGGGGTTCGTTTTCACTTTGATACTACAAAGTTCAAAGGCAAGTTTTTGAACTGTCTTTGGCACAGAAGTACTATTCTAGTTTTCCTTTACTTGAATTAAAGTAGGCGTCTTTAATTAGGTACTTTATATAAACATGCATCTATTCAAAATCCTTCTTTCAGTAAAGAGGACATAGGTAAACATGTTGTATTATAGCCAAGACCGTTTTTACCTTTGCATACTATTCACTTAGCTTACCTCCATCCTTTACTTAAGAAATTAACTTTTCCTCCTTGGTATAACACACCTGCCTCTCCTGGCAATGTCAATAGATAAATCACAATTCCCTAAATTCAGTTCTGTCCCTCCATTCTCCAAAACACACTTTCAGTAGGGCCTTTATATCTCCCTTCTCTTTTTATCTCTCATCTGGAGTGTACTCAAACTCTGTGAGTGATCCTAATCCACGTAAGAGCAGGGAGTCCCTTGAGTCTATGCTCCCCACCACCCCCGGGGCCTCCCAAGGCAGGGCTGGTGCCATGGGCAGGGGTGAGGATCCCGTCATGCACCTGAACACGTGTGGCCAGCAGTCCGGGTTGTGGCTTCCCATTTCCAGGCCTACGCTGAGGATGGCATCCATGCACAAGACGTGGGCTGTGTGCAGCCACACCCCCTGCACCTTCCCCATCTGCTCCAGTTTCTGCTCCACTTTTAGTTTCACTGTGTCAGAAAGACATTATTAAAATAACAGTCTGAACGAGGGAGACAGAAAGGGAGAGAGAAAAGATGGGAATGAAAGAATGTGTCTTCATGCAAGGGCGAAAGGGAAATGAGACGTCACTGGCAGTGAATGCTTCTCTGGCCTATCCCCACGGTTCATGCCAACAACCCCTCAGACAGGCCCCATTCAAACTGGAGACCCCAGCTCTGGCTCTGAAGTCAGACAGATCCTGAGCTGGTAGGTGTATATCCTCCAGGCCCCATAACTCTGATTCAGGCATAGCAGTGTGGATGGGCTTCATATGCCAACGCCAGCTAAAGCCATCTGTGCCCAGAGCTTTTACCCTCCCCTGTACTCAGATTGGTATTGTAGAGGAATTCCTGGCAGTCTGGAAGTTCTGAGAGTGTTTAATGTTATACTTTCTTTGCAGTGGTCATCTCATAATCAACTATGTGTGCACATTCTGATCGCCAGGGAGACTTCCTTAAAACTGAAAATTAGCATATCATTTCACTCCCTGAGTTTACATTATATATAAGAGCAAATTATTATAATTGTAACTGATTAGTCGGGCACGGTGGCGCATGCCTGTAATCCCAGTGGCTCAGGAAACTGAGACAGGAGGATCTCAAGTTCAAAGCCAGCCTCAGCAAAAGGGAGTTGCTAAGCACCTCAGTGAGACCCTGTCTGTAAATAAAAAATACAAAATAGGGATGAGAATGTGGATGTGGTTCAGTGGTTGAGTGCCCCTGGGTTCAGTCCCTGGTGCCCTCTCCACTAAAAAAAAAATGATAATTATAAATGACTAATGAGAAAGGATGCGGGCATGACCAAATAACACAGTTTCTTCCTTGAATAAAGGTTTCAAGTCCCTAGATTGGTGGGTTAACAGTGATGATCCCAAACCGAGGAAAATAGCTAGTTGACTTTAAAGGACTCTGAACCATATTTCTGTTGTAAAGAACAAAGTGATTTTTAGCAAAACGTCACTTGTCTCATAAATATAATACAAATTTAATTTCTTACTTATTTATAATTAGACTATTTTGGACTTTGGTTTTGTGGCCTTTTAAAGAACTGTCAATGTAAGGATTTTTGTGCGGCTCAGGATTGAACAATCCGTAAGTAAAACTGTGAGACCTTTGTTTTAGTGGACACTGGGGATGCGTGAGAACGTCTTTGCTCTCAAGTAGATCTCTAAATATTATTCGAGATTGAGGCACACTCACCTACATTGCTTTTCTCAGTTAAGAGTGTGCAAGTGTTCTAGTGACTAGCACTTTCACGTATGTGGTGACGGTGTTGGTGCATCTGGACCCAGTTTGCCTTTCTCCTGCTTGCTGTCTGCCTTTTATCTTCCACTGCTACTGGGAAGGTCATTCCCTCCCCTTAGGTCTAGACAGCCAGAGCATCATTAACAAACTGATTTTAATGAGATAAAACTCAACCCTTTTCTGAGTCCAAACAGCTCAGGTTTTCCTCTGACAGGAGTGAAATCTCCCCGAGTCCCCTCTTCTGGACTGCTTCTGTCTGTTCGATTTTGCCCTTCAGAAAATTAATGGATCTGCTTTGCCCACTACACCCTGAGAGGCCTTCCAAAGGGCACCTCCATGAGTCACCAGAGCCAGTGGCATGAGATGTAAACAGCTCAGCCAGGTGGACCCATGGGCTCCTGTTAGTGGCCAACTGCACCTTTCTGGTAACCAGTGGCTAGTGTGTCTCTCATCTCTACAGGGACCTTCTGTAGGACTGTGTACACCCCTCACCTCAAACCTCCCAGGCCTGTGACCTGTGGGACTTGTGACTGTGGTGTAGATCTGCAGTGTATGTGTTTGCTGAGGTGTATGGGCATGTGCAGAGGGACACACACCACGCCCAAGGCACCAGGCAGATCTGGCCCTTCAGCTGTTACCTTGTGCTATGGCATCGCTGGGTTCTTGGACTTCTTTTTCCTCTTTTTCTTCCTGGACACAGGAGGCAGCGGCCATCTGGGCAAGGGCTGAGGCGCAGTTAGCAGCAACCCCTTTAGAAGAAACAAACCACTACCCTTAACTGACTTGTCCTCCAGCCACTCACCTGGAAGAACCCCTTCTACATGCTTCTTCCCCGGTGAGTTCTGCAGGGCCCCCCACAGGCCCCTGGTCAGGGACACCACTCCTGCAGTACCTAGGGCACAGCTCAGCCGGGCAGCCTTCCGCAGCCCATCCAGGCTCATGCAGATGGCATCACGTTCCTTTTGGTTCTGCTCTTTGATGCCTTCAGCTCCCAGAATGAAGGCCAGCCCTTTGGAGCTCCCTGCCATGCGGCCAGTCAGGGGGGTTGATAGCGTATCAATCAAGTTCTTCCAGCAGCCAACCAGAATATAGCGAGCAAATGCCACACCTAGAACAGGAAGGGGTATGGGTTATTTTCCAGAGACAACAACCACCTAGCAAAAAAAAAAAAAGCCTGAGGTTCTCTGGCCATCCAATTTGCAATACTGAGTTGCATGAATTCTCTGATAGGAAATATAATTCACTGGGTTGGGTTGCATTATGTTTCACTTTGTGCTTATAAATAATAAATGTTACATCATTAGCTGGATGATGCTAAGTAACTTCCATCAGTTACTTTTGCTACCAAGGTGCAATCTCAGTTCCTTTGTGTCACCACACGATGACATAATTGCTGGTAACACAAGCCTGTATCAATGTTCATAAACTCAAGACCCAAGTCCTTACCTGCCACTGTGGAGTCGTCAATTCTCCTGCTCTGGGTGAAAGGAGACTCCGGAGAAGCTGAGGCCATCAACTGGCCACCGATTGCACTGCTCTCTAAGCCATCAATATCTGTCCAAGAAAGAGAGCAAGGTTTTCCCTAAATAAAGCACTCCAGTCAGAGACAAATGGCCAGCACCATGTTCCATTTTCTTCAGCAAGCACCCACTGTATCTATTATGTACTCAGCACACAGCAACTTTCATCAGAATATTGTAAATTTTGTTTTATTCGGTCACTCCATGTTTCTTTCATTTTCAAAGGATTCTTCTGTTATGCTGTTGCATCTTTTGTATGTGAAAAACTAAAGCTAAATTCTGCCATCTCTGTTGTTAGAAAATTTATTCATTTAAATATTTTGATCTTTGAATACTCTCCTTATTCAAGACCAGCGCATTATTCCCCAAATTTTTTGTATACACATTACCCTAACATGGATTTTTCTTTCAGAGCTTCCTCATCAGAATTAATAGAGAATCAGCCTCTTTGATCAGATAATTGTTTACTCTAATTGTCAAGCACAATAATAGTGCAGAGATAATAATACCTCCCAATTTTCAAACTGTTTTCACCTAACATTTTTTGTTTTCATTTCATTGTCCAAACAACTCAAAGAAAGTAAGCAGGGCTAGGATTATATTTTTCATTTTTAAAAAAGTATCATCACAAATTATAATTACTCTTCCTCTGGAAGTACTGGAGAATCAAACCCAGGGCCTCACGCATGCTGGGCAAGTCTGAGCTACACTCCAGCAGCTGTGATTCCATCTCCCTG
Source organism: Urocitellus parryii (assembly GCF_045843805.1). Taxonomy (NCBI): domain Eukaryota; kingdom Metazoa; phylum Chordata; class Mammalia; order Rodentia; family Sciuridae; genus Urocitellus; species Urocitellus parryii. The sequence goes on from NC_135538.1 coordinate 26,540,342, forward strand.
CTATTCCATCTCTTCCATTCAACTTTAATTCTTAAAGTTGCTAAACAGCCCATGACCATGAAGCTGGTAAAGGAAGGAATCAGACTTAGTATTTATGTTTTTTAACTCTCAATAAAGCCTCTTTCCATGACAGCATACTCCGGTTCCATACAGGATCCTGAATTACTTTGTATAAATTTTTGTTAAAACAAACTCCCATACACCATTGGCTCAACAAAACCCTCCTTAACATTCTGGCAGGAGGAAAATTAGCCTGGGGTTGAAAAGCTGGGATTCAGTCTAGGCTCTATATCAGGCAGCCTTGTAGCCATGCTAAGCACTCTGTTCTCTGGGCACCAATTTTCTCACTATAAAGAGAGTAGCCATTGGAGAAGTGGAACCATGTACTTGGGTGTGACAATATAGTTGAATGCAATGCAGGCAGGGGATGGAAAAGGGAAGGAGGCTGGTATATATTTATTCTGAGTTTAAAACTTCAGCCTCAGCCCAAGAGGATGAAACTTCTTTGCATGGTGTTTTAGAATTGCTTCACTGTATCTTTGATTCTTACAAAAATTTAAGAATCCCTAAGGCTCCTGGGCAACATGTTGGAAAATAAAAATAAAAATTAATAAAGGTAGGAGGAGGAATCTCTAGGGTTGCTGAAGTGAGAACAGGATAGTTCCCCTGAAATTATTTTGACTTTTGATAAAATAGCCTAAAGGCATTTGCCAAATATTGCCATAAATCTAAGTTACAGATTTTCCCATATGGTAGATAAAGGAGTATTGGAGTAGGCAAAGTTTATTTAAGCACTAAACTTTACAATGCTATAGAAGGCTTTGACGTGGCACCAGGAACGTCCACTCAGTGCCATGTTGGTGATCATATTGCTGCTGATGCTTCTTGTACACAATGAAGCAATCAGACAGAAGCTTCTAAACTGTAGGTAAAATGCTGCTTCACATCTGGAATTTACTGCTAAGATTCATGAAATCTTGTTTTGTCAAGTTCTTGTGAAAAGACTATTTTTCTACCATTAATCTGAAGCTAAATAACTTTTCTCTGGATGTAGCAATTGAACTTACTGTTCCATTATAAAGGAGTGACTGATTAATGATGTTTGATGAATACGGCCACTGTGAATGGTCTGTTGCTCATTCTACATTTACTGAATGACCCCTTTTATTAAGCCTCAGGTAACAGTTTCACAGACTTATTTGGCAGAAACTGTGGTATTTGAAAATTGAAGAATTAGAGTTGGCATGTTGGAGATCCAAATTCCAAGACATTTATAAGCTCTGGACAGAACTCTCCATCCCTATTAAAGGGATTTTATGAAAACCAAGTATTGCTTATAGATACACTAAATAAATGTCCCTCATAGATATAGACTATTATTTTTTCAAATGAATGTGAATGCTATTGTAATCAACAAAATACAAACTGGTAACTGTCCAGTGATTTTGATCTGCAATGCTTGAGAACCAGTCTTGCCTCCCCAGCTCCATCCTTGTTCTGGAAGCAAGACTACAAATGCCAGACAATGACCAGAACTCTGCCCCACGGGGACAGATTTCATTATATATCTTGACTTCCTGCCTGGTTCCTCAATAGTGCCACATCCCAAATTCCTCACTGTTGGATTCCATCTGCCAATAGTCAAATCTGTCAACTTACAAGAGCCCCCAATACCAGCTGCAGGCAACATGACATGCCATTTGGCCAACAGATCAGCTTCCCAGCTGGACTGTGCTGCCCAGCACAACCTTGCTCCTGCCCAATACAGAGATATTTAGCTGAATGAGGATACAGGACACTATAGTGAAGGCTGGGGACATTTGTCCTTCATGTCCTATCAGCTGGAACTATGAGATGAGAATTCAGATCAGACAACAGCCTACCATCTCTGAACAAATACAGAGCAAACCTGAAGATCTAACTGATTAACACTTCTGATGAACAGAGCAAATGCTTGGATACTTCCTGATCTTTAACTGACATCTTGGCCAAGTCAGGAAAGACCAACAAGATCTGCCAAAAGCAACAACAAACAAAAAATCCAAATGTGCTCCACCATGATACTGAAGACTGCTCTCCTTACTGCCATATGAAATTTCTAATAGCTGAACAGGATATTAAAAACTCTGGATACTGAAAGGGAAAGAACTAGACAGGGCAGGTGAGTATTAGCAATTATTGTGAATTCTGGGAGAGCTGGGAGGGGAAGGAAGGAGTTCTGACATGGATAGGAAATGGGAACAAGGCCAGGTTTAAGGTCAATGGTTTTATATTGCTGGTCAAATCCCAGGAGCAGTAAATGGTAGAGGGCCTCTATTAGCATGTGAGAGCTTTCTGGAGTAACTCTGGGCCTTGTGCCCAGAAAGTACTAGGTATCCACTGAAGAGGCCTATAGCCTGCGCCAAGGCACAGTTAGTCCCTGTCTACTAGAACACAGAGAGCCCTACAGGCTCCCCATGGAAAAAGGACAGAAAATGCTTGTGAGGTTGCATTCATGACACTTCTCTGGAACTGTCACCGACTACCAGAGAAGCTTTGTAGGTGCTGTTTCAAAGTCTGCTTGAAGCACAACTTCTACCTCCAAGAGACTTTGATTACGAGCCTTCCTACCCTGCCGAGTGGAAAGAGCCACTCACCGGTCAGCATGGTGATAAGGGGAAGGCTGTTGTCCTCAGGGCTGCCCCAGTAGCCAGCTTCTCCAAGCATGTTTCTCTCAAGCACCTGGTGGTACAGCTCCTCGATCCAGGCTTGGGAGAAGACCATCAGCACCCCGCTGGTCTGCACCTGTTTCATGAACTCTTTCTGCAGAGTGAGCACATTGAAAGGAACCCACACGTGACCCTCTGCAAATGAACAGGCTCCCAAGCCATCTCTTCAGGTCAACCCCCTCCCCTGCCACTGATCCAGGGCTTTTTATTGGGGGTGGGAAGCTGCAAGTGGGGAGAGGCTGAGATGGAGAAGTCCCCAGCTACATGTAGTCCCTTTCACTTCTGCTGTCATTTGACAGGTACCCCGCAGGAGGATAAGATGCTGCACTTTATATTCTAACTGTGCTGGGGGGAGGGCCGCAGACTGCACAGCCACCTTTGACAGCTTCCTCTTCTCCCTGCCCCAACAGTACAGAGATGGAATGTGCTTCCCGAAGGAACGTGTGTACCTTAAGAGCCGTCTGACTATCCTCATGAAATAATCACTCACCCTTGGGAATGCATAATGTATTAAGCAAACAAATGGCTGTTGATTCCCTTCTGAAGATCCACGGATTCAGCCTCACACACTGATATCAGAGGACAACACTGAGTGGCTTGCTCAGTTAAGGGGCCCAGCTACAGCTAATCAGTGTCCTTCTCAATCCACACTCTACAGGAGCTGCTTCATCAGCAGCAGTCAGCAGCCTCAGTTCTGGCTAGGTCTGGGAATGTTCTGGAATACAACCAAGAGGTTTGTAACAGGACATCTTCATTTTACAGGAAATTCCCTATACATCTTCTGATCTCAATGTGTTGATGTGTTTTTTTTTTTTTTTTAACGTGTTTTACACACGTTTGACAGAATTACTGGGCCATCAGCAAGATTCAGAGTTCTTCCCTGGCTACCATTCCCTGTGGGCAGCTCTGTAGCTCACAGCATGGTGCAAATTGCCAATCTGTGCCCACGGGCATGACCATGGCTGAGCGGTGTGGACCAGAACAAGCCGTGCTGATCCTCTCCAGGCACTGATGCTCAGCCTTGTAGCCAGGAGGCCAGAGCAGCCACAGTGAAACGCACACTCACCATCATGCCAGGTGCCAGGGTCGGCCGCTTCCTGTAGTAGTCACCATGGGAGAGCTTCAGGTTGAGGAGCAGGGCGCAGTGTGCGGCTGTGTACAGGCTGTCCGCGTTCATCAGCATCTGGAAGCACAGGCTGCTGCTCCCGTCAAAGCAGGGGGAGTGCATCATGCCTGAGGGGGGAGTTGAGAGAGCAGTGGGGCTTCAAACAAGGTGCTTGCTGAGACCCGCGTCTGGGGAGCTGAGAATTGGTCCTAGGGATGGATAGTGCATGGTGCAGAGCCTTTCTACAGCATAGTATAGCAACAACAGCCAGCCAGATGCTGATAGGACCAGATAGACACATAGGAGGAAGAGTGTGCGTCTGCCCATGCTGCATCTTGACCTGCTACTTAGCAGCTGCAACTTTGGTAAATCATTTAAGTCCTCTCTCTCTCACCTTGTTTTCCTATGAATAGGGAGAATAACTGACTACATTCTATGCCTTGCTCAAACTCTCCAGTGGCTTCCCATGACAATATAACAAGACCCCAGCCTCCCCTTCCCCTCTCCTTCTCACTCCTGCAGCCCTCTGATCTTCTGGCTCTCTCATCACCACACCCACCTGGACCTGCCTCAGGATCTTTGCATCACTTTTGTCACTCTCCAGAATGGTTTCCTGAAGATCGCCTGATGACCTGCTCCTTTGATTCTTTCATTTCTCAGTTCAAGTGTCAGTTTTTCAGCACTCTTCCCTTTCAATTCCATCTAAATAGAATCCCACCACCCCCCTAATACTCTATTTCCTCACCCTGCTGTCTTTTTTGTTTTGGTACCAGATTGAACCCAGATTGAACCCAGGGCCCTCAACCACTGGGCTACATCCCTAGACTGTGGTTTTTTTTTTTTTTTTAAGTTTTATTTAGAGACAGTATCTCACTAAGTTGCTGAGGGCCTCACTAAATTGCTGAGTCTGTCTTTGAATTTGTGATCCTCCTGCCTCAGTCTCCTGAGCTGCTGGGATTACAGGCATGCGCCACTGCGCCCAACTCACTCGGCATTTTTTTATGCCTCAATGGCATTTATTCTAGCCAACATTCTACTAATATTTATTTCTTTAATTTCTGCCAGTATCACTATTACTTAAGATCTATGAGAAGGTATGACTTTACTAGTTCTGTTTATTACAGAATCCCCAGTGTCCAGAATGGTGCCCAGCACGTAATAGACCCTTACAAATTTTTGTTGAATGTCTGAATAAGAATGAATGAACAAAAAACTGCTACGACAACAAGATGCAATCGCGTGTATGAGATGATTAGGGGAGTTACTCTCAAATACACACTTTTCAAAATGCTTAATATAGAACTCCCTTATGATCCAGCCATTCCATTTCTAGTTATATTTAAAAAAAAATTGAAAACAAGGATTTGAACTGCATAACAACCAAGAAGCAAAAGGTGGTAACAATCCAAGAATCTAGCAAGGACAACTGGATAAACAAAATCTGGCATGTGTGTAAATGAAATATTATTCAGCCATAAACAGGAATGAGAGCTCTGGTGCCCACTATGACATAGATGAACCTTCAAATCATTAAGCTGAGCTGGGGCTGGGGCTGGGGCTCAGTGGTAGAGCACTTGCCTAGCACATGTGAGGCCCTGGGTTCCATCCTCAGCACCACATAAAAATAAATAAAATAAAGGTATTATATCCACTTATAAATTAAAAAAACATTATGTTGAGTGAAATAAACAGCTATGTATGATTCACTCATATGCAGTACCTAGAATCGATAAATTCATAGAGACAGAAAGCAGATAATCTCTAAGAGGTTACCAGAGGGGAGAGGATAGTTCCTATTTGGTATAATTAAAAAAAAAATTCTGGAAATAGTGGCAATGGTTTCAAAATATTGTGAATGTAGTTAGTGCCAAATTATACACTCAAAAATGATTAAAATAGAAATATTAGCGTCACATACATTTTACCACTGTTAAAACAAACAATAATGCAATATATCAAAAACAATTGTGCACACCAAATGGTTAAACTATGGTGTGTAAATTTTATCTCAAGCCATTTTTATAAAAATGGGGGAATAGAGAGGCACACAGCCATGTAATAGCTATTGGTTTGTTTTCCACTATTTTTTTTTTCTTAAAAAGTTATGGGGCTGGAGTTGTGGCTTATGGAACATGCTAGTAAGAAGGGCCAGAAAAAGCTTTTGAAATTGAAAAAAAAATGTTGATGATCTTTCCAACATTTTATGGTGGGAGTAAGCACATCTGGGCATACATGTGTGCATGCATGTGTGTGTGTGTGTGTGTGTGTGTGTGTGTGTAATTCCAGCAGAACTACCATGGACAGTTTGAGACGAGGTATCACCCCCACCTGGCTTTACAGAGTGCTAACAGAATTCTGCTGCTGCCCTAAGAGATTGCTGAGCGCACTTTGTGATCATGAGCCAAGGTGCATTTTTAAAAGGAGGGTCAGGTTGAGAGCAGGATCTGAAAATACATTGTCCTTGAAATGTAGAGCAGGACATGAAATTACGTCTCAGCCCCTGTGGTCTATGGGAACCCCCAGCACTGTGAAGGGCCTGGTGGGGTTGCCTCCAGTCCTCCAGAAGAGATAGAGGGCCTAAAATTCATCTCTTTGCATTGTAAACCAAAAAGCAGTGTTCAGGAATAGGAATTTCAGTATCTTAGAGAGTAAGTGAAAGATACATTTGAGTCTGTGAATAAGGGGTGGGGAAGGAATCTGTACTGATTTTAGACACCAGTCATAACTGCTCTAAAGATTTTGAAATCAGCTACTATTTCCCTTGCAACATATTTCAGAAAACTGAACACTTGCTCAAAGATAAAAAGGGGAAAAAGACACCTCTTGTATCTATCCACATGGAGACCCAGACAGAGATGCAGCATACTTCTGGAATGCGCTGTTAGTGGATGTACCCAATTCTTAAATAATTTGTTCCACTTGTTGGCAGCAATCTGTTGGTATTGGCCTACATCTGCCTGCAGACTAATTTCTTCAGTTACAAAGAGCTGGCAAATGTGTGAACAAAACAAAATGAGGGATATTCCATCCAGTTAAGGAAAACAGACATTTGCTTGCTATACCAGATATAGTTCACTGGTAATATTAATAATAAGGGAAAGAACACAGTGGGTATAATTAATTAAATGCCAACTGCCTAAAACCAATCTCTCCTCATCTATTATTTAACTTGATTCTTCCCAAACATTGTGTACTAGCAAGAAAAGTGCCTAAGCGATATTAACTAACTTGCTCAAAGTTATACAGCTAGAAATTGGCAAAGGTCTTCTGGGCCCAAACTTCAGGATTCTTGCACTGTGCCATGCTATACTGGTTTCCAATGTTGCGAGGAGATTCCGCTGTTGCATGTCATTCTCTGATCTTCTATTTCCCAAGTGTCCTTCTGATTGGTCTCAATGCAGAGCTACCTGATCTGGAGTGACAAACTAAAGGAACCTTTAATGTATTCTGGCTTTTGCATTTGTATTTCCCAGTTTCAATAATTGAAGCTCATTCTGTTCCTCTGCAACTGAAATGCTCTTTTTTGTCAGGAAGAGGAGGATAGATCACCTCCCTGACTGGTTACCAGCGCACAAATGGATACAAAATAAGCACAAAAGACCCTTAAGAGTCTCTTCCATGTCAAGATAATATAACAGCTCTTTTTAAATTCACATTAAATACCCCCATTTAAAATATTTAACAAGAGTGTAGAGTAGAAAAAAGTAAGAACAATCTTGTTTCTCTGGAATCTCAGTGATAAGGTTCCCAGCAAAACTTCCTTGTATGTACGGAAATATAATCACATATAAAATCATACTGCATACATCATTTTGTAATGTGACATCTGCCAAGAAGATATCTTAGGCCTCTCTTCATATGAGCACTTACAGATCTGCCTCACTCTCTCGAACACGTGTGCATGGGCCCTGCATGGTTGCCTGGGGATCAGCACGATTAACATTCACCTGGTGGTCATTTCTGTTGTTTCAATTATGAAAAAAAGCTGAGGTGACGAAACTACTTTTAGCATGTGTATTGGTGGGATAAATTTCCAAGAGTAGAATAAATATATTCAGTTTAATAGATACAGCCCAAACACCTTCCATGATGTTTTATACATACTATGTTTTCCTCTCACTAATTGTGCACAACAACGTTCTTACAGCTACTCTCAACAATGCTGCATAGGCCTTATCAACTTTAAGCCTCCATGATAAGGTTATATGACTTTGTATCTCTTAGAGTCTATAGTTCCAATTTTTATATAATATTGCTGCTTTGTTTCCTGGTAAAAGTTATAGGAAATTATGCTTAGAGAGTTGGGAAAAGATACACAGAAGAAAATAAAATTAATCCATAATCATGCCATTCTGTGTAAGTAATATTAACATTTTAATGTTAATCTTGAATCTCTCTTTTAAAAATTACATTTTGACCATTTTCCATATCATTCATTTTTACTCAAAATCATCATTTTTAATGGCTATATGGTGCCAACAGATGTACTCATTTAATCTTTCCCATATTTTGGAGCATTTTGGTTATTTTTGATATTTTTACTGTTAAATAATGCTACCATATATATTTCAATACATATATCTTCGAGTTCCTGCTCCTATAGTATGGATTCCCAGGAGCCATCCTTGACTTTTGAGACTTAGACAGCTGTTCCACATTTGCTGTGCTATGACTTTTCAGGGCAGATCAACTCCAGGGGACTTTTGTGTTCTTGAACAGCACAGCATTTCCTAAATAATTAAAAAGCCTTCGAGAGAAGCATGTGGAGACAAATGTAGGGGTCCACCAAAAAGAGACATTAAATATCTTGTGGTGAGTTAACAGAAATGAATGTTATAGAGGTATCATAAATCATACTTTCAAAGAATATTCAAAGATACGGGAATATGCTAACAAAATATTAAGTGCAACATAACAATGACACATGTTACATTCTTTCCCTATCTACCTGCATGTATTCTCTCTCTACCCACCCAGGCACTGGGAGTGTGACAATTCAGAGCCTGCTCTCTGCAGCCACACTGCTCAGCTTCCTATCCTGGGTCCAGCTCTTCCTAGCTGTGGTAGTTTGGGTGACTGACTACTCCATGTCTCAATTTCCTCATCTATGAAGTAGGGATGACAGCCGGGTGTGGTGGTGCATGCCTATAATCTCAGCAGCTCGAGAGGCTGAGGTAGGAGGATCACAAGTTCAAATCCAGCTTCAGCAAAATCGAGGTGCTAAGCAAGTCAGTGAGACCCTGTCTCTAAGTAAAATACAAAATAAGGCTGGGGATGTGGCTTAGTGGCCGAGTGCCCCTGAGTTCAATCCCAGGTAACCCCCCTCCAAAAAAAATAAATAAATAAAGTGGGGATAACAGCTCTGCTACCTTATGGGGTATTACATGAATTAATATACCTAAAACCCCTAGAGAATACAGAGTACACAGGAAGTGCTATGTTAGTGTTAACTATTATTATTATTATTATTATTATTGCAGATACCTGCAAATGAGCACATACATATGCTGCAAAATGCCTGCAAGAAAAGAAGCCAAAATATTTCAGGGACAACCTCAAGGTGATATGATTATTGTCTATTTTAATTTTGTCTTTATAGTATCATATTCTACAAATTTTATATTCCACAAATTGCAGGATGCTGGAGAAGGATTTTGTTAGATTATCTGTTCTCCAACTGTGTTTCTGGAAGACTTCCCTTCTTACTTATTAAACCAATAATAATGGTGCTTGTCCCTCCCTGCAGCTCCTCTGTACCTGCAGAGCTGGCAGGACCAGGAGGGATGGATAATAAAGAGCAGGGGCTTCCAGACTTACCAGAGCATCCCAGCCCCAGGCTGGCAGGGAGATAGCAAAACCACGGGAACCCCAGGAGCTGTGAACTGGGAAGGGGTTTTACTGGCATGTGAGAGGTGAGAGGCTTCCCTTTACAGATTTCCAAAAGCTCGAGCTTGGGTTTGATTCTGGGATGGGAACCTGAAGGGAGGCAGAAACCAAATATCCTGCCAGCTGGGCAGGCTGGGGGTCTTGATCAGATTTGTTTTAAATGTAAGGAAACAGTGATTTCTTGCCCAACTGAAATTCATTTGTGTTCCTTGATCGTTTGTGAGATATGGTAAATTATAAATCTCCTGTTGCTGGCAGCCAGCCTTCAATTTGGTCATAGTAAGTCTCAACACTCACTGAAAACCACCCACCCAAGGAACAGTAAGTGCCAGTGACCCCTTCTCGACTGCTGTGCAAGGCTGGAGCACTCTTCTCATCCTGAGGAGCCACCTTACACAGATGCCACCTTGCTCTACATGGAATCAGAGAGGCACTCCTGCAGTGACCTCGGCTCAGGTCAAGTACCGTCTTTATAAAAACCGTTTTTTTGTCTGAACGATTTTACAAATTCCTACACCATAAGAAGCTTTGTTTTAAAAGAAAGGCTCTCTTGAGTCACATGGAATTGAGGAGGCTCATTTCAACGGCACATTAGCTGTCTGACGATAGGAATCATTGAGAAAGACAAAAGGGACATGATTCAGCCCAGAAAGCAGCCCCACTAACTGGGGTAGGGGTGAGCTCACAAGGAAAGGTTTTTTTGCAAAAGGTTTGAGGCTTTTGATGTCAAAATAGATAAAAGAAGCTGTGTGGTGGCGCAAACCTGCAATCCCAGCTACCTTGGAGGCTGAGGCAGGAGGATGGCAAGTTCAAGGTCATCCACAGTAACTTGGTGAGGCCCTGTCTCAAAAAAATAAAATAAGAAAGGCTGAGGGTATAGCTCAGTGGTAGAGTGCCACTTCTTTGATCTTCAGTACAATACTGTGCCCCCACAGTCCCCAAAAGCCAAAGATCTGGTTTATAGCTCAGCAAGGTTTTTCCTTCTATTTTTACTTTCATTAACTTTCTCTTGGGGAAACAAGGGAGATCTGCCATCTCCCTTGTCTCAGTATAGCACCAATGTTTCTCTTTTGTTAATTAATAATCTTGGAGTTGGCCCTTGCAAGGGGAGCAAGAACAAAGGCCTTGGTTCAGAAATGGCCATAGGCCAGCATCCAGTGGCTTCAGCTGACCCCCAACCATGGCCAGTGCCATCAATCAAACCAAAGTGGGTAACCAAGGAGATTTACCTTATTGGTAACAGGACCACAGACTGACAGGTCTACACTTTGCACTTAGAGACCAACTCCTAAATGGTAAGAGCACTGTGGATGTCATTAGAATTAAAAAGGCAAGCAAGTAACTTAATCACAATCACTAAAAACCATATATTTAGAAACAATGAAAAATTTATGAAGTATTTTTCAAGGTATTGATTTCTACATGTAAAAAATAATTTCATACAACATATTGGCTCTGATGGGATATTTTATAAACCTATAAAGTTTTGGTCAGTTTGCAACATTCGGAGTACCAGGTATAATGGCCACATTAAAAAATAATTAATGCAAGCTCTGTTTTGCATGTACTAAAAATAAGCATAAATTTGAAAGGTATGAAAACAAAAACTCAAAGACTTACTTTAGCCTCAAATTTTACAAAAGACCTTGCTAGGTCTTAAGAAATGAAGAGAGCTTTGGAAGTCAGTATTCACTGTGGAGAGCAACTCATTGATCTGAAATGACTGGAGGATGGTGTTTGTAAACACAAAGTTCTGGGAGACCTAAATTTTATATATGAAATACTGAGACATGCAATGAAGGTTTTATATGGATAATATTAATTTCAAACAGAAGACCCTCTGTATAGTTTTACCATTTCTTGATGACTCAAGAACATGGTTACCACAAGCAGCGGCAGCACTGTGCTTAGACTCACAGGTATCCTGGGGGACCAACAATGTTTGCTGGGCTCTCATCTTGGTACAAGGGATACCAAGCAGGTCAGAAGCCCAGGCTGTCGAGCTCCTCTGTCCAGGAATCAGCTTCGACCACTAAGTCTTACATTCCTGTGCTCTCTTTAAATAGAGAAAACCTCAAGATTCACTCACACACTTTGAGATTCCAAACTGCAAGCAGGATGCTCATGACTAAGGAAGGCAAAGGGTTCTGAGCATCTAGTAAAAAATGGTTTACAAACCTGAGCAGAAAGTGGAGGCAAAATTCTGGAGGGCGGAGTCTACCTCTTCCACAGTGGGGAGAGCCAGGAGCCGAGGCAGCAGGCTTTCCAGGGACTGCACGAACAGCCTGGCGCTGTGCTGGTCCGCCTCCTGGTTCTTCAGCAGTTTGAGAGACAGAGCTGCTGTTCGAAAGGACCGGTGGCCCAGGCAGTCCCTCGGGGTCTGCTCTTCATCAGCCAGTGAACAGTTGTCCGACCCGATGTCGGACACATCAGACCTGCCCGAGTCCTTCTCTGCTGCCATTGAGTACTGATCACAGGAATCAAATTCTGTCCTCGACAGGTCTTGGTCATCTACACTGAAGTTGCTCTCACTGTACCTAGATCCATAGGACCTCATCCTGCAGTCCACAGACAGGAAGTTAGTGATGTCCGGGTAAGCCACCATGTGGCTTCTCTGGACCACGTCAGGCTGGTCTACTGGCTCTGGTTCTGACACTTTGCCTAGCGTCTCCTTGTCCTCTCGGATGGCTGGTGATTTGAGCCCATTCTTGTGGTTCTCTTTGTGGTCCTCTGGGGTCGTCTGACCCAACTCTCCTTCCAAGGTGGTCTGGCCTGTGTCTGTGGTGACACTGATGCTGATGTCAGGGCTCCTCTCGTGCCCTGACTCCCACGGCGTGTGCTCTGAGGACAGCACTCGCCTCTGCCAGCGGAAGTCAGCCTCGTTGATCTCCATGGAGTCGCGGCTGGACTCGGCCCCGTCCCTCAGCTCTTCGAGGCGCAGGAGCAGCAGCTGCACTTGACCCTCGCTCAAGCCCTTGCCCTGGCTGAGCTCGTCCAGGGCCCCCAGCAAGGTGCAGACGCAGGACACCGCAGCGTAGCAGGCTTCAATGCCACCCTTGATGCACGCTTCGGTCATGCCGTCCATGATGCTGGACAGCATTCAAGAGAGGGAAGAGCACATGTGTGTGAAAGAGAAAAATGTCCCCAGATGAACCAGAATTGTTAGCCTGGCAAAGTGAACAGCAGTCAAAAGAGATCGTCTAATTTGCATTAAGTTAAAAATGATCCCAACAGTGAATAAATGAAGCTACCATTCTCAGTTTAAGAAAACCTCCAGGCAAAGTGGCCCACCTTGAATCATACTCCCTCTCAGTTGGCTGGTTTATCAAGGTACAAATGAAAATTCCTGAAGGAAACTTGTAATTTTCCTAAGGACAAACACTAAACAATCTCATTTTTATATTTTGTTCATTTTTTTTCCAATAGAAAATAGATACAATGTCTTGTGATAATGTGGATCTTCCTCTATAAAACAAACACTTCTGAACAGATACATGTCAATACAGTTACTAAAATCATATAATATTCAGTTTTCCATTGAGGTTATAGGTGAAGAAATTCTACAGCTACTGTATTAAAGATCAAAAAGTTTTTCCCTAAAACAACTCCAATGAATAGGTTTTTTTTTAACATTTCTTTTTACATATCTGGTGTTAAGTCAATCTGAAAATAAGGAAAGTAGTATGATTATAATAAACTATGATGTCTTTTTCTATGGCTTGCAAATGGTAATTAATAAATATGCACACTTCATTTAATGTAGGTTCATGAAAATTTCAGGAATTTGGAAATAAGATGAATAGAATTTAGAGAAGCAGTTTTCACCAAGTAATATAGATCTAAAAGGGGAAAGTATCCCTGGGTATGGTGGTGCACGCCTCTATTTCCAACAACTTGGGAGGATTGCAAGTTAAAGGCCAGCCTCAGCAACTTAGTGAAGCCCGAAACAACTTAGCAAGACCCTGTCTCAAAATTAAAAAATTAAAAGGGGATGTGACTCAGTGGTTAAGTGCTTCTGGGTTCAATCCCTGGTACCTCCCCCCTTAAAAAAAAGGAAAAGGGGTGGGGGAAGTATCATACAGTTTGAGAAGATCCAAGTGAGATTTTCTTTTGGAAATTGATCTTTTTCTGGGTTCTGGCTCAGTGGAACTGGGACCTGCCAAGTCGCAGAGACGCTGTGGGCTCCCGAGGATCTTTAGGAAAAAGGGGAAAAACATAACAGAAAAGTGAGTAACACAAAGTTTTAAAATTGTGAGAACAAATAAGCTTGTTCTTTTTCTACTGAGTGATACAGTGTAAGGAGAAACAACCATAGCTTGTGCACCCATTAGCTAAAAAGCTTAGCACAAAAGTGCTTCTGCTTTCAGACTTTTTTTTTCTTTTCAGATTTTGATATATTTTCATATATATGTGTGTATGTGTGTGTGTGTGTGTGTATAAATATCTTAGGGAGGGGACAAAAATCTGAACACTAAATTCATTTGTGTTTCCTATTTGCCTTAGACACATAGCAGGAAGTTGATTTATATGATATTTTTTTTGGTTGTTATTGTTTGTTTTTATCTGTAGATTTGCTTTGCTATTTTTATTTATTTATTTTTTATTTATTTCTTACATACATGACAACAGTGGAAGGCATTATATTCATAATTACCCATCCACAGAACAATTTTTCATAACTCTATATAAAGTATATGACATTTTTAATAAATTTTGTGCACGAAGTTTCAGGGTGTGGAATTTTCTACCTGTGATATCATCTCAGCAATCAAAACATTTTGCATTTTGGAACATTTCAGATTTTAGATTAGAGATTCTAACTATGAATTTTAATAAAACTAATTGTAACTATAAAATCTTAATAAAACTGATTTAAGCATTCTTCTTGTCAGATAGTACACATGAGGCTCTCCAGCTCCCTAGTGAGGGCTGGCTTAGACAAAGAAAATTCTAAGGTATTGCTTTAAAAACAAATAGAAAGGCTACAGCACAGAAGCAGAAAGCATTTGCATTTCTGATCTGAGATGTGGCTGTCATGTCACTTTCCTGGACTCTGTCTTATTTTGCTTTCAAGTTTAGCGAGGGGGGTGACTGGTTTGAGAACTATTTTCTCTTTCTGCTGTCTGGAAAAGCTCATAAAATATCAGAATAATGTATTCCTTGGGTGCTTGATAACTTATTTCTAAAGCCATATGGGGTGGTATATATTTTTAACGAGAAGTTTTAAGCTACTGATTCAATTCCTTTAATGATAATGGGAGTACTCAGGCTCTCAATTTCTTTTTTGAGCCAACTTTTTAAAAGGTGCGTTATTTCTTAGGGATTTATCCATTTTATCTAAGTTTTCAAATTTGCTTAGTTTTCAAAGTTGCCTTGACACCCTCTCCCACTGCCTCAGTGGGAGAAATTTTGTGCACAAAATTTATTAAAAATATCATATACTTTATATACAGAGTCTATAGCTGGGTACATCGTTTTCATTCTTATTTCTGTTCATTTGTACCTGTTCTGAAATTTTTCTGTTGCTCTAGAAGTTTTCCAATTTTATTGTCCTTTCAGAGTCTTAACACTGTCTACTTTATTGACCCTCTGTAATATATTTGCCCTTTAAAAATAATTTCAATTTATTTTTTTCAATTGATATATAAAACTATATATTTATCATGTACAACATGATGTTTTGAAATAGGTAAACATTATGGAATGGCTCAACAGAGCTAATTAACATGTATGACCTCATAGACATTTTTTTTTTTTTGTGGTGAGAATACTTAAATCCTACTTTCTTACCAATTTTCAAGATATGCTGTAATGTTATATACAGTCACTATGCGGTACAACAGCTCTCCAGAACTTACTCACACTGAAACTTTGTACCCTTTGTACCCAATATCTCCCCAGCCTCCATTCCTCATCTCCTGGTAACCACATTTCCTCTCTTCGTAAGTTCAAGTTTTTTAGATTCTACATGTAAATGTGATCATGTGGAATTTGTCTTTCTATGCCTGGCTTATTTCTCTTAACCTGATATATTCCAGATTCATCCATGTTGTTACCAACAACAAGATTTCCTTCTTTCTTAGGACTGTTTTTATTAGATTTAAGTTCTATCATTTCTGGAGCTAGTAACATCATGTTTTTATGGTGGCTTGGTATAAGATGCTGTACTGGAAGCTGGTAAATTAAGCCACTGGTAGGGTATATACCATCTTCCTGGTTGGTGGATTGATCATCCAGTGGTTTTCTTTAACAGTTCTTGAATTCTTCAGTTCCTTCTCAGGTAACTATAGAGGTAGGGATGTAATGTTGGGATTTCAAAGTCCTCTCTGGAGTCATGTTTTTATTTTTCAAATAAATGTAGAAAATATAAATAAAAATTTTTTTTGCAGGGGGGTGCACTAAATAAGGTAAGGTGACATAGATACTTTAAAAGAAACTTTCTGCAGGATTCTAGAGTTGGCTTATCAGTTCATGAAATTTATTTTGGGCATCTGACAAGTCCATTGTATTCATTGATGGGAGCGAGGGTTTTGTCTGAGGTTTCTCTTTGTACCACTCTAACTGCTTTGCAAGCAATAGTATGGTTTAAAAGGCAGTTTTGATTGAGTTTGGGAAGAAAGCGGAAACCCCCTAGTTGTCTGGTTCTTTCTCTATGCTTGGGGAACTTGTGGACAATCCCTTTGTTCATAAATGCTTCTTTGTTAAATCTGGGAGGATCAGCTCCTGAGGTCTGTTTGAAATCATTGTACAGAATTGTTCCAATTTCGGACTTTACAGTTGTAAATGCATAATCTGCAATAGCAGGTTTTGCATGAGAAACCCTATTTAGCAAAGAGGATTTTCCAGCATTTCGGGATCTTACTAGACCTTCTTCAGCTGTAAGTGTTACTTCAAGGTGCATCTCTTGTTTCTGACCTTTTAGTGCTAAGACATTTGGAATTTACCACCAAACCCACTTTCAGCTACTGAAATTCTGTCTTTCTCTTCATCAAGATCTCTCTGCTTACCAGCTATAGAGGTGCCTGGGAGCACTGGGATTTCAAGGTCTTCTCCTTTGGAGACTTTCAGGTGCTAACCTGACTGCTTTTCCTCCACCTACCAACTGTTGCTGAGGAAATTTGTCTTTAAATTTCTTACAAGTCATTTTTTTATTGGCCACAATCCAGATGTCACCACCCCTTCCACCTAAATGAGGAGTCTCCAGTTACCAGTGAAACTCCCACCCTTTCTGAACAACCTGCGACCACAACACACCGTGACTGCGATGGCCCAGGATCTGTATCCACTTTTTATTACATTACTTCTTGCCTCTTTTCTACTTTTTGACATTTATTTTGATCTTTTCCCCAGATACCTTAGGTTGGAGAATTAGGATGTTATTTTAAGTTTTCTACTCTAATATAAGCAGTTAAAGCTAAAAGTATCCTTCAACCGACAGCATTAGCCATCTTTCCACAAGTTCTCATGTACAGAATTTTCATAATTTTTCAGTTTCAATCAATTTTTGTTTTCAAATGGTAAAACCTTTACAGAAAATGTCATTTTGAGGCTAACTTATTGAAGGAAAGAATGGTTAATGAAGGGTTTGTGGAACAGGCATCCCATGATTATGTCTGTTCATTTTCCAAACAAAACAGGAAAAGCTATATATAGTATACTAAGTAGAAAAAAGTCATATTTTAAGGGGTTCTATTCTTTATTTTTTTCCATATTTTTTTTTTACTACAGAATCAGAAACTTTTAAGTAGGTCAAGGATCTAGGAATTAGATCAGAAGCCCTGCACCTAATAGAAGAAAAAGTAGGCCCAAATCTTCATCATGTTGGATTAGGCCCCAACTTCCTGAACAAGACTCCTAAAGCACAAGAAATAAAACAAAACTAAGAATCAATAAATGGGATGGATTCAAACTGAAAAGCTTTTTCTCATCCAAAGAAACAATCAGTAAGGTGAAGAGAGAGCCTACAGAATGGGAGCAAATTTTTACCATGTGCACATCAGATAGAGCACTAATCTATATATAGGAGATATATATGCATGAGAAACCCAATTTAGCAAAGAGGATTTATAAAGAACTCAAAAAATGGAACACCAAAAAAACCCCAAATAACCCAAACAATAAATGGGTGAAGGAGCTGAATAGACACTTCTCAGAAGATATACAATCAATTAACAAATATATGAAAAAATGTTCAACGTCTCTAGCAATTAGAGAAATGCAAATCAAAACTAAGATTTCATCTCACTTCAGTCAGAATGGCATAAGAATACAAACAACAAGTTTTGGCGAGGATGTGGGGGAAAAGGCTCACTCTTAAATTGCTGGTGGGACTGCAAATTGATGCAACCAATCTGGAAAGCAGTATGGAGATTCCTTAGAAAACTTGGAATGGAACTACCATTTGACCCAGCTATCCCTCTCCTCAGTTTATACCCAAAGGACTTAAAAACAGCACTACAGGGACACACCTGTATCAATGTTTATAGCAGCTCAATTCACAATAGCCT
Organism: Urocitellus parryii; assembly: GCF_045843805.1. Classification (NCBI taxonomy): domain Eukaryota; kingdom Metazoa; phylum Chordata; class Mammalia; order Rodentia; family Sciuridae; genus Urocitellus; species Urocitellus parryii. The sequence goes on from NC_135538.1 coordinate 26,558,548, forward strand.
AACTGTGGAACCAACCTAGATGCCCTTCAGTAGATAAATGAATAAAGAAACTGTGGTATATATACACAATGGAATATTACTCAGCATCAAAAGAGAATAAAATCATGGCATTTGCAGGTAAATGGATGGAGTTGGAGAATACCATGCTAAGTAAAGTAAGCTAATCCCCCAAAACCAAAGGCCAAATGTTTTCTCTGATACATAATGTGGGGGGGGGCGGAGCATGGGAGAAATGGAGGAACTTTGTATAGGGCAAAGGGGAAGGAGAGAAAGGGAAGGGGCATGGGGATAGGAAAGATGGTGAAATGAGATGGACATCATTACCCTAGGTACATATATGAACACATGAATGGTGTGACTCTACTTTATGTACAACCAGAGAAATGAAATATTGTGCTCCATATGTATACTATGAAATGGAATGCATTCTGCTGTCATGTATAACAAATTAGAACAAATAAATAAATTAATTAATTAAAAAAAAGAAGGATGCTGGGGCAGGGAGGAAAGAATAGTGGGGGAGGTTTGGGAAGTGTAATTAATTAAAATCTGCTTTTATAAATATATAAATATGCCCAAATTATTGGATTCACTAATCTGTATAAATATGTACCAATAAAAAGTTATAAGTTTAATATTTCAAAATATATTTATCATAGGTTTTCAAATACTTAGTGTATTAAATATGGGTTCTTGAAGTATTACAGAAGAGATTACTCAAAGGAAGTTATGAAGTAAATCATATACCAAAAAAAATTCAGAAACTTTTGATATCTGGGGTACAGAATGACACTTCTACCCTTTCCCCACATTTCATTGACAGCAAGACAGAAATGATTGTTCTGGGACTAATGTCATCCAGGCCTGTGTCTCTTTCTCTCCCCCTCCCCACCTCCTCCTGTTTCTTTCCCTCCCTCTCCCCACAGGCCTGTACTTCAGTGGCTGGACCTATGGGCCTCTATCTACTCCTCTCCTACTTAAAGGGTAAGTGCTCTTTCCAGGGACAGGAGTTTTGCTCTTGTTGGTGCTGGGGATTGGTCCCAGGGCCTTGTGCATGCTAAGAAAGTGTTATATGGCTTAGGAATAGAAATTTGAAATTCCCTACACCAGGAAATCTGCAATGCTCTATTTCAGGCATAAGAATTCGAAATCTCGGTTTCTCTTAAAATCTACCACATTCTCTAATCTACCTTTACTAGCAACAAATTAGACAAACTGTATTTACTTCTTACATTAATTTTTGTATTTATTTGTTAATTGCTTCAGAATCTGGAGGGGAAGGAGATGGAGGGACTTGGCTTCTGAAGACCTTTAACAAATAACAAAAGACAAGACCCTTTCATGCTTGGCTTCTTGGGTAGGTGTGAGGGGCGTGGGATCAGTGGGTGAGCTGGGTCTGGTGAAGAATAGGAATTCCTTCTGATGCCCAACACAGCAGAGACAAGAGGTGGCAATGTGTAATTTTTCATAACTGAATTTTGTGGGTAAAAGTGGGAAAAGAAAAGAGAATGTACTTTGAGAACCACAATGTCCTGTATGTTTTGGAACAATAGGTACATAGTGCCTATGGCAGAGTGACATTGGAGAATAAGAACAGGGAAATAATAAACCAAGCGTTTAAATTCTAAAAGGCTAAACAAACATCCTGGGTACTGAATGGCTTTCTTTGTGGGCATAAACCCCGTACATTTTGGTATCTAGGTTACCAAATTTACCAAATTATGGGTTTTGTTGTATAAAGCAGAGGCACTGCTTTTCAGAACAGCCTGGGCCCCATTCATCTGCTGGACTCCCTGGCTGGACACACTGCTCAGATTAAGTTGTCTAATTCTAACCTTATCTCTGCAAAATGACCTGGGAAACTAGAAAAATCTGGGCGCAGGGTAAACATAACTAATTTCCTCTGCAGTGAAGAAATTGTGTAAAACACATTCAACACATGAAGGGTACAGTCCTCTCTCAGTCCTCTCAGGGGACTCGTTCCAGTCCCCTCTGTGGACAGTAAAATCTGAGGATGCTCAAGTTTTTCATATAAAATGTCATAGCATTTGCATACCACCTACACCTTACTTTAAATATACTTTAAATCATCCCTAGATTACTTATAATGTCTAATACAATTTAATGGTTTTTGTTCTGTATTGTTTAGAGAATAATGGCAGGATATAATTTTTGGTACAGACATAATTTTCCCCCCAGTATTTTTGAGTCATGGTTGTTTGAATCCTCTGATGTGGAACCAATGGAAAAGAAGGGCTGACTGTATTTCCTTATCATGCAGATGTCAAGTGGCTCTACCATGGGTCACAAAAGCTCCAACGTCTGTCAATTCTGAGGGAAAGGAAAGGCTATGGCTGCTTTTACTAGGTATTCCTTTATCTCCAGTTCCATCTGTTATCAAGTCAAAATGTATTAAACATGTTCCGATTCAAGCACTGTAGTGTTAGATATTTGGGGGAAAATACAAAAGCAATACACATAAAAATATAGTTGAGGAGACATATTGTGAAGCAATCGGCTTATTGGGACATATAGTCAATTGCTAAATGGTGTGCAGAGTTTTTAAAAGAGCAAGATCAGTGATCTGAGGAGACAGACACAAAGGAAGAGAATTTTGATAGCAAAGAGGCAGTTGAACTGAGAACACCTGGATTCACATCTGAGTCTTACTGTTCATAAGATATAGAATTCTGGACAACTGACTTCTCTTTTCAGAGCTTTGGCTTCGCCATCTGTAAAATGGGCATACTGCCTCCAGGGAGAGAAGAATCACAGGGTCCCTCCTGTTGTAATCACTCAACTCTGCGAGGTGGCAGTGGCCCATGAGAATAGGGGCAAGAGACTGAATAGAGGAAGGAAAGTGGGGATTAGAGTGGGTCAGAGAGACAGAATGGTGTATCCTGGGAAATGACGAGAAACAAGAATGCTGGCAGAAGGCTCTGGAAACAGCAGAGCAATTCAAACTTGGTAAGAGAGGCAACAAGGAGCCTCTCAAGAGCCCTGGCAATGGCAAAATTGTTAACAGTGGTGATTTATGAACAAGTTGTATAAGACAAAAGGAAAAGGTAGACAGGAGAAAGGGAGGTGAGTCAGAACTGGACCAGCTATTTTCAACCTCCATATGTTTCACTTTCCTCTTCCTCATGGGTATAATCAGTGCACCACATATCAGGGATTTTATACTTATAAAGTACTTATGCAAACTGTTGCACTTTGAACTTGTAAACTTTGGGATATCCTAATAAAGTGCAGATGAGAAAACTATAAATTCAGAGTCAAAGAATTAACCTACTATCACCTAACTGGTGAACGACAGGAAGTGGGTTTGAATCCTGACTCTCACCCTTGGACTTCAGAAGTGGGGAGCTGCCCGGGGTCAGAAAAGTGTCTGTTGGAATCATTTGTATTGTCATATGAGTGTCAAGTCCAGAAATAAGGGAGGGTTAGAATAAGACCATGGGCTTCAGGTCAGGGAGATCAAGGTCTGTACCTTTTCTCTTTCTTTAAATCTTGGGAAATCATTTGACCTTTTAAAGCCTTAGTTTCTTTGTGGGACAGAAAATCCCTTTCCCCTGACTTCATGTTCTATGTGGAGCATCCAGTGGAGGAAGAATTGGAGTCTCTCTTGTGCCCTTGTTGCACTTCTTCCAGGTGAAGGGGGAGCCCTGACCTGACTCATGGATTGAGGGGGAGGAGCTGAGCAGGCTTTCTCTCTTCTCTGCTAAGTAACAAGTTTAACAGAGACAGGGCAGGTCCCTGGGAGAGGGTCCCTGCCATCTGGGTGGTGACATCCAAAGCTGTGATGTCCTCACTAGCCTAATGGTGATCAGTTCCTAAAGCTGCCCTTTTGATTGATATTGCTTGAAGCTCTGGAGGGAAAAAACCCAGCAACACTCTTTGGTAACAATGAAGCTGATATCCAACCTTACAAAGTTACTACAGACATTAAAGGCAATATATATGAAGTGCCTGGCAAATAGAAGGAAAAAACGCAACAATTATTATTGTGTGCACAAATTTTCCTAACCAGAAATAAATCAAAGTCACTCCTTCATTTCTAGAAATGTTGGGTCAGAACTTTCCACTGTTTCTTAGTCAGATTTCATTAAAACAATAGAAAGAAACAATTCAAATTTTTCTCTTTGGTCTCAGCTGCAAGAGTGAGATGATAAAGAACCATCACTGAAAGTGTGGCAATAATTCGCAAATACGTGACCCCACTGCTGTGTGTCTGAGGGTCTACCACCTCAGAAGTCAACCTGTGGCAAATGTTGCTATTCTGCCACCTGCAAGAGAAAGTATGACCGGAGTGCCAAGGCTGAAAGATGACATACCACCTGCACTGGCAGAATGAGGGTCTTAGGAATACAATAACCACAGATTCACCTGGGGATTCAGTGAGCGAACACCACCTAAGCCCAGTAGGGCAGCAGTTGCCCCAGCCAGCTCATCTTAAAAATTTTAATAATCAATTATGTAAGAAATGTTTTACATTTTTTTAAATTTAGGTTTTAGTACTTGGTAGCAAGTATTGCTAAAAAAATGAATGAATCATGAACAAAGAGATTTCATTATTTTGATTTCGGAGAGGGGAGTGGTTAGTTACTCTAAGAAAAATGTAACTTGATTTTTATAAGCAAGTGCATAAAAACAAAAATTCTGATCACTTTTTCCCCCTCTTTGGGGAAAAAGCAGGGAATCCTTTTTCAAAGTTCTTTCCAAATAACCCCAATTCTTCCTCAAAACTATAAGTAGCACATTGGGAGGCAACAACCAGCTAGACAACCTTTATATCCTCAATGAGGTCACCACATTTGGAAGAAATGAGTCATGGGGATGTGGGGTGGGCAAAGGGATTCTTTTTAGCAGGAAGAGATTAGTAAAGCTCTTTTTATGGATAATATATAACCTGAGTATAAAATCATTTTGAGATCCAATTTTGGCAAAGGTAAGTAAACACATATTTGCACAAACAGGGCCTAAAAATAAACTCTCATCCTAGGGCTCACTCAGGTGCACATTTAATGGAGATTTTTTTGGGGGGCAGGTACCAAGGATTGAACTCAGGGGCACTGGACCACCGAGCCACATCCCCAGCCCTATTTTGTATTTTATTTAGAGACAGGGTCTCACTGAGTTGCTTAGTGCTTCGCTTTTGCTGAGGCTGGCTTTGAACTCGTGATCCTCCTGCCTCAGCCTCCGGAGCTTCTGGGATTAGAGGCGTGCACCACCCCACCCAGCCATTTATTGGAGTTTTAACAAACACGTAGCTGATTATCAAATGGCTTTGCCTCCGTGAGTGTTACAAACCCTTCCCTACCCTGGCTCTCAACACACACATACCCCCCTAATTTTAGAGCTACCGTCTGTTCCTGGATTCCAACGGCAGCAACAAAGTGCCACGAAAAGATTAGCAAACATTTTGAGCGCATCCTGTGTGCAGGACTCTGTGTTGAGCCCCGTGGGCAGAGTGGGTGGCCCCCTCCCACGCTCCCTACCTCTTTCATGATCTTGATGGCTTCCACGCGGTGCTGGGGTGGTGGATACAGCAGCACGCGGTGGTAGAGGGACTGGAGCACGGGCTTCATGGAGTCCATCGACCCCACCAGCCGAACCAGCTCCGCGGCGAGGTAATAGATGGTGCGAGCCACTGGCCCGCTGAGGGCTGGCGCTGTGCAGGAGCAGCCCGAGCCCCGGCCATGGTCAGAAACAGCCGGGGCGGCAGAGTCCGGCTCCACGCTGGCGCTGGTGCTGCTGCTGTGTGCAGAGGTGATGGTTTTGTCATGAATGGGGTTCCCCAGGATGACGATGAGGGCTGGGCAGAGGTTCTTCCTGGGAGGAAAGATAGATTTCACTGGGAGCCACACAATAATATGTGCCTACCACACGGGGGCAACGCCGGTGCCACAGAAGTGCCCAGGATGCGCTGAGCTGGTACTGCGCCTTTGCTGGACTACATTCTGTCCGAGATTTCCAAGTCTCCCCATCCCTTTTGGGTGTATCAATGATATTTTTCCTCATTTCTTGGGCTAAGGTTAACTAAATAAAAATATCCAGAGAAGCGTTAAGAAACCATCTTGTGTGAAGAAATAGGCTCAAAATGCTAAAAACCTTAAAGTTTCACTTTTACTATAAATAACAATTATTTCTGACTTAAGAAGTTAATTTGAAATCCCATATTAACATCTATCATTCAGCTCTCTCCCTGTCAATATGCCCAGAGATCCAGAGAAACCAGTTGGCTGCCTGTAGAAATCTCTGTCACTTCTTGAAATCTCTGATTTTAAGTAGGTGACTGGTTTTCAGGTTGAGAGAAGAATGTACTAGAGTAGAGGACAGTTCAATATCTCTTCCCTGCATTGGTTTCTGGTGCATTTATAGGCTTTTATAACAAACTGAGAACCCACAAAAATCTCTTGGGGCCTCTCTTCATGACCCTACCATGTAAACAAAATGTAAGAGGGCCTCAGAAGCATATTTTGTTATAATAATCATCATTCTCTCTCTGAATTTTGCTCTGATGCATGTAAGTGTAATTCCCGCACTTTCCTTACAAGACTTTTGTGAAACTCCTGGTAGGTCACAGGCACCCTGGAAAGGGGCTGGGAACGCAGCTGCAAGGCACCACTGGGCTGGGGTGGGTACTTAGGAGTAGGAGCTTACCAGATGAGATCCGTGAAGCCCCTGTGCAGGTGCATGGAAGAGGAGGAGCTGCTGAGCACAGACAGAATGCACTCCAGGTACAGAAGCTGCAGCTGCTGGCTGTCACTGGGGAAGAGCAAGACCAACACACAAATGCAGAATTAAAGTGCGGGTGCTATAGAAAAACCCTTTAAAAATGTTAGGCATCACTGAAGCACAAATTTGCTGGGGGGGCAGTGGTTAATATTATGGGTTGCATTGTGTCCTTTCCCTGCCAAAATCACAGGCTGAAGTCTCACTCCCCAGTACTTCAGGATGTGATCTTACTTAGGAAAAAATCTTTATAGAGGTAAGCAAGTTAAAAATGACTATGTTAGCATAGTCCCTAAGTCAACATGCCATTGTCCTGAAAAAACACAGGAATTTGGACACAGAGGTGTGCATAGAGGCAGGTTAATGTGAAGAGACACAGGGAGAAGATGACCTTCAGTAAGCCAAGGAGACAACTGGGAACAGATCCCCCGACAGCCCTCAGAAGAAACCAACCCTGGCGACACCTTGATCTTGGACTTGCAGTCTCCAGAACTGTGAGAAAACAAATGTCTCTTATTTAAAGGATCCAGTTTTTTTGTACTTTATTACGGCAGTGCTAACAAAGTAATACAGTTAGGCTGATTTATTTAAATTAAGATTCACATTATAGAATAGTTTTTGATAGATTTTTGTAAAAATTGAGCATGAAACAGTTATACTTTACCCACCCCTCACATATGGTTTATCCTCCTCTCAGATCTTATATTAGTTCAATACATTTACTACAATTAATAAACAAAATTATCATATTAATAAAAACCTACAGTTTATGCTAGATATGTTAATTTTGTTTAATTGTCTAAATGTTTCAAGAAAACCTTTACCACATTATCCTTTAATTGGTCAACTCTTTCCTATTCACATTTGACCCTCCTTATTTATAGAGGAAACACTGTTTTTCAGTGCAAAAATGATTTTCCCTCAAATTATTATTATAGGGTTTCTCTCGGTAGATGCAGACAAAAAAAAATCAGACAACTTTATGGGAAGGAAGCACACTCTTATATATGCAGATTTTTTTTTTCTCTCCAGCCCACTAGAAAGTATTAAAATCCCAGTAGGTGGTAAGAGAGACCGATAGTGGTGAGAAATTTTTTAATTTTCAAGGACACATTTACTACGCATACATATCCTTTAAAGATGATCCATGTAGGAGGCTTTTGGGAATAAAATATTCAGAAAAAGGAGACATCTGCTGAAAAAAAATATTTTTAGTTTACCTCTTTTTTCCTAACTTAAAATAAGCAAATGTTAAAAGGAAGCCTAGGGTTTTCAACAGTTCAAACAACTCCCAGCAGAAGTAGATAGAAGGGAAAGTCAAGACTCCCGACAGGCCAACTAGAAATTTAAGGAGGCAGGGAGAGAAGAAAAGCTGACTATCCCAAAGTCCAGAAACTTACATTCGTACACCTGCCTAGATAAGGAAGATCCTGCAGTTGAAAGATGAAGGACAGGAAGACAGAGGCTGGGTGGGGTGGGGGAGGATCCCTCATTTGAATGCTACACGAAATTCCCTAAAATTGACATTGCATTCTAAAACTTGTTGGTAAGCTACAGCACAGGGGAAAAATCCTGCCCAGGGCCTGGAAATCAAAAAATGATTTTACATTTGAAAAGGGTTACAAGACCAAACAAAATCAAACAGGAGACAGATAGTATGTGGTTCTTTACAAAAGTTTGCTGACTCATATTTGAAAAAGATATCTATCCTTCATCCAAAAAACTGCACAATGGTTAAAATAATGCCATTATCTGGAAATTGGAATGTCACCTATATGTGGATATACTCCACCAGACCCTCTGAGGATGGAAGGGAGATGGGTCAGGACTGAGACATCATAAAAAATTATTACTCTTATTGGTCAAGAGGAAGGTGATAGGTGGAGAAGAGTAAGAAAGGCAAGAAATAACTAGCCATTTGTGGGCTGGGTAAGTGCCTCCTGTTTCTAGGTTCCTCTTCCTATAAGTATTCCTATACTTTTGAACAAGACATAGTTCCTGCCCTGGAACGGCATGTTTTTCATTCTTATGGAATTAGACAGACATATAAGTAGATCAAGTACTAATGGGAAGTGCTGTAAAAGAGTAATTTAATACAACTATGAGACCCCCTAGGAGGGGCTCTTCCTTAGAAAAATCCAGAAATAGCTTCCACAAGAAATGGAATCTTATATGGAGACCTGAAGTTCAAGGAGGAGCCTGTCACATGGATGAGTTGGGGAGTGGGTGGGTGTGAAGCCGGGGAAGGAGGAGGAAGAAATTTGGACTAAGAGGTGTTTGGCTGAAACACAGGACATGAAGATGGTGTAGTCAAGAGGCAGGCTGGAGAAGTGGGCAGGGGCCAGAGGGGATGGGTCACACAGATCATGCTAAGATGCCTGGACTTCATTCTGCATAGGAGAGTGACAAGTAGGATTTTTGTTTTAGAATGTTCATTCTGGATGCTTTAGCATGAACAGATTGGAGAGGGCAAAACAGGAGGATCACAATATCAACCCCAAGTTGCACTGGAAAAAATCAGTTCTGGAAAGATGGCCTTTGCTGTAGTAGCAAGTTAATCTTTCTGACCAATCACTGGATCCATTACTAGGAAAAATAGTTATTAAATGCCCTGATGCAATCTTTCTCAAACTGTCAGTCTAACATCGGAAAACTAAAATAACTATAGAAAAATAAGTTCTCAGTTTCTGAAATCATCAGAAATAAGTTTAGAGAAAAGCTATAGTCAAGGTTCCTGTAAGTAAAGTGTGTAAAGTGTGTCACAGTGAATATCTCAGTCCCGAGGCATCAGCTGGGCTGACAGGGAATGCATCACCAAGGTAACTGGCCCAGAGGTCTCCTTGGAGACTGCACACAGCAGCTTTTCTGTGGGCTGCAGCAGTCTGGAGGATGGGCGTGGCCTTGCATGAGTCATGCCATTAAGAGAGCTCTTTAAAATGTAAGCACCTTCCACCAATGACCCTCACTGGGCAGATAGAAGATGGGTGCCTTTCAGACTTGCACAGCTGTAGACAAATATGTGGCACATGCAAGATCAAAAAGAATCTAGCGTCCAGCAGGGCAACATGTTTGGGATCTCTGGAGTTCTTAGAATTCTTTTTAAGAACCATTTGACTCTGCCCTCCTTAAATAGGGATTTGTTTTTAATTTGATAAAGGAGAAAGGGCATCGAATAATTGTGTAAGGAGTTGAATGGAGTTTGAAAAAATGACACACCCCTTAGGCTGCCCTCATGGATTTCAAGACTGTTCTGCTGTAGACTCATGCCTGACACTCTGCGCCAGGAGGAGAGGGAGGCTGGGACAGGGTGGCAGTGACAGACAGGCAGAGAATGAATAAATATTACTCTAAGCCCAATTATCCTTCCAAAAATTATTGGATTTAAGCAGGATCATGTAACTCATCTTGCCTAATATAGAACTCTATTAATACCACATCACCAAGGCACACGGGTGAGTTGTGTCGTTACCTTAATATATTTTCTGAATATTGCTGAGAGATTGAGCATATCAAGGATATATTCCCCTACCAAGGCAAAGCCCTATGAAATGTATGGGCACTGATTTTGGAAATGGTTGTTGGGAGGTACTGATGGTTGTGAGATATTAGAGAAAGAACCTATTTAGAAGGTAGAGGAGGCATCAAGTTCTCATAATAGAAATAAAGGAATTAAGGTAGTAAAATCAGAAGGAACCATACAGATAAGAGCACTTAAGGAGAAAGAATAGAACACCGGGTACAAGGGCCTGGCATGACTGGGCCAGTGGATTTAGAGGCTTCCTCTCTCAGCGGTACTAAGCACACTGTGTTGAGCTTCTTTAGCAATGCCCCTACACACCCAAATGGTGAGGACTCATGATGAGAAAGACCAATATCAAACAAAGCAAATGAGTTCTGGAGGCAGAATTATGACCAGGGGAACTGCATCAAAATAACCAGTCAAGACCATGAAAATCCTATCAAAACCATCAGGCTCTTTTCCAGTGTGCATAAAGTCACCTTTGACCCAGTATTCAGTGAGAACCCCTAGAAAGTACATATGCATCACAAGAATTATTTTTCTCATTTAATGCCTATTCTCAAGTCATGGGGTTAAGAACTGTTTTCAGTAACCAACAGAAATCCATGACCTCTGATTTCTTGTGTGTTTGTACATGCACACACACAATGTATGTTTGTTCAATGTATTTTCCTAACAAATGACAGTCAAATTTTTATTCTAAAGAGCTCAGGGCTCCTAACTGCACCCAAAGCTAGAATTAGCAACCCACAGCTCTGAAAGAAAACAAACCAGTTTAGAAACAAATTATATCAAATATATTTTGATATTTATATAGTGTCTAGCATATTTGCTATATGCTAGACACTATATAATTTTAAAAATTCCACTTGTTAAGTAGAACACTTCCTTAAAGAGATCAAATATAAATGCCTATAACAATTACAAAACAGGCTTAGTTGAACTGTCCTGGGTAAACCAGGTGATCTTGCCCCCAGATTGGGGGAGGTATCCCTGAAGCCATTCAGGTTTAAAGAATCACAAACTTAATGCCAAGCACTTATTGGACCTAGGTGAGGATTCTTTTCCAACCAATGAGCAATGGTACATCTTAAGTCTACCATTTATAGAGATACAGGCTCATTCTGACTTATTCTGATGGCTAAGTGTTAATTTTCTGCAACTTAAAAAATTTCAGTTTTTTCCCAGAAAAAAAATGTTTAGCTTATTAGTTTTCCTTTGCTTTTATCTTCTAACAACGCTAAGACCTAGGATGGGGTCTTGATGGCTGGCTACTACCTAGCTACTGCCATCTGGCTGGGGTGCTCTCCTGAGGAACATAAACCATGCCAAAGAATGTCCACATCAGATGAGGACCCCGCACAGTTGTGACGGAACATACAGGATAGAAGCCTGTCAACAACCCGTCTGAACCAGGGCTAAAAAGGAGGGAGTTCTACACAACCACAAAGTGACCAAGTGTCCCCACCCCTGTGAGTGATGCCGTACCTCTTCTCCAGTGACAACTTTAGCTCCAACCTGTTCCCCTCATGCATTAGATAGAATCTCAGGTGTCCAATGCTAGAATGGACCTCACTTTCTGAAATCACTCAATCCTTGAATATAACTCTCAATTCTTTTTACCTGCTCCAACATCACCTAATTCAAGCTCAAATCCTATCATGATTCCTCTGAACATCCTTTTACTTGAAGCTCCTTGTTTCCCATGGCGTACAGACCCTCTCACTGTAATGAGTTAATAAGCCCAGCTTTTGTTCACCTCTGTTCCTAGTAATCTTTGTCTGATGGATACTGATTCTCCATCTGTTAGGTGAATTTCCTCATTCCATCTTATAAAAATCCTAAAATATTTTGTACTTCTAATATTATACAGTCATCCCAAGAATAATGTTAATTACTGTATAGAATACATAAGCTTGGGGGTAGTTGAGATCTTTGCCCCAAGTTAAGAACTAATAAGGAGTAGAACAGTGATTTAAACCCAGGTAACCCAAGAAAGATAAGGCAGTTGGGCCACCAGTGACCAAACCTCACTCTTGAGTGAGTCTTAGGAGTGAACGTACCACTGGAAACATACCCCAGTTCTGATGTAACAGCTGATTCTTCTGTGATGGGTAAGAACTGGACAAGGCTGGGGAGAAGTTAGGACTAGAGGAGATCAAAACCCTGCTTGCTGATGAGTAGAGTGAATATCTAACCCATCTGGAGCAGGACTCTGTTGAGAGTGATGGAAGATGATTCTACTTTTATACAGCAGGTGCATCCTGAGATGGTTCCCAGAAAATCTGGTGGCAGGAGGACCCTACTGGTGGGTCACTGCAGTTGGTGCCAGAGCTCTCAAGTTAGGACAGTAGTCTGAGTGTCAGTTCTACAGTTCCAACTCTCTACAGCCAAGAAAGTGGGGAACTGAGCAGGGGACAGCAGGACCCTCTGCAATCCTATCTACTGTTAGGCTCATTCCTCCAGAAGGGGAAAATCCAGACCTGCCTCCTGTGTAGGGTCTGGGGGTGGGAGAAACTTGAGGAGGGAGGGTGGGAAACAGGTGAAATGCCATTTCTTTTTGGTTTATACTGTCCATGAATTAAATAGACCTTCCCATTTTGTGTGCTATGAAACAAATGAGCATATCTATCACCTCAGTTATGCATTTTCTCCTGCTATGGCAAGAGCATCTATAATCTACTCATTTAGCAAAAATCCTGAATGAATACACTGTTGACAACTATAGTCCTCATGTTGCACATCAGGTCATTTGAATTATTCATCTTACGTTTTTGCTACTCTCTCCGTTTCTCAACCCCCAAACCTTGTAACCACCATTTTCTTTTCTGTCTCTATGTATTTGACCTTTAAGTGCCTGATGTAAAGAGAGGTTCATTTAGTTAAAGTAGGCAGGCAACTTAGAGGAGCAACGGATAAATCGATACAGAAACCATTTGACAACAACTCTTAAGAGCACTTCTGAGCTTAGCTTTAAAGTGATCCTGAGTCTGAAAAACAAAACAAAATTTTCTGCACCGTTTTTAGAAAGTGAAAGACTTCATTCAAGTCTGCAACTAATCCAGTCTCCAAATCATTACCATATTTAAAATTCTACAAATAAACATTATCTTCATTATCAATGTCCTAGATACCAGTAAATGATAGTTTAATGTGTCTTTCATAATTCAAAGGGCAATTCAGAATCTTTTCTTGTGGTAAAATTTTGCAGTCACCATATAGGTAGCTGGTGGAGTCTTTTCAACCCACCTTGGAAAGTCTGGCTGTTTTATAATTTGGCTACAACCGGATGCAGAAGTTGTCTTAACTTACTGCATGGAGAGTTAGCAGGAGACATGGCCTAAGTGAATTAATACCATTGATCAAACTGGTATGTAACTAACTGAGATTATATAAAGTCAGAGTAACACGCCCTTTTTTAAAGCTAGGCATATGAGCTCACAGGCTTAGGTACAGTTAAAAGAAGAAATAGAGAAAGTCCACATGATCCAACCCTGTTATTCAACAGAGGAAGAAAGTGCAGCACAGTTCAATGAGAAGAGTCATTCACAGTCACACAGCAGGGCTACACCCGAGGTAGCAGCAGCCCCCACATCAGCCAGCTCTTAGCCCAACATCCGCTCCACTCAGCTCCACGCACCAGGGATTAACTCCTCTTTGCGGGATGTTGTTTTCCCATTTTCACTTCAGAAAATTATACCCTTTGGTAATGGTATTTGACATTTTGGGATTGCCTGAGGTCTCTGAATACATTTCTCAGGAATGACAGGTGTATCCCAGTGGGAGGGAATTACTGTCCCTATAATCTGCAATTTTAAGTGATGCTGTAGACAGACAATATTTCAGAAATAGACCACTGGTGGATAAGAGTGACAGCAGAAAAGCACTTACTTTATGGAGGCTTGTAACTTCTCACACAGGACAGTGAGGACAGAGACCACATCATCACAGAGGGCCTCTACTGTTGACCCTTCAAAACAGAGGAGGTTACAGGCATTAGTCACCGCTGGGGCCACTGGCAGCCCTCTCAGTGCTCCTTCCCATCCTCTGCCTTTGATGGTTTTGGGGACTAAGAAGATGGTTTGCAGATGTGGAGCCTCCCTTAGGCTCCCAAGACAATCACAAAAAGAATGAAATGTCGTCCTCCATTTTTAAAGTGAAACAAACAAAAGATAGTCCAGGAAGAAAATAATAAACTGTTTCTTATTATAAATAAAATTCATTCCCACTTAATGAAAGGATGTTTGGTGAATTTGAGAAACAACACAACTGATAATGATTTTCTCAATTTTTAGACCACTGGGCTATCTACAAATCCCTCATTCTGATTTCTTGAATTTCTGGGTCTTTGAGGCAGAGCTGAATTGCATCCCAGAGAGACAAAATATGGAAGCATGGAGGAAAAAGACAGGCATTTGGAACTAGAAACCAGGCATAGGTGTGTGTGTGGGGGGGGGCGGGGGAGTGGGCAAATAATTCAATCACCACCTTCACCTTCTGTAACTATTTGTCCAGCATCTGGAGGGCACATGGTCTTTGTTGGTAATGGAGCAACCAGCAATATCAGAAAAATAACTTTCCCCTCCAGACATATTCTAATTTCCAGAAACTAGAATTAAAACTCCCACAGAAGCACTGTGTGAAAAAAAAAAAGGGGCTGGAATTTGGAATCTGTTCAAGCACAGGTTCACAACTTGCTGATTGTATAAGCCTGGAAAGCTTTGGTTTTCCTTAGGGCAAAGGAGATAAATAACACAGATTGCACAGAATGGTTGGGCAAAGTGAAATAATAAGTAGAAGCATTTGTTTACAACAACAACAGCCTGTAAGGATCTATACCAAGGTGGCAAAGCATCTGGTGGACGTAAATATGAATGAAGGACCATGACGTCAACAAAGATGGAGAGAACAATAGCAAGGGTGTAAGAGAGAAAGAAAGAGATGGAGGGGGGCAAGGGAAAGAGAAACAAGTGACTGATCCTCAAAATTTAAGACCTCAAATGTAGGAAAGAAATTAATAAATCATAAGGTATAATGATAAAACAATTTAAAATAAATAAGATTCTTAAGCTCAATTTTAGATAAACTTCAAGTGAGGCCCTCCATTAATTCCTTACAAAAAGAATTTTTAGAGATGTGTCCTTCACCAAAAGGACTTTAAATCCCTTTTCTTTTTTTAAAAAAAAATATTTATTTTTTAGTTTTCGGTGGACATAATATCTTTATTTCATTTATATGTGGTGCTGAGGATCGAACCCAGTGCCCCTTGCATGCCAGGCGAGCGTGCTACCGCTTGAGCCACATCCCCAACCCAAATCCCTTTTCAGCTTATAAAATCATCCTATGTTAAAGTGAGCTTTCATGAGAATGTAATAGCCAAAAAGAGAGGAAAGGACAGGTGGAGAATCTTGTGGCCTATCACTGAGAGCTTCAAAAGCAGAAAAGATGCTAAAACACTTTCTGGAACACAGTCCAAGATCATGGCATGATGGGGAAAAAACTGCACCACTGTGATGCTTCAGAGAAAATGACTTAAAGCATTTCTCATTCTCATTTCCCCCATTTCCATTTTTTTTCTCCTAATTTTGGCATTTAGCTGTTTTTCTCTCTCCCTTTCATTCCCTCCCTTTCTCATTTTCTCCCCACCCCCACCCTTTCTCCCTATTATTAACTGGTAAAAAAATATAAAAGAACAGCATATTTTCCCAACATTTTTAAAACTACTGAATAAAATCTGAAATAAAACCTATAAAGTTTTAATTAGATGATTTGAAGTGTTTCACATCTCAGAATGTCAAAGCCATTTTTAACAATTGAATTACTTGTCAATTATCTGTATACCTTCATTTTTTTCTTTCTTTTCCTGTGGCTCAGTCAGAAGTTTCTTAACTTGATTTCATCTGTAACTTAAACTGGGCTGTCTGCAAAACTCCCTGTACGATGACTCATTTTTCATGTCAATAAATTGGTATTTGACAAATATAATTCTAGTGCAATAAGCATGTATGTCAACCAGGTTTTTATAATCCTCTAACAAATTTTTATTTTAGCAATTAAGCCTGGCTTCATGAAGAGCAGAATAAAAAACAAAACAAACAAACAGACAAAAAAACAGCCTTCGAGTAGGAGGTTTGTAAAGAGTTAATTTCCCTCATACAGTTGAAACAGAATAGGTGCAGTTGGCATAGAGTGCAGGAACAGAAGGAAGACAGCAGCTGATTAAATAATACCTCATGAGGCACAGCTAAGCAGAACCTCCAGGGAGAATGGTAAAGTAACCTGAGAGGCACTCATCTTTAAACCCCCAACACCAGGCACCCAGTAGGTGTTCTCACACCCACTTTTTAAGCTGAACTAGTAAAAATTGAATTTGATACCTTGACTTCTGAATTCTTGTGGGACATCTGGATTTTCAATAATCTAGGGAGGGAGACACACACAATTATGAGATTTAAGCAAGAAAAATCCTAACAATGGAAAAAACTAGGAAACACAATGGCATCCTCAGTGCTCTGGGCACAGCTACCTTACCTTAGTACACCGTCCAGCTCTTGATGGCAATTCATATGTCTCACTGAATTTATGAGAGAGTAGGATGTTTAGAACTGAACTCATCAGTTCCCAGATTCATTCAAGAGTCCACACATTTCCCTGAAGTTAAGATGCATAGAGCATTGTATGATCCCATGTTGCTGGGCTACCATCTGCAGCTTTGCCTACCTGAAGAGGTGAGTTCATCTTTGCACAGATAATAATTTATCCCAGGGCAATGACACAGATTGCACGCTCCTATGCCCTCACAGATATAGACATGTGTCATAGTCAAAAGAAAAATCAAAATACCAGCCCGAAGATGACCACATCTCAAAAGCACCATCTTCCTATTTAATGGGGAGTATATTTTTTCCTTTCCATTTTTTTATTTGTTTGAATTAGTTATACATGACAGCAGAATTCATTTCAATTCATTGTACACAAATGGAGCACAACTTTTCATTTCTCTGGTTGTACACAATGTAGAGTTATACCATATATGCAGTCATTCATGTACCTAGAGTAATGATGTCCATCTCATTCCACCATCTTTCCTGCCCCCATGTTCCTCCCCTCCACTTCCTCCCCTTTGCCCAATCAAAATTCCTCCATTCTTCCTACATACCTCCCCTGGTTAATGGGGAGCACTTTAACTTCCTGTTATCACACTGCCACTCTCGGTTGTTGTTAGGTGGATCCAGAGCTATTAAGGGCAGAGATAGCTCCTTGGATAAACAGGAAGGGAAAGGTGTTTACATAGAATGAGACTTCCTTCCCAACACAGAAATTACCTAGTGACCACTGAGCTAAGAACAGGAAAATGTTTCACACTCCCTACTTCTGAGAACCAGGAGATATAAGAAGTTATTTTCATGCCAATTAACCACTAGCCAATGTAAATCATCCATGGCACTGTTGTGTTTGTGTGTTTGTGTGTGTGTGTGTGTGTTTAACTTGTTACAGGCACATATTTTTACTATTTTCCATTCATTAATTTGCAGTAAGCTCACTGCTTCCACTGTACAGCTCAGCACAAGGCTAAACACAAGGTTAGAAAATTGTTTTCTGAGGAGGCACATGCGAGTTATATTCAAGGATAGAAGAATCCCTAGCCACAAATATTTATATGTGGCAATTTTGGGGATTTTTTTAAAAAATCAATAATTTGTAATTTAATGAGAGTTTTATCTAAATAATTCAAGAATAAAGATAGATAAAAAAATTAGGATTTCTGAGGATACAAAATCAAAATACAAAGTTATAATCCATTCTGGGGGTGGAGATAGACATTGGGTTGAAGATGGACTTCATATTAATGCTTTTGTATTCTACATTATTTGTTTTCTTTCCACTGTTTGTAGGTCTTCCTAGATTTGAGGTGCCCCTCGATGTCTTATCAGTGATGCATCATGATAGGAAGCATATACATTGTTCCCAGGTAATGTTAAGTGTCCCCCGGAAACACACAGCCTCCTCAGAGCAAACCTCACCATTTCCATAGACTTCTCTTCAATGGCATTGAAAAAACAATACCCAGTTGTTGGATGGCAAAACTTATATTTCCCCCTCTTAGACATCACAAATGCTTCAAACATTAGCATCCTGAGAACTGCATTTTCTGGGATATGAAATTATATCTCTGAGGAATTGTATGAGTAATAGAAAATAAAAATACTAAGTTTCTACCTAATTTGGGATATTGCCTCTGGTTGGGGTGAATCTAAATGGCCACAGATAAGCAGAACCAGATGGCTGAGTAGTCACAAATTATATGCCTAGGACAGAGACATATAACCTCTGTGGTATCAACCAGACTTCCATAACCACACCTGTTACCATTCTTCTGGAAGAGCACTAAGAGCTAAAAGATTGAATTATTTGGCTTGAAAACCAATACAGCCACATGTCTCTTAACAATGAGGTCATTTGCTGAGAAACTCATTGTTAAGCACTTGTTACTGTGAGAACATCACCGAATGCATGTGATATAGCCTACTCCACCCCAGGAAGTATGGTGAATTCCATTCCTCGTCCAGCCTGTCATTGACTGAAATATTGCATGGTGTGAACGTCCTTTCTAAACATTTAAAAATAAGATTTTAAAATGAACTAATGATTGAAAGTATTTTGAAACCATGAAGTTTCTTTCAAATATTTCATTTAAATCATTAAGATATTGCTAATATTAGAGTATTTTATCATGATGTGGTTGTGTATGAACTTAAGAATTCTCAACAGCTTAGATTTCTTTTCATTAAGAACACTTTTTCTAATATATTTTCTATTTATAGATTTTTTAAAAACCACTAATATTCCCAACCACCATATTCAAAATCTTTTGGTAAATTAAATCATTTTTAATAAGGGGAAAACTAAAGTAATTTCTCAAGTTAAAACAATTTTTAACAAGAACTTGGGCTTTGGATATAGCAAACATAAAAGAAAATAGTATTTGATTTTTTTTAAGACTAGTGCCTTTTTTCAAATATTGGCTGCCAGAGTATGCGTGAGCTGATAACGTGGACTGGGAGCCCGTCAGGGGACCAGGGCTTTCGTTCTGATTCTCTTAATGAAAAGCCCACTAATTTTAGATTTCAATTTCATCTCTCTGGGCTTTATCTTTTAAAAACAGTAAAATGAGGAATAAAAGAATTGAACCTGATAATCCCTAAGATTCCCCTTAACTCCATGATCATCTGACAACTAGAAAACTGAAGTTAAAAGTGAGAAATAATTGAAGTTAAGCACAAAGTCTTAATTTCTGTACAATTAATTTCTGAGCTATTTTGGATTGCAACTGAGATTTCTCATTTTAAAAAGCAACTAATACCATTTCAGAACACCTCTTGCAGACCTCAAAATAATTGTTATCTAAGTTATCACTGAGCCAGATTCTAAAAACAAAATGCCCATCCTCCCATCCTCTCACTGACATTCTTAGAAAATAATACATACAAGAAGCCAAATACATTTACATTTTTCTCTAGAAACTCATTTTAGACAATCTGTTCAAGTTTAGAGCAAGGAGTTCTAGATTAGAGAGGCTTTGACGACAGAGAATACAAGAGCAGCTTTACTCTGACAGCCCCAGCAGTGAGGGGAACCTCCTTTCATAACCTCTGAGTTGACAAAGGACCAAATCTTAAAGTATGAGATGAACTCTATTTGTTTTTCTTTCTCTTTTTTTTGCTGGGTACCAGGGATTGAACTCAGGGGTACTTGAGCCACATCCCTAGTCCTTTTTATTTTGTATTTTATTTAGAGGATGGTTTTTTTTTTTTTTTTTTTAGAATCTGGCTCTGTAATAACTTACATTAAAGTTATTTTGAGATCTGCAAGAGGTGTTCTGAAATGACATTAGTTACTTTTTAAAAAGGGAAATTTCAGTTGCAATCCAAAATAGCTCAGAAATGAATTGTATAGGAATTAAGATTTTGTGCTTAACTTCAATTATTTCTCATTTTTAACTTCAGTTTTCTAGTTGTCAGTTAAGAGGAAATTTAGAGATTATCCTGTCAAATTATTTAATTCCTCATTTTAGTGTTTTTAAAAGATAAAGCCAAAGAGATGAAATTGAGATCTAAATTAATGGGCTTACTGCCTTTCCTTTGTTGAGGCTGGCTTTGAACTCACGATCCTCTTGCCTCGGCCTCCTCAGCTGGTGGGACTACAGGTGTGGTCCACTGTGCCTGGCTGCTATTCATTTTCCATAGTTTCAAATTTACTATCACAATAAACTTTAAGAAGTGTTCAATGTAACAGTTTTAAAAGAAAGATAAATTTTTTAAATGCTGACTAAACAATTATGGAAACCATAGGGGAAAACAACTTTCAAGACTTTAGGGTCAGGTAGGAAAATTTCTAAACAGTTTAATTCATTTAATGAGTTTTCTTTCAGAACAAGCAGGCCCTTCCTAGTGTTTCCAAAGGAAAGTAACTGTGCAAGGGGGAATCCCAGGTGTGGGATACCCAGCCTGCAGTTACGCACTGAGATGCCACCTAGACCATGATGAACGTGGGGTGCTTCAGGCTTACCGTGTTTTCCTGCCTTTGCCGTAACTGCAAAGTCAAGTCACTCAGCATTTGGCTGAGAGTTGCTCGCACAGCAGTGTTTATACTACGCTGGTGACAGCTGCAGGTGTATGTCTCAATGCACACCTGGGAAAGAAATAAGACAGCACTACATGAGCTCTAGGCATTTGTTCACTATCAACTGTTTTTGGCTTTAACCAGGGAGAATACCAAATCCTTTTTAAATAGAAAGCTTGATTTCATGATTTCAGACTAGTTTTCAATGAAAATAAATGTATATAAAAATCTCTGGAAATTTGTTTTAAGCAAATAGAAAAGTCATGTTTCCCTAGGATTGCCATTCTTACATCCTTATTCTTTTGAGCTGCAAATTAGTGAGTTTTACATGAGCTAAATAATTCTATTTAGAACAAACTCAGGTGGCTGTAAATTAATCAGGATAAGCTCCCTTCATGGCCAAACAGAACAGAATTTATCAACTCGTAGATTATAAAGCATGGGTAGAGGACTACTGAAACCTTTTCTCTTTGCTCTGAATGAGTTTGACTTTGGATTGACTCTCTAGCTGTGTTCTTCTGGATATTTTATAAAGGTGGAACAGCTCACTGTAAAAATGTTTCCTAGTTACTATGCTGGGTCTCAATGGAGATAACTGTGTTAACTCTAAATACCTGCGGGGAAGCCACAGGACTTCCCTCAGTTTGGTGACTCTTGTAATTGATCCCATGCTCTGAGGGAGCTCTGCAGGCTCTGTTCATAGAGTTGTTTTAGAAACACTGATTCTTAATTGGGACATGGGGTTCCAAAGCCAAGGTGACTCTGCCTTCATTTGATGTGGCTCCCTTTCTCTTGCACCTACACTGGCATTTGAAAGCCAGAGGCCAGCTTCTGGAGTGGCATGAGGATCTCTGTGGAAACTCTGTGCCTGATGTCACCTGCCTCTGTTTCCTGTCCTGTATCTGCTGAATGAGAATAACTGGTAAGGCCTCTTTGGGCCTCGTGAGTCTGAATAGCTGAGCCCAGGAAGATTCCCTGGTGGTTACTAATGGAGAAATCACAATTGAAAAAAAAAAAACAAAAACGCAAACCTCATTTGATAATGATGATATTGAATGTCATGACTTTTCAGGGTTTTCCTGTTTGTTTGTTTGTTTTTTTCTTCTAAATTCTTTTTTGAAGCTATAGGAATGGGCATAAAAATCAAAGAATACTTTAAATTCATCTATTTTTTTTCTCTCTTTACGGTATTCATCCTTGCAATTTCACAAAACATAGCTCAGGATTTAATTTACCTAAATCATTTTTTTCTAGGAATAACTCTAAGATTATTTATATTAAAAGTAGAGGTTCTCACCTAAATGGAAAATTTAATGCTTGATCACTGAGATAGGAGAGAGAAACTAAGTGTTAATCTTTATTGCTGCTACTGCTTGAGTTATGGGAGTTTTCTGGAAAGCTTATGATAATAAATCTTTTTGTAAATTAAATAGGTAAAAGAAAATATTTTCTTTTTCTTTTTTTGTGCTGGGGATCAAACTTAGGGCCTTACACATGCTGGGAAAATGCTATTCCTCTGAGCTACACCCCCAGATCCAAAGAGTAAGTTTTTAAAACAAAGTTTATCTCCTATAGAGTGTTTAATGTTTCAAAGGTGCATTTGAAACTTAACACTATATTTGGAAGTTGACCTAGATGAATTCATTTTATAGTTAAAAAAATAGAAGTTACACAGTGTGTATTTTCATAAAACTATTTGGGACATGTGAAATTTACTTTCTCAAATGATTATGATTATATTGGATCTGAAGGGACCGTTAACTTATACAAACATATAAAAAATGGTGTTTTAATCCCCCAAAGGCTTCTTCTTTGGCATGAGAGGGAATAATTTAAAAACATTGAAAATACTTCTAAATGAGGGCACTGTTCCCCTCGGACAAAACCAAATTCTACCTAATCTGGAACACTAGTACCATTTGTACCTCACAATTTAACAGTTTCCTTTATAGCTTACATTTTCCAAGAAATCTTTGTAACTGTTGATCTTTAAGCACTGACATAAATTTAAGGAGAAATTTTAAGCCTTAAAAGCATTGAAGATGAAAGAGCAACTATTTTGAGAGCCCAACTATATACTTAATATAAATTCTCTTGAATACTAAGCCATGCACACTAGACAGTCTTCCTTAAAAAAAAAAAAAAAATACTTCAGTCATTTCAGCCCAGGTAAGAAAGCACACACGAGGACTCAGACTTTATATAACACAGTGTTATAAAGAAACAAGGACTTGGCAAATGCCAAGTATATTTTTGAGTTTTAATGCCACCACTACAGGGATAACATTGAA
Source organism: Urocitellus parryii (assembly GCF_045843805.1). NCBI lineage: Eukaryota > Metazoa > Chordata > Mammalia > Rodentia > Sciuridae > Urocitellus > Urocitellus parryii. The sequence continues at coordinate 26,581,717 of NC_135538.1, forward strand.
CATGACTTTGTAGGAGGCATGTTTACTAGCTTGAAAAAATATAATTATCTTAGAAGTTCATTCTGCCTAACTTGGGAATATACATACTGAATATGATAAAGATATATTCTGTTAAATAAAAAATCACCACTTGTTGATAATATCCTATCTGTAGGTACTTAGGATAAAGCCCTTCATCAGCTTTCCTGGCATTTTCTGAAGCAGCTTCTTAAACTTGCTGCAGTAATCACAAATTGGTCAACTAGAAAGGCTCACAGAAATAGAACTTCCATTTGAAACCTGAACGCTGCTATATTTAAGATGAGAGGTTTTTCACTATAAGAGGGTTTTCCCTAAGGGCAGGACAAAGATGAGCACATAGGATAAGAGAAGCTAAGAGGATCCCAGTTCAAAGGCAGACTGAGTTTCTTAAAAAAGGAGCTCAGGGTTTCTTTTTTTATTCCCCCCACATTGTTCTGCCTCCCCCTACCTTTGCTTTCATAATGGAAACTTAGCAACTGAGAATCTTCAGGCCTATACCTCTGCCTGAGCCTAGGTGCAAAGAAACAAGGGAAATACCTGGTGAAAAGCCACAGGCCCCTGATTGCCAGGGAATGCACGGTGACACAGGGCAGTGAGCAGGGTCATAAGGTACATTTTGATCATTTCATGCATTTGTGGATGTCCAGCTTTACGACATGCTAAACACAACTGAGAGCAAAAACACAGATGGTTAATGAAGCCAAACCAACCACAAAAGCAGAAGGGGGAAAAAAAAAGACAAGACCCAGTCCACAGGCATACATACATAGCAAGAATCATCAGGGAAGCGAACTGATAAATAAGAGTACTAGGTTAAACCCATGCTGGATTGCTATATTATTGAATATTAAGTGACAAATGAAACAAAGTTGATATTTAATATATATTGGCTAATGCCTCAAGAGGAATTTACTGAACTTTGGGAAACACATGTCTTTCACTTTGCTGAACTATACATGTACCTTCTCTTTGCTACTCAAAAGGGGTCAGTGTCATTGCTGTGTTAAAATAGTACATAATACTGAGTCCTAGTTTCCATAAAGAGAAGAGGTAGGGTATTTCCAATTGTGAAACAAAATGATGAAAAATAGCTTATGGTTTCAAAGATGAGAAAGGATCAGAGATGAAGATAACAAGACAGCAAAAGAAATGCCTTCTATATAGAGAAGACCACATAGGCTGGTTGATCACATGAGAACCATAGAAAATTTTGGTGACCACCGTAAGTCTAAACTCTTGTGATGAATTATGGTGACAACACAGTTGCCAGGCCATTTCTTATCTTCTCTGAAAAAGGTCTCCTTCTTAACAGGTGAATAGCTACAACAGGTGGGTACTTCATCAGATTGGTGTACACACACACACACACAGAGGGAATTGAAGTTATATCATCCCTACGAAATGTGTATATAAGTAAGTCTGATTACCATCTGGGTAGGAAAGCTTGTTTGTATTCCTTTTGGATTTCAATCTGAAAATGTCTTAAAATGCTAGTCATACATGGAAAACTCTGATGGCAACTTTTCTCCTCCTCGTGGCCTAAGGTGACATATTAAAATGACTTATGACACCTCACCCCATTGATTCCTACACTTTGCCAGGTAGGGCCTTTTGCCCGGTTTGAAGTCTACTGAGATTCAGCTGCTGTCCTATGAATCAGCCAAAGCAAGTTGGGAAGGGTCTCACTGTTCTGCATATCTTCTGACTCCAAATAAAGGCTTCAGGAGTCACCGGTTGAAGAGAGAGTGGAAATTCTTGCAATGAAGGCCAGCTTAGCAGTAAGTGGTTATGAACTTACATTTCAGGAATCCAACTAGAATCAATACAGGGAAGAAGAGGGAGGGCTTCAAAGAGGAACAGGGACACTTCCTGAAGGGATTGCCTCCCTCTGTGGTCTCCACTGGCTTGAGGCAGTGGACCTGTTGTTCCCTTAGCAGTTTTCTTGCCAGGATATGGGGCTTACCTTTCCAGACTCCCAGAGAACATAACATATAAGATGTTTCCAAAATAAGTGAGTCAGGGCATCTTTCTAATGAATTATATATGTTTCATAGTTGTGGATTATTTTATGTCTATGAATAGTGCTACCACATCAGAGTAAGAAAAGTATGACTGAACATTTCAAGGGTTATAAACTATCCCAATTAAAAAATATTTTAGTGATGACTAGAACTGTTAAATAAGAATCTCTGGTGGTAGGTTTTGAACTGCAATGTTTTTAAGCTCACCAGAGTAGCAAGTAGAACTACTAGTAACCTCCAGACCCTCTGCTGGTAAAATAATGCTCAAAAATGATAAACGATCAATGTGCAAAAATACCTTAAAAAGTGACATATTCCTAATAGAGACTTAAATCTATGGTAACCAAACAGTAAAATGCATCTATACTTCAGCCTCATACGTAAAAACACCACATAAACATTATCTCATAAGTACCTCCAGAAAGGTCCATAGGGAATATGCCTCCTAAAAACTCCAGTTGGTTGCCAATATTATTGTTTCAGGATTCTACTAACATTTTGTAAGAATGAGGGCAGCCAGAGGAAAGTATAGCATAGTGGTTTAATAGCATATGTTTGCAATATAAAGTCTGGATTTGAATGTCTTGGGCAAGCAAATCAACCTTACTTTGTTTAGGATTCTTCATTTAGCTGGGTTGTGGTGGAGATTAAAAAAAACATGCATACACACCTTCAATATATAATAGATATAATATGTGTGTGTGTGGCGGGGGGGTACTACTTACTGCCATGCCCTACGGACTCTATGACTAGTAGCTATTCTTATTCATCAGTGTTTTGAAATCGACAGATAGATGGATGAAAGAAAGCAGGGAAAAAGGGAGGACTCTAAAAATATAAATCTTAGAGAAAAAACAATGCTCTTCAAATCAGTTCTGCCTGGCTCTGGCAGCATGCCATAGAAACAAAGACTGGAAGTTTCTAGGAGTTGGAAAGATGAAACCAGCAAATACACATTTATAGTCTGGGTTTTCTGCTTTACAGAAATCCCATAGAAGAATCTTTAGTAGGCCCAAAGCCATCCCAAATCCATCTTCTAATTAGCTTGGGAGAGCTTTCGGCTATGACTCTATATTTCCTTTACCCCCAAACCTTGGAACTTTGTATATCCAAAGCTTTTTCCTATTTTAGGTATCTGTCCCTGGAAAACTCAACTGCTAATGTGGACAGCAAAGAAGGAGTCTTAATAATGATTGTTCAGGAAATTGATCAGACACTACTTGGATATTGTTGGATAGTTCATAATTGTCCACTTAAAAATTTGATATTTCTTTTTCTCCCTGCAGCATAGAAGGTGCTCTTCTGAAAAAGTTTCCTAAGTATAGTTTAATTAAACAAGTTAAAGTCAGACACACTCATGAAGCTGCCTTCTTATTTACATTTTGAGAGTCTAATGATCCTTTTATAGATTCAGCAGGACCTTGGGGAAATAGCCTCATTTTTCATACTTAAGTACACATTCCATTTCCTGATCAGCAGGTTTCAGGGTAAACACTCTGCTGGAGTAAATTGTCAGCGTATACCAAGGTGAGAAGGAACAGCTAGATTCTGCCTGAATTTCCAGAGGGGTTTTCAATGGCTTGTTTTAAGGTGTCTTTATAAAATTTCCCCCAACTATGTTTTTTTTTTTTAAAGGCAAACATATAACATATACCATGTGTCTGGACCTGGAGGAACAACTTTTTACTTGGATTGTAGATTTCACGTCTAATTGGAACACTCACATGACCAGACAGGTGTACTTATCTTTTCTTTTACAGACAGCAAACACAAGGTTGCTCAGGCAACACAGGGGTAAGGGAGAACGGGGTTCACACCAAACTATAGGGCTAGGGCTCCAGAGCCCATTCTTTTTACTACCATAGTTGAGTGCCTTTGTCTGTAATCTCCATCTTAGGCTAAGCGTTTTTCTTGGTGGTTGTTTTCCTTTTCTGGTTTTGGTAGAGACCGTTGTGTTTTGATGATCTATCCTACTGAATCCTCTTGTGGCTTCTTGATACCTTCAGGGAACCTTCACTTGTGTTGGCCCTGGCCCTGTGTGTCCACTGCTCAAGATTTACACATTTTGCCTCAGATTCCCATTCCAAAGCTGATTTCTATGAGTACAACAGAACCTTCTCCAGCTCTGCAGGGGTGGCACAAAGCTCCCTGGCAGCCCTCCCCTCTTGAAGGCCCCATGACTCCTTAATGTCCCCACTCCTGGGTTCCACATACCCGACAGCACGTGGCGTTTCCCCATCTTATTTCAGAACAAGCCTTTTTCGTGCTAATCCTACTTCTTGCTGTTTTCAGAAACTACACTGTCCTGTGACAAGCAAATAAGAACACTCTCAGTATCTCTTAAAATTCAATGGAAAACAATTACTGATAACTATTCTATTCATTACTTTTTATGGAGTAAAATGTTCATGTGCTAAGGAAAATGTGTCTTTATAGATATATATAGTTGGAAACCAGCAGCCAGTTGGCTGCTGCTTCTCTTTTGACAGACACATAAATTTCCACATACTCAAGAGTAATTTTCACATAATTTCACTTTTTAATACGTAAAAAACACATATATCTGCTCATAAAAATACTACTCATGAGTGTTGGTCACTGGACTTTCCTTTTCTCCATGATTTCAGAATTCAGAGAATGATTGCCTCTTTGTGATCTGACTATGTACTCTCGCCAGAAAAAAACAAATCCTGAAGACAATCTTTTCAAGAAGTGGAAGGAAAATTATTCTAAGCCTAGTAAAATTCAGTTTTGAAATGATGATGTTTCCAAAAGCCAAAAGGCATTTGCCAGACATCCCAGAAGCCAAGTTTCCTGTTGGACATGTTCTTGGGCATGGTGGAAGACAAGTGCGACCCTATTCTACAGCAGACTGAAAAGAAGGCTTTTTGATGTCAGCTCCAAAGGCATCCATCAGAGAGTAGGAGACAGTAGTGGGATTCAATCAATGAACATCTCTCTAAATCTCATACTTCGTGTCTTTTTAAAAAAAAAAAAAAAAGCAAATGCTTTGCAATTCATCTTAGGAAAAATAGACCAAGAAAGCAATAAGCTTGGCTGTAGCAGATTTGGAGGACCCAGTAGTGTTATTTCCATGGTTAAAGCTTCAAGTTAAGCAAACTCAAGCGCACATTTATGAGAAAGCACAGTGGGCCACAGAGCATGCAGTCTGCAGAGCAATCCCTTCCTAGAAATTCCCCACAGTGGTTAGAGTAGGGCTCACCCCATTGCTGGGGCTCAGTCCCATCCCGATGTTTAGCCCAATGAGAGACAAAGCAGCCATGAGCAGGCATTACAAACACAAGTGGCACTCACCTCTGCGATCTTCAGCACAGCGCTCCCATTCAGGTCAAAGGTCGGGGTGTAGGTGATGCACAGTAACACCTGCAACCCACAGGAGGTGAGGGAAGAAGGAAGACATGGGGTCAAAACAGAGAAGGGAATGTTGTTTCACAGGCCATTTGCAGTCTCAGCTTGATGATTTGTCTGCTCTATCTAATGTTTCTTTCTAACCGACCCACTGCTCTCCAACGAGTGGTCGCTTAGCACCTAATAAAAGAAAAATGAGACTTCCAGCATAAAAGCTGTGAACCTCTCACCCGAGGAATGAATCCTGTAAGACTGGCCAGAAACAGGCAGCCAAGCGTCTGTCCAATAGCAATCAAAGTGAAAAAAAGATCAGAGTGATCAGGAAAAAAATGACCAGGCCCACTGCTAGGCTGTCACATGACTTGTCTCCATTGATAGATATATATACACACACACACATATATATATACACACACACATATATATAGTAGATATCTTTATTTTATTTATTTATTTTTATGTGGTGCTGAGGATTGAATCCAGTGCCTCACATGTGCTGGGTGAGAGCTCTTCCACTGAGCCACACCCTCAGACCTTCATTGACTTGTTCCTATCTTACTAAGAAGAAAATGGAAACTCAAAATGATTAAAGAATTTGCCCAAGATCATACAGGTAACAAACCATGGAACAGAGTTTTGAACTCAAAACATCTGACTGTGTTGAGCCACTAGACAACACTCTCTCTACCTTTCCCTAGACTTATATATTACTATAATTTTTCCGTTCTGTCCCCTTTCCAAATTCCACGTGATTTGTACATCTTTTTTGCCTCTCTTCTCTTCTCTTCTCTTCTATAATTACCTCTAGAACGCTGCATGGGGTTTTCTGATTTCCCAGTCCAGTTTTTCCTTAGTCCCCAGAATACATAGACAATAATTGATGATATTTGCAAGATCTTGAAAGAACATTGAAAATATTGCCTTCAACTTACAGAGCCATTAAGGAACAGGTCAATAAAACCCATGGCATTTAAGGATTGCTTCTGATTTTGTAGGTACAAACCCAGACTCTCCCCACCCCTATCACCCTCCATTTGGCTCCTGACTTCTCTTGTTGAAGGAACCGACATGGGGTGCTGGTGTCTGCTCCTCCATCAACACCATGCCCTGCCTGCAGCTTAGCCCTGGGAGAAGGTGGGCAGCCTTCCCAGGATTCTTTTCCTCTGGTTTAACTCAAGAAAGAACACAGAAGCCTCACAAATTACCTAATACAAGATATACACTTAATCAGTATGCCAGCAAGCAACTGTCTGATGTAATAAAAAAAGAAAAAGTCTTACTCTTAGCCATAAGCTAGCCAGCCCTAGGGAACAGTCACAAATAGATATAACTAAAGAAGAAAAAAAATATTTTTGATGGTGTGAGTCACTAGGATAGATAACTTAATAGTAGGTCCATCCCTCAGTTTTTTTGATTCTTAAGGTGCTGTATATTCAAGAGCTGGCCCAGATGAAAATCAGCTCAGTGGCCAAGAGACAGGTAATGTGGGAGCAGCTGCCCTTTAGACTCATGGGAAATGAATTTCTTTTGTTCAGTAACAATCTTTGGGAGCTGGGATTTGGCAGACTGGAGGGATGAAAGTAGGGATAGAAGGGTCACCAAGACCTAATCTAGGCTTGGAGGAAGGCTCCACCTGCTATGTCTCTGTAGTATGAAGGGACAGTGCCTTTGCTTAGACCTCCCTCTTGGTCTCTTCCTGTGCTTGCTCCTCTGAGGCTCATGTGATGGCTTCTTCCAGGCTTCAACCCAGATGCCATCCCCTCAGAGAGGCCTTCGCTGATCACCCCCTCTAAAGTGGCCTGTCACACCTCCTTGTTTCATTTGCTTCAGGGTGTGCCTCAGCCTCATAAGTTGCTTGTTCATTTACTAAGCATAATCTTCCTGTTGGACTTGCACATTTGCTGGGCCTGGGGAAGGCCCTCTGGATTCTCTCATCGGATGCTTTCTTATTTCAATTTTTTTTTTTTTTGCTACATTGCATAGTTTCCCTTTTTTTTTAAAAAAATTCTTTGAATGCCATGTTTATGCCAGGGGGTGGGAAGGCATGAAAGAATGGCCGTGGTGGTTTATGGAGGTCACTTGGTCCATCTGGACTCTTGATTTGTAAAGCGCTGGTGACAGAGCCTGGCAACTGGAGACACTTTACAATAAGAAGGCAACGACGGCAAATATTTGTCTGAACTGGTTAATTATTAACGTCACTTATGGGACACAGATGGGCTTTCTGCCTTCTATCTCCCATGCGCTCATACAAGGGGTTCAGAAAGTAATTTTAGAAAGACATTTTCAAAGTGTGACCCAGTTTTCTGTGATCAAGAGCTGTGTTTTGGCAATGGTGGCTGGAGACATAGGAGTAGGGCCTATAGTGTTAAGTCTTCATGGGGAGGCCATGTTGGCAGTATTCGGTAATCAAGGGACCAAGAACCTCAGGGGAACATAGGAAGCCCTACTCTTTGGGTGGCAGGGAAGACCAGTGAGTGTAGAGGGAGGGGCTCCAGACACAGTGCACATGAAGCTGCAGGTCCCTCTTTTACCTGCCAGCCAACAGTGACCAAGGTTGAAGAAAGATTTTGCACTCCGAGTGTTCAACTACCAATATTCCAAGACTCACTGAGCTATGTGGAAAAAAAAACTAAAACCAGAAAATAATGAAAGGAAGTGAAACACATTAACGAAGCCTTCTGCTGGAGCGGTTTATGGTGGGGAAAGCACAGCATGTTTTAATTACAGAGCTGATGGTGTCTGTGGCCCCCCATGACTCACAAGATACATAAAAGGCACAGTGTCTGGCCAGGATGATGCAGCAGATAGCAACAACTTATCAAAAATGATAAATGGAGATACTGTTAATGCTCCCAATGCCTAGCAAGCATTAATCCACTGGATTAAAACACAGATGGGGTGTTGGAAACATAGGATAACAGAAAATTAATTTAAAATCTGACTTTCACTGTCTAATGTGTGGGCAAAAAGTTTAAATTAATATTCTGAGCATGTTGGCTCCAAAGAAAACTGATACACCTAAATATTGAGGGAAATTCCATTAAAAATATGTTTCCTAGGGTCATTAAAGCATATTGACAATGTTATCGCTGAGCAACAGAAACTTGAGTGACAGCATCTTGCAACTGAGCTTACTGGCACCACCTTCATAAATGAGCTTAGAGGAGAATAGAGAAAACAGGGCAAAACTTTCCATGAAAAGGGAAGGATTATTATGATTACAAAAAGTTCCAAATCATTTTTAAAAACCCAATCATTGAATAATTATTATGTGCAAGAAGCATCCTTTGATTAAAGATGTGTCTAGAAACCCTGAGTAAAAAAAAAAGGATTAGAATTAAACTATAAAGGAAAAAAATGAACTGGATTTATTGCAAGAACGGGGAGCAATGATAAGAATCTAGAAAACATGGTCATTTTAGGAACAGAGGGATGCGGATAATGGTGAGGAATATAAGATCACAGTTGTGCTCTTCTGAGTGGGGAACATCCTGGATTAATCCTCTCCCAAGGGCATGTCATGGTCATGATCAGGGTTTTTCCATGAAGCAAGAAAACTGTTCTGGAAATCTGAATGTCAGATACAGGTTGTGTGATTGGCTAAAGGCAGTTCCTGCAATCATATAAGGTAATACTGGTTGATCATCTATAGCCTAGAAATCTGAAATGCTCCAAAATCCAAAACTTTTTGAGTGCAGCACTCAAAAGTTTTGGGAGCATTTCAGATTAGGGATTCTCAACTGGTAAATTCCACATACATATTTCAAACTCTGAAAAAAACTTGGAAATCTGAAATACTTTTGGTTCCAAGTGTTTTGGATAAGGGATCTTCAACCTGTAATAAGGAGTTTCAGGTGACCTGGTTGGGGCAATTCTGATCTGGTAAGCCCCCCATTCAGAATGCTCAGCAAGCTGGCAGGACTTCATTCTGAATGGGGAGAAAAATTAACACAAGCCTATGGTGGTGAGCCACAGAACATCTTCAATGAAGGCTATGGAACACTTCCCCACCTAACTTTTCCTGTTAAGATCTGCTGAAGATCTATCTTTTGCACACACCATCATGAAGGGGAACTTGTATGACATTGATGAGTCAAAAAAGTAATCTCTGTTTAAGATTCCAAATGCATCCTCCACAAGACCATTTACACGACATTCAGGAGTAAAGATGTGATACATGAAGTTACTGGGTAGCAACTGCATGTCCACTTACCATCTACCTGTGGTTTGCATTGTTCAGCCATTCTTGACTCATTCAACATGTATTTATTGAGGTGGGACTAGAAGTTAGATCCGGTCCTAGGTGTTGGGCATTGTTAACGGTTTGGATCTGGAATGTCACTCAAAGGCTCATGTATTGAAGACTTGGTCCCCAGTGCTGCGGTGTTCAGAGATGGGGCCCTCAGGAAGTGACTGGGTTGTGAGGGCTCTACATCATGAGTCCATTGATGGATTCATAATGTGATGGCATCATTGGGAAGTAGTAGAAACTATAGGAGGTGGGACCCAGTTGGAGTAAGTACAGCATTGAGGTCATATCCTGGAAGGATCTCTTGTCCCTTGCCCCTTTTTCTCTGCTCCCTGTCTGCCATGAGGTGAGCATCTTTCCTCTGCCACACCCTTCCACCATGATGTTCTGCTTTACCTCAGGCTTGAGCAACGGAAACACTTGACCATGGACTAAAACCTCTGAAAATGTTAGCCCAAATAAATCATTTATTTTTTCTCAGGTATTTTGTCATAGTGAGGAAAAATTAACACAGGCATACAGTGGTGAGCCAAAAGACACAATTCCTAGTCTTACAGAGCAAACATCTGGTGTGAAGATAGTCTTAAAATAAGTGACTATAATAAGTTGTGATGAACAACTGCCTGGGAAAACACAATGTACTCTGTAAAGGTGTATTGGGGCCCAACCGTGTAATACACAAGTTGCAATGCTGTGGTAATACATAAAATAAATTAATTAAACCCAGGAAAGAAGGCAAAGGTACTGCCCAAAAATGAGCTGATTCTGGGGACATAATCTATACCTAAGGCACCTGGTGGACACAGGGGCATATTGAAGGAGTAAAGAATAGTTTTTCTCCTCTTTCTTTAACTATTAAAATTATCTTCATTTATTCACAAGTGCTTCTTGGAGTGATTGTGGTTTCATTTTTCACAATACCAGACGTCATTCGTAAGTTAAACCAAACAAAATAAACTACTAGAGCAAAGGAAATTAGCTACGAATGTGAGTGCAGGCCACAGAAAGCCTTGAACTCTCCTTGTGCTTGGAGATGATAATGCCATGCACATTTCCAATCCCAGCCCTGGCTCTGGCTGAGAGTGTAGCTTTGTTACTTAACATATATTTCCTTCTGGCCTCTCATGCACATTGGCTTGAAACTTTATAAAATTAAAAATCATTGCATAATTCCTTCTCTTTAGAAACACTCGAGTTCTTTTTTTACTCTAAGTTGGCAAAGACAAAGACAGAAAATTCATGGGAATATGAGACCCCACATGCCTTTCTACAGTATGCAGGGCATGCCAACTTCTGCACTCCCAGCCTTCTGGAACCTGAATGGTTAAAAGTGTACCTCCACCCCAAGGTAGAAACAGAGGTTCTTTCTCTATGGTCCCTGCACAAATGACAAAGTAGCTACAGTCTTCTGAACACAGCAGAGTAAGTAGCACAATGTCTGTCCTTAGAGTGAAGGAATGAGGGAGTTCCATAGCACATATAGAATTTCAGAGGATATTTCCTTATTTAGACTTAAAATGTAGATGCCAACGATAAACACGTTTTCTTATTTTGATCAAAGTTTCTCAACCCCAGTGCTGTTGACATTTTGACAATTCAGAAATGAATTGTAAGTGATCCTTCCTATGGGGCGACTGTCCTGTACACTGTAGAACATTTAGCATCATCTCTGGCTTCTCTCCAAAAGATGATAGTAGCATATCTTTCTTCTCACCAATTGTGACCACCACTGTTTTAGACCATCTTCCCCATACTCTGTGGATAAAGCTGAGAACCTCTGCAATATGACTCTGTAGAGCTAGAATCCAGGCCTTCCAGAAGGGAGGCAGGTGAGCCATTCATTAATCCTTCACTGTCCAGAGATCTCGAATGGCAGCTAGCAACAGGTGGTTAGCTACAACTCCAGTCTTCATTTTGACTCAAACTAGGTTTCATCTCATAAAATTTCTATCACTGATGACTTAATTGATTCGCCTCTAGCCAAGGTGACAGGTTATTAGACAAACCACTTTCTGACTCAGGCTGCCTAAATTCTAGCAAAAGGCTACTTGATATTTTTCTAGTCAGTAGAAGATTATGCTAGAATTTCTGAATGCCCAGTTTGGAAAACATTTAAAATTACTCACTGGTTTATGGTCCTGTCTCAGATTCATTTCTAGCTTTACCTGTTGTACTAGTAATGAGTGGCTGATATTCATCAGATAAGCCCTTAGCACTTAATTCTAGGACATACATACCAGGGATGATCTGATCATGGAAAATTATTTAAGTATTAATTAAAATGAACTTATCTAATTCACTTGGACAAATGAACAAACTGTCTCTAATCCTATTCTTTTCTCTTCTCACTTCTCCCTTAACAAGCAGTCATAGCTCTTACACCTAACTAGAGGCCTGGAAAATCCATTTATTAAGTAAATGTGCCCTCACATTTCAATCCTTCAGTCTCTAAACATCACAAATTAATATAATTGTCCCTTGGTATCCAAGGGGATTAGTTCCAGGACCTCAAACAGATATCAAAATCACCGGATGCTCAAATCCCCTATATAAGATGGTATAGTATTTGCACATGATCTATCCATGTCCTCTCAAATACTTTAAATAATTTCTAGATGACTTACAATGCCTAATACAATGTAGCTATATAAATAGTTGTTTGGGGAACAATGACAAGAAAAAAATATGTTCATGTTCAGCATAGATGCAGTTTTTTTCTGAACATGTTCAACTGGTTGAATCGCAGATATGAAAGTTGAAGTATGGTAATTGTGCACCTCTTTGTCTCTTTCCTATTAAATTATAAACCCTTGTCTTTGAATGTTTTGATTTTAACCCTTCACATAGTTTATGATACACTGTTGATAACAAAAATATATCTACTGAGCATTAGGGCTTGAATCTTAAATGCACCCAAAAGGCTCTTGAGTTGAAGGCTTGGTCACCAGTCTTAGGCATTACTGGGAGATGGTAGAAACATTAGGAGGTGGGGCCTAGTTGCAAGAAACTTAAATCACTGGTGACCTGTCCTTGAAAAAAAAAAAAGAATATTGAGGACATGACCTTTTCCTATTTCTCAGCAGCCATGGAGTGACAGTTTTGTTCTACCACAGGCTCCCACCATGATGCTCTGCCTCATCACATGCCCAAAAGTGACAGATCTGGCTGATCATGGACTGAAACCTCTGAAACTGAGGGTCAAAATAAATCTCTTCTTTTTATAAGTGGATTTTCTCAGGCATTTTGTCACAGCAATGGAAAGCTGACTAGCAGTAATCAAGTTAATGAAAATAAAGTAAAAAAAAAAAAAAAGTTCAATGAGTTGGATTTTCTTCCCCCTAATTTAACCTATAACAAGCTCCTTTACATGGAATATCTCAGACTTTTAAGAAATCAAATTGCATTAATATGCATAATCTTCCCTCTTCTTTTCCCTTCCAGAATGGGAGTGTCATCTCAAATAATCTCTATCCATATAACCATGCAGTTCTTGGTGATTTTAGAATTGATGCTTATTGACATGATCAATCAAGTTTGTAAAGACAGAGTTTTTAAAGAGCTAGAGTCAACTTGATTCTCTATATGTAAAACATTTAACAATTATAATGGGTTTCTAAAATATCCAAATCATAAACTCCATCTATTAGGAAGAAGATAACTTATGAATTCAGCTAAATAGTAAGGTACTTTCTATAGACTGTGGGATCAGAGCTAATGGTTAGGGCCTTAAATATAGCTAAGTGGATAACTGATATGTAATAATTAAAAAAAATTCTTCTTTTAAGATAGAGAACTGTAATTCAACAGTATTAAATATGAGATCCTTCTTTAGAAACCAGCAATATATATGATGATACACTCTTCTGTTACTAAAGACAGCATTTATCCTAGCTTAAGTTATACAGAGAGAATCTATAAATGAAAAAAAGAGAGAGAGATTTAAAAGAAACTCATGATATCTCAAATGTTCTTGTTCATAATTTGAGTGAGTTCAGAGGTGTTCATTTTCTCATTAAGCTACACATACTATTTTCTATTAACTAGAACCAAAATGAAAGCTAGTAATGACCCTGTACCATGCACAGTTCTAAGCACTTCTTTTATTTTTAGCTCCTTTAAGACTCACGGCAACCCCAAGAGGTATGCATCAATATTATTCACATTTTGCAGATCAGAACATTCAGGCTACAACAAAGAGAGTAAGTTCCCAAGACCACCAGGCCTTCTAGATGCAGAAGCTGTGCTCCTACCACTCTGCTACCAAACATTTTGAAAAGAGGAAAAAGTAACAAGAAATCTAAAAAGGTGATGGAGTTCAGGGACTGTTTCACAGGACAGGCACACTGTGGCCTCTCCCGCTCTGGCAGACCTTCTGGCCCTATGAAATTCCTCAACGAATACTTATCAACTGGGGGAGATTTCTATTCTCTCAGTATGTTTTGTCATTCTTCAGAAGCTGTAAAGCTTGCCCTGGCCTTGTCACTAGTTCAGACCCTTAAGCCTGGAAAGTTATCTTCTCATCCAAATCTGCATATTTGAAGGCCAGATCAATTCCCAATCCTCTACAAAGCCTTTCCAGAAAAATCTAAGCGGCTGTAAAAGCAATTCTGCTCCAGAGATTTTTAAGCCTGTTCTCAAATTAAACTGCCTCAACTTCAATTTACTTACAAAAAGGATATAGGAGGTTATTTCAATTCTAAAATAAAATCTGTATTGATCTTTCTCATTTCTGAACTCACATAGGTTATTATCTGTAATCATGATTTATTTTCTTTTGTTTGTTGTTTTCCCTGGTGGGCCACTAAAAACTACCATGTGTTCCCTTCTCCTCTCCATTAGTCAATAACTAAATTAGCAAGTAATTAGTACACCATGTGCCAACTACTCTGCTAGGCACCAAAGGGAGAAAAACAGCAGTAATAGTATATCATTAGTTTTTACTTACTAACTACTGACATTTTCCAGTCATGCCCGAGTTAAAAGTTTAGGAATAACTAGTTGTGGTTTAGGAATAACCATGTGTGGTTTCCTTGAATGGGCCACTGCAAGGGAGTCTATTAGGCCTGGGCTAACCTCATAACCACCTGAACACAACTTCATTGTTTCCCTCTGAGAAAAGTACAATGAGAACAGAGCAGGAGGAGGCAGAAGGGATAATGTGCCAGCTGCCTCTGGCTGGGGGGAAATAAGCCAGACTATGATTCTCATGTGATAAGTGCCACGGCAGATTGCCAGTTGTCTTTCAACACTGTTGCCTCCTGTTTCAGGAAGAGAAATCTGGGCACATGGCTGCCCAAAGTAAAGACTACATTTCCCAGACTTCCCTGCAACTGAGTTTGCCATGTGACCAAGTTCTGCCAATTGAAGATAAGTAAAAATGTCCTCCCCTTTCCCCTTCCTTCTATTGGTTGCCTAGAAGGCAGATGTGTTGGCTGAGTATGTGAAGCCACTGTGGACTATCAGGTGGAAGAAAAATAGCCAAGAAATGAAAGTCTAATAATGTGGTTTAGCTAGTACTGACCTAGATTGATATGAAAGAAAGATAAAACTCTGCCTTGTTTCTGCTAAGATGAATCCTAATACTGCAATCCTCTCTCCCTCTAACTATCGCCCTCCTTGCCTCTTTGCTTCTGACTTGTGCTTTAGATCTTTTTCACTTTAAGAATCGCTTCTTCAGAATAGCCTCCTCTGTCCTACTCTTAAAACTACTCTCCAACAGACCCTATCAAAAATACTCTTCTAGTCTCTAGATTATTTTGACATTGCATTTATTATAGTTAAGGTATATTCACATATTTCACTGATTTCTGTCTTCATCACTAGTCTCCAAAGAAAGCTTTCATTTTTGTTTGGTTTTGGTTCTCGTTTTCCTCACTACAGGATCATCTATGTCCAGCACAGTGCCTGGCACACATGAAGCTATCAAATATTTGCTGCATAAATGATTGAAGAAAGGATCTTTCCACTCTAGGAACTCTAGAACATTCACAGTAAATACCTCTGCATTCATGCTTCATTAACTCATGATCGTGGGGAGAAATTTTTTTGTTTTTGTTTTGTTTGGTTTTCTGGTACCAGGGATTGAACCCAGCAGTCCTTAACCACTGAACTACATTCCCAACCCACTTTTTAAAAAATTTCGAGACAGGGTCTTACTAAGTTGCTTAGGGTCTTGCTAAATTGCTGAGGCTAACTTTTAACTTGCTATCTTCCTGCCTCAGCCTCCTAAGCTGCTAGGATCTCACCACACCCTGCAGGAGAGCTTTAAAACAGTTAATAGAGTGACTCCTAAATGTGTTCAAATGGTAAAAACCTAGCAACAGTGGTGCTTAAAAAAAAAGTAAATAACATGAAAATCTTACCTAGAAAATAATGTATAGATCATTTAAAGAAAATAATTTTTAATGTTTGTTTCTCGCTTTTTTGTACATCTTTTCACCTACTTTAGGCAGTAATTTAAAGGGAGAACAACTTAGTAAGAACTATTTCAATATGTGTGCAAAGCAGAAAATGATTATCTCATTCAGCCTCAGCAGCAGGAAGGAGGAGAGCTGTCTAAGAACAAATGACTTAGGGAAGCCACATATTTGGATACATCACTGCATTTACTGCACAAATAATAGGTTTGTACGTTGTTCAGTTGACCTCCAACAATGGTGCATTAAGGAGTTATATGTTTTTCATCAAACAATGGATTTTTCCTTAATGGTAGAGACTGCTGCAAATCTTCTAAAGTGTCTCAGCAGCTTTAGGCTAAGAGGGATTTCATTTCTCTTATAGGAGAAGGCAAGACAAATTAGCCATTTCACCCTCAAACTTCACTAATGATCATTCTTTCCTTAAGGCCAGAGTTAAGAACACTAAAACTAACCATTTGGATAAATTTCCCAGTGTAAGACTTCCATTAGAACATTACTGAAAAGAGACTTAAAATGGTCCTTCTGGGGAGGGGGTTAGAGTTCAGTTATAGAGTGCCTGCCCAGCATGCACAAGTCCTTGGGTTCAATACCCACTGCTACAAAGAACAAAATAAAATAGAAAATACAAATGATCCTTCCATGTGGCCTCCTCCTTACTCCAAGACCAAAGATTGGCAGTGCTGGTGCACAGTTTGGAAGCACTCTGCTCTACAATTTGCAACACCAGAGTTCCAAGTGGACACCCTGAGGTTGAGGACTGCCAGTCACACCTGGATAGTAAATTCCTTATCCACAATTCTTTCTCCTTTGTATTTCTGGAGATGTTTGCTAGAGTCTTGTCACATTAAAAACAAAACAAAACCAAACCTCAACAGGGAATAGGAAGGGCAGTAGAATGAATCAGACCTCACTTTCCTGTATTCATATATGAATAAAGGATGGGAAGTTATACCCCATGTATGTATAGTATGTCAAAATGCACTTTACTGTCATGTATATCTAAAAAGAACAACAACAAAAGCCCTCAATAGCAGATGACATCATCTTTCCCTTTTCCCAATTCTATGGCACATACCCAGAGCCATTAGCTGATTTTGTGGGACAGAGACTATTTGCTTCTTACTTCATGTTTAATCTTGCTCATAGAATTAGGGGATATTTTTATCCTGGAAGGACATAGAAAAAACACAGCACTCTGAGCCACCTAGCTTTGCCCCTCATTAGCCTACCACTTACATTTTCCGATTGACCATCTATATACAACAGGAATAGTAATGTCTACCTCAGAACAGGTCTTTCAAGACAGTCTTAACAGGCAAGGGAACCCACTGTTTAAGAGCACAGGTTTTCTCTTGGGCTGAATCATGGTTCAAATACTGTCCTTGTCATTTCACTAGCTATGTGACCTTGGTGTGAATATAAAGTACTTGCTAGAGTGTCTGACACATATAAATGTTAAATAATCAGCCCCTGTCATTTCTCCTTTGAAAATTATAACACACTCCACCAACATCCACTTCTATTATCTAAAGATGTACATAAAATAAGATATCCCATAATAGAACGCTCACCAAATGCTTCCCCAGGATCCAGTGTCATATCCTTCCTTATCACCAAAGCAAGCCTGCCTTCCCGAGATAGGATGCTTAGCCCTCTCACGTGCTGACAGAGGAAGAAGGTCAGCCATAATTCCTCTCAGTTTTGAAGACTCAGCCGGCTGTATCAGTTAATAACCTCACAAAAGGTTACCCATTAGGAAGAAGGAAAGCAAGTCCTAATTACTCCAGTCAGAGATGCCATTATGTCCATGGCTCCCATAAAGTCTCCATGGCCTTAAGGAAATGGCACATAGCAGGGGAAATGTCACCAAATCAGACAAGTATCTGACCTAAATATTAAATATTTCATGCCATCTATGAATCCATTTCATAGGTAATCTATCTTCAGACAAATCTTCTGTTTTTCTACAGTTCTGACACATTATTTGCTCAAGCTATAAAATTTTTATCTGGATTCCATAGCCATTTGGATAAACCAAAAATTGCCTTTCTCCCCACCTCCTGTTTATTGGTAAAACATGTCAAATAGTTTCTAGACCATGCGCTCAAACCTCATTCCTGCTAAATTTGTTAGAAGCAAGTGTCACTGATTTGTTTTTTAACCCTCTGATTAAAAGTCCGGGACCTTCTTTCTAAATGAGAGCACTGCTGCTAGAATCTTGGGTTTCACTGTTAGCTAGTTTCTGTTTCATCTTGGAGAAATCTCTAAAAGAGGAAACCATTTCTCTGTAGGAATTGATACAATTACAATATGCTCACAAGAATGTGACCTGTTTGGATTTCTCATGTTTACAAACACTAGAAGATAGCAATATATAAATAAGATACACAATATAGATTTTTAAAAATAACACTTAGGATCTGTTATAAAAATGTACCATAGCTGTGGTCAGACATACATAAATAGAAAATGCATAATTCGACTTTATCCCTCCTGAACTGTTTTCCCAGACTAATATTTGAAAATGTCAACCATATCTTATTTTAAAAGATTTTCTGTGCCTAAAAAATAGTCATATAAAATGACTGGAGGATTTATACAGGAAATTTTAAATAATTTATCACCAGAATAAGTTATGTGAATACCAAGACTAAAAGAACATACCCTTCCTATGTGATGGGGATCCATTTTTTTCTAATTCCCTCTCCTCTTTTTAATATAATAGAATAGGTAGTAAGAACATTTTTGATGTAGACATGGTATTAATAAAACAAGAACTTACTTAAGAGTCTTTACTTGGATCATTACCAGGATCGCAGAACTACAAGATAAAGGGGTGTGAGTCTCTGGAGATAGATCACTATAAATATAGAATTCCTTGTGCAGAGAGTAAGGAGATAAAATTTTTTATTCTAAGCCAGAGAGTCTATAATTTGGGTCAATATTTACACATAAATGAGTATTTTAAGTCTGAGATATAAAAAATGATGAGGAAGCCTTCCCCTGTAACCTATCACAGATAAATGACTTTCTCCAAAATTTTATTTCATGCTAATATTATCCAAAATATACTTACTTCACCATTAACTAAATTTTTGTTCAAAATTTAAAAATACACTACCAAACATAGCTTAAGTCTAGGTTTGTTGTAAATTATTTTTTTCCCAGTTCCAATATTTAAATAGTTAAACTAATAGCACATAGTAAAGACCCTTATCATTTTAAGGGCCTTTGAACTGGGCTTGGCAAATCTAATTGTAAAGAATGATGGTCCACATTATTGTTTTTCTTTCTTTTTTTCTGACAATGTCTGATTTTCCTTCCATGCATCAACTGTAAGCACCAGGGTCTATTAGGCGGTCATTAGGAAGACCATTAAAATGGGCTTCCCACAATTTCCAGTGGAGTTAACATGTGTCACCTCTCGCCCTCAGCAAGGCAAACTGAAGGCACTTCGGGGCAGGAGTTACAGACAAAGCTCAAGTCTCAGCACAGGTGTTACTGTTGACAGAGTCATCAAACATCCTAACTCTTTGTAGCTCCTAAACAACCCACACTTTGTCATTTTCAATATAAATTTCTGTATTCTACACACAAACAAACAAAAATCATTCCTAGGAGAATTTCCAGAATAATATAGAATCTGTGAGGAAGCAATCGGATGAGGAAACCACAGTTGGAGGTGGTTATTCGAGGTTTTCTGTGAGTGCATGGCACAGAGGCCTACAGCAAAGCACAAGGCGGAACTGTACATTTCAGCATCAAAGGAGAGTGAAAGGTAGGTGAGATCTTAAAAACCAGCTTGCTCAGGGAGTCAGTGTATCGAAGACTCACTCAGGACTCCAGATATACAACTGCATATTCCTAGTCCAACTCACGGAGACTCTGACTCAGAAGCATCAGGCCACATTGGTATCAGCTGAAACACTTCCAAAGCGCTTGCTTTGTGCCAGACACTGTGCTGAGGTCTTTATGAATGTCATCTCATTTCATCCTCAAAACAGCCCTATTGTGTAGGTGCTCCTATTTCCCCCCATTTTATGGGTGAAGAAATCAAGACACAAAGTTAAGAAATTTGCCAAGGACGACCTGCTAAGAATGGAGGAAAGAGGGTTCAAACCAGACCGGCCACCTTCAGAGTCTGAGCCCTCCATCACCACCCCAAACTACCTTCCAACTGCATTAGGGGTAAGCATAGGCCTTCAGGAAAAAAAAAAAGTGACAGAATTCAACTTTTTCACTTCTGAATGGAAACTGAAATCCAAAGAAGCAAAGGCTTTTATCTAAGACAAAATCCATCAGTGTATTTCCAGGAATAAATAGACCACTATATGATATCAACTATTCTCGAATATTCCTCTGTACTGTTTCTCTAGGGAGGAAGAGGACAGATGACAGTTTGAAAAACCTTCTTCCTGCTGTGTTACTGTGACCAAGGTGCTGTACTGGGGCACATTCCATCTTTTTCTGCCAAACTCAGCATTTACTCAGAACATGACCCACTTCCATCAGCAGTGAGGGAGTCCCAGTCCTGGTGATTTTCAAGGGAAAGTTAGGGGAGAGGAGAGGGACTCTTGCCATTCCTAAAATGGAACTGGTAATTGAAATGAAGGAGATAAGATTGACATTGTTGAGGGAAAAAAAATGATGTGATTCTGATATTCCACAGAAGGATGGTCTTCGGCCCCCTAACCAGCCATTGCTACAATCTCAGCACATGTCACATCTTGGATTAAGTCTTTGCTTTGTTGTGACATACACAGGCAGGCAGAATACCCAGAATTAGACTGACCTCAAGCTGAAAGTAACTGCTCACGTATATTCTCTTAAAAAATGACACACCTCCAAACTGCATTTGATATGCAGGATCAGGTCAAATATCTTACAGATTTGTTGAAATTGCACCTTTTTGCCATTCGACAGTCAAGGTAATTTGGGAGGACCACACGCAGGGATAATAACCATCTATTCCAAATGCAAAATGACCACAAAGCGGAGGCAGTTCCAAGGTAGCAACAAGTGCTGGGTCAGAATGTGTTCCTGTCCCAGTGACGCACACTGGTGGCCACGTCAAACCAACCTTCATCACTTCCACCTGCAGGTCTTCATTAAGCGTAGGCGTCACTTTCACGGCATTCAGGATCTGATTGAGCAGCTGCTTCTCATCAGAGTCTGTTTCCATGGATACAAACCTCTCTTCTGACAGCAGCTTCTGTAAAGAGGCACACGGTAGTGATCACAGATAAGGCAGCAGGGGACAGCCTATTCTGTTGTATCTTATTATGTATCGATGATCGATTTTCTTACTCAGGAGGTGAGAAGCTGAAGGCCATTAGGAAGGAAAGAAATGCTACATGCCATTAAAAAGAGAAATGCATCCAACCTGGGATAAATGGTTTTTGGCAAAGACTTTTTCCTGACACTAGATAATTCACTCTAAATGTCAGCAAGTGAAATGCTAATGTGCGGGCCATCTAGGTTATCTGGTGGTGGGGATAAAGGATGAACCTGGCCATGGCAACCTAGTGCCACACAGTAGTCTTTCACATATATACCCTTTCTCAATGTAGCTCTGTTGCAAAAGGAAAAGGTTTCATATGCCACAAGTTCATCTGTCTGATATTTAAATTTTTATTCCCTAATGCAAGCTGTCATTTGTCCAGGAGTTACTCTAGGATGCACAAATCTTAGTATGTATCCTGTTAGAAAATGTTCTCATAAAACTTAAATGAGAAGGGAGTTTTGCAATGAGGACTCCCAGGAGTCCTGCTCCTAGGACAGCCCTCTGCTACTTTGGGACAACTTACATTTTTCATCAAATGCTTCCTTTGGCTGTGTATAGCCCAACAACCTACTACCCTATTCCCTTATCTTTCCCCAGAGGCATGTGAATTAAGTGTCTAGGACATGTGAAGTCAGCCATCAAGTTTCCCAAGGCCTTTTCTTCTCCAGGCTGTTTCCTCAACTTCCTTCAAGGGTTCTCCACATGAGAAAGTCTCGCTGTGCTCTCTTGCTCAGAATGTGGCCCCAGGAGTGACTGCAGTACTTCTAAGTGACCTGATATTAAATGTGACTCATAACTTGAGTCACATTCTCAGGTCAAAAGAGTTTAGCTGGTAGTCACGGCATATTCCACACTGACTCACCCTGAAACCCCTAATTCTCACAAGGTTGCAATTAAGCTGTTCTCCCCGATTCTGAACTGGCATGGTGGATTTCTTGAAACCCCAATATAGAACTTTATATTTATCCCTGTCTAATTTATTCTTTCCTGATGCAGCTTAGAGTCACTGCTTGTAAGGAACTTTCAGAGTTCAGATCCATCCAGCGTGAAGACTCTCCCTTTTACCTTCATGCCACTGCAGAGGGGGACAGCAAGCACCCTGGCTTCCTACTCAATTCTTTAAAAAGGATGATGTCATATACCTAGGGCAGCTCAGAGTTAAATTTTATATACAACGTTGTTTTTATATAAAATGATAAAGACTAGGAAGCTCTGAAATGTGCCTAAAGTTACCAGGTGGTGGGGAGCAGGGCACAGATAGTAACAGGAAGATTCTCAACCCACTAAGTCATCAAGTCATCGAAGTTAACACAAGTTAAGCCTATGAGAGCATGGTACTGCAGCTAACAATGTTCCAGTGTTAAAAAAAAAAATTTAAAAATGGAAAATCCCAAATTGATAAAATACAAGAGAAAAGGGAACACAATCAGCAGGTAAAACAAACTCATTATTTTTTTTACAGATGGCCCAGTCATTGCTGGAAAGCAAAAAGTTTTTAATAATCTTATTGACAATTCAAAAATCTCAACTGCTGCTGCATGTTAAAGTATACATCATCTAATTCCAACCCACTGGGAGTAAAAAGAGCTGTTCTCTCTTTCATATGTATTAACTCTTATGACGTATTAAGAGGCTCTGTGAACTTGGAAAGCTAACTACAAAATTGTCCTTACCGACATGAAAAGACATTGACAAGTGCCACCAATACATAGCCATGAATCCTTGCTGGCCTGGATGTCACTGCCTTTGTCTCTAGAAACCAAACTACTTTAAATAGTCAGTGTGTTTACAGAGTCATCACCTTCTCACATCACGTTTGGTGTAAAACACAAATGCTCAGAGGGAGAAATGTGTTCAAGTCATCAGACTTTTCTTATTAAACCAAATTTCTTTTTTCTTCCTAGTCTTAGTCTAGAAACAAGATGAATTAATTCATTCACCAATCTAACAGTAGAATAAAGAACAAAACAAAATCTTTCCAGTTTACCATCAATTCTCATTACACAG
Organism: Urocitellus parryii; assembly: GCF_045843805.1. Taxonomy (NCBI): domain Eukaryota; kingdom Metazoa; phylum Chordata; class Mammalia; order Rodentia; family Sciuridae; genus Urocitellus; species Urocitellus parryii. The sequence continues at coordinate 26,605,090 of NC_135538.1, forward strand.
AACCACATGTTGAATGTATGCGAGATTTGAGTTGGTATGAATTGGGGTCCCTCTTTCTTGGGATCTCTTACTTAGTCTCCTAAAAGCTGGACCACACAAAAACTATTTCAGGTCTTTGTAGGTTAGCTGGGTTTCCATGAATCAATGTTTGACTACAAAGACTCAATCAAATAATTTTGTGCACTAAGAAATTCTGGTGAAGAAAATCCAATTATTTTCCAGGGCTATTTCAAATTTTTACAGAAATTTTTAAGCAACCTGTATTTAAAATGTTAACTATTTGCTCTTTCTTTGCCAAAGTGGCCTGTCATTTTCTGTTGCTCCACTGCATTCTGTCAAAGCCATACCTGCATCCCTGCCAAAGCATGTTGGGCCAGTTTCACATTCTTGGATTCCAAAGCCAGCTGGAGAGGCAGCAGGCACTTCTCCCTGGCAAACACAGAGATAAGGACAACATGTGAGCTTAGTAAAGATGGCAGTCAAGTGATATAAGCCTTATGTACCCCCGCCCCCAAACACTGCCACACACATGCACAAAAAGTATAACCAATAATGAAAATGCACATGCACTTTAAAATACCGGGGGAAAAAACAAAAGCTATGTAGAAAGGACAGCATATCTACAGCTGGCCTTCTTAGTAGGGCTACAGGAAGAGTGAATAGAATTACTTCCACTAATTAGCATATGGAACATTAATCAATACACCATCCATGAACATGCTTTTCTCTGTCTTCCCCAGACAATTGAATTGCTCACCTGCTACACCCAAGGTGAACAGCCCTAGGAGCATCACATATATAGATATCTGTGACTTGCTCATAACCCTTTCCTATCTGCGTCATCACCAACCCTCTGCCTCATCAACGATAATTTGTCAATTCCTCCCTAACTCAAAGTATTCAACAGTATAATCATTTAAAAATATTATCTGCAGTCTCCACCAAGAGGTAGATATAAATTTTGTGACAGGTTCATAATAAACACATTTCCATGACAGAAATACATTCAGCTATCAATAGCATTTGATAAGCAAAAAACCGAATAAACACCAAAACATGGAGAGCTACTTGGCTACATTAAAGCTTAAAAAAATAAGAAAGGGATTAAAATGTTAGGAATAAACCAAAAAGTGCTGCAAATACAAAAATATCTTTTAGAAGCAGTCCCTCTAAATAATTAAACAATAGACTAAGAATTTTAATCAACTCTTTATTTCCCCATGGAGTTACACTGGCATAACAAATGAAATGTTACTTCTGTTTATCAAGTCCTTCCACCCACAATAAACTATTACAGACCCATTTTTTTTTCCTGTTTATATTTTCAGCAGAAACTTAAAAGATTCATTGACTTTCGGGAGTGTGAGAGCCACAGAGTTAGACTGTGGGATTTCATCTTTGGAGAAATAAGGGTCACTGCTGCAGAACACAATGAGACAGAAAGTTAATTATAGCTCTGATTCCTCCCTGTCCACCCTGCTGCTCAGCTGCTTTTCTGTGGAATCTTCCATCAGTAGCTCCCAACAGATGAAGTGAGAGACAGACACTCCCTGATGCCAGCCACAAAGACTGACCTGACAGCACATCGAAGAACACTCCCCTCCCGAGTCCTCTCCCCATCCCCTCCCCAGCCCAATGTCACAATGTCCACTTTTATATGAAACTGGTCAACACCACAGCTACTTTTCATTGGACACGTCCTCTGACAGATGGATAAACCACCCAACTCTGTTACTTCCAAGTTGGGTGGCCATGACTTTGTCACTGCTAGTACTGTCAACTTGTCACAGTTACAAGGCAAATGCTGCTGTCCAGTTAAAGAAGGAATAGCTGATTTTTCCAAATTGGTCTCTTATTCTATCGTAACCAATGTATTAGCCTGGAGAAGTTAACTGGGAGGGTGAATGCTCAGTGAGAAGTAGGAATAATGGGCATAGCAGAAACAGCATAGAGGTTCACCTGAAAACCCTTGGAAAAAAATCATATTTATAACAGGATTAATCCACTGTAAAAGAACTTTCACCCTTAATTTGGAGTCAGATCTGCCAATGACAGAAGAGTAACAAGGAGGAGGCCCGGAGGCCCTAAATTCTCACAGTTTAATAGCCTGGAGCAGGAGAAATCCATTAGGTAGCTAGAGGCTAAAAATATACAAGTTTTACATATTAATCACCAAGGGTACCCAGCAAGAGTGGATGCCACATTTGGCAGCAAGAGGATCCGGTTGGAAATATGCAACCTCTTGACCCTTGGAAAGCAGCCCGGGGTTTGTACGTGAACAACTGAACATCCATATTATCCTGCCATCGGCACTAGTAGCCCTGGAGACCCTCATTCCACTTTGTCATCAGGTGATTGATGTTGCTGACCTGAGGCCAGGTTGCTGACAAATGCCAGGAAGGCCAACTTGCACCATGCCTTCAGGGGATGCCACCGAGCTGCTCCCCATTCCAGGAATGGTCATCACGAAGGCCAGGTGGAGTTTGTTCAACTAGATTTTGGATAAGTTGAAAGGTATCTGTGTTCAGTGGAAAGACAATGGGCTGTGGAATCATCCAGACCTGGGGTCAAACCCAAACCATTTAGAGGGTGTGTAATCTCATCAAGACACTTAAAATGCTGGTGTGTCTTAGTCCTTCATAACCCTAGAAAAGGAATCTTAAGATCAACCCTCATTCCTTAGAGTGAGGAGTGCATAGAGCACATCCCAGGGATGGCAATTTTTTTTCTGTAAAAAGCCAGGTAATGACTGTCATAGCTCTAGACTATATGTTTAGACTGGGTAATTCATATGGTCTCTGACCCAACTACTCAGCTCTGCTGAGGCACAGAAGCAGTCATGGACAATAAATAAAGCAACACCATGGCTATGTTCCAAAAGAACTAGAAAATGGGCAAAGGCCAGACTCAGCCTACAGGCTGTCCAGCCCTCACAAAGGCAACAAGCCCAACACAGATCATGATTTTCAGCATAGGATGAGCGGATCGAATCATTTCATGTATGCAGAAAGCTTCCGCACAGGACATGGGGTTAGCTGTCCTGAGAGGGTTTAGCAAAGCCAATTCGAGCTCCAAGATTTCTCTTAGAAAACAAGTGCTTTGAAGAATTATCACTATAAACGGGTTTTGTTCGGGTATGAAACAAAGGCACTGCATCCATTGGCCATCCATTCAACTAACTTTTTGAGTGCTTTCTGAGTTCCAGGCATCACATTGGGTAATGAGGAAGATCTAGAAAAGACTAAGATAGAACAGGGACCTGCTTTCATTTGTGTTCATGGAATGAAAGAGAAAACTAGCATGTATTACTTTTTGTGTTTAGTATTACCTGTCACTACAACCCCAAAGCATTCATTCTTACCCTTGTTTCACATTTGAAAAAAGTGTGAGTTCAGAGAAGTTTTGGAGGCTGCTCAAGGTCACACAGATTACATGCATTAGAGGCAAGTCAAATCTAAATCTATCTGACATCCCAAACCAAGTTCCTCTGAACCTCAAAATTTCAGAGCCCATCTAAAATAAATTGATCTGACCTTTCTTTAGATCATGGACACCAAAATACCTGGCAAAAGACCTTCTTTCTAGAGGAGGGCAGGGGACTAAGGGGCCTCCAAACACCAATTCCACATGGATCCCAAGTGAAGAGTCCCCCATCCTTAGGGGAAAGGACCTTGCCCAACAAGGTGGAAAGTGCAGGGTCTGTAGCGACTGGAGGGCTGTGTTCCTTGGCCTGTCTGGGCTCTGCTAAGATGGCCTTTGAAGTGGTTTTATATTGGGCCCTGGGCAGAAAGGTAGCTTCCTGCATTCCTGTTGTGAGTGCACAGAGGGGAGGGGAAATGACTGGCTCTCCTCAGTAGCCAAGGCCTCTCATCCCTCCCCATCCCCCAAAGTAGGGTCATCAGCCTCAGATATGGACTTCAACTGGGAAGTAACACATGTAGAAGTAAATAAAACTCATGAGAGCATAACTGATATCCTCATCTGCCCTGTGATATCATAAAAACCCTCCTGCCTTCACTTCTTAAAAATGATTTTAATGAAGCAGAATAACAGGCCTGTTAATTGAGTCTCAGGGTGGGATTTATAATAAAGATGCAACAAGGCCCCCAGTCCCCCTTGCACATACTGTACAGGAATAAATCATCTTTTGATCTTTCTGGATGCTCCCTCATTGGGAAAAGGGCACGCGGAAAACCAACAGTCAATTACATCTAGTGATTTTTTTATGCAGAGGCATGTGCAAATTCACTCTTGCCTAATTAAATAAAGGCAGTGGCCCTGGGTTTCGTGTTCTGACATGCCTTTATCTCTTAAAGAAGAATAATTAGCAGGCTGCATATTCACGAGAAAGACATTATCCTGTGACACTGTGTCTCATCGTGTCAAGGAGACTGAACCTGTTTCCTTAGCTTCACTGTCACGGTTCACGGACCATCTTTATTTGATTGGAAAATAGCAGAGGACAAAGGAAAATTAAAATAGGAGAAAAGGGGAAGAATTAGGATTTACCAGTGATTACCTATTAATATGAGCACAAACAAAAACTGCAAGTAAAACCAAAGATATTTCTGAATGTTTGTCTGATTCTTTTTTGATGCATTGAGTAGGAAGGAGCTGGAAGGTATCACACGTTTGCAAGGGCTGCTTACACTCTATAATTCTAGGATTCTATGAGCTAAGTCATTTATTAATCACTGTCTGATGTTAATGCATAACTATGGTTCTGGTTGACATCAGTGGCTTATACGTAAAATGTACCCAGTCACACACATTTGTAGTTATCATTTTATCTGATTATAACTTTTAAAGGTAGAGATTTGCTGTGGTTTGAACATTTTTTGTTCTCACCAAAACTCATGTTGAGGTTTGGTCTCCAAAGCAGTGGTATTGGGAGATGGGACCTGGTGAGAAGTGTTGTGGATCATGGGGATGGGGCCTTCCTGTATGGATTAATGCCATCTTTCAGGAGTGAGTTCTGCTCTCTAGGGACTGAGTGAGCTACTGTAAGAGAAGGTAGTGATAAAGTAAGTTCAACCTCATGCCCTTCCATCTGCAGGTGCCCACTTGTCCTTATGGACTTCCCCACTACCAGAGACATGAGATGAAATACACCTTATTGCTTTATAAATTACCTAGTCTCAGGCATTCTGTTGTATAAACAGAAACAGACTAAGACAAGGTTTAACTGTCAACAAAACTGAAACCAAGAGAAATTAGATTTCTTGCCCAAGGTCACATATCTGTAAGTGACAAAGCCATGATCTAGATGTAGCTCTTACGTTTATCAAACTTGTGTCCTCAAGGCTACATCACATGCTTATGCCAACAGAGGGCTCTATCAATGATGGTGTATGTCACACTACTATAAACATCTGCCAGGTCAGAAATGGAGAGAGACAGGCATCAAACAGGTAATGTAAATCATCTTAGTTAGAGGGAAAATTCGTGAACCAATGTGTGTTATATTTGACAGTGTGGCATTAAGAGAAGTTATAGGATATTTGGACGAGTGGAAAAATTTTCGCTGTGATGGGGTCAAGCCTCAACTGTCCTATTCCCAGTCCTCATGACCTTTCCCAGTTTGAGAACAGAAGGGTTTTCACCCCTGCTGCCATTGCGACTCTCAGGATGCTATCATTCATGTTTACGAATATGGATGGTGTAAACAGCTTGTACCAACATTAATAAACTTTAAGCTTTTAAAAATTTGATTCCATTGAGCCAATTGGAACTAATTGTTCTTTAATTTTATCTAGAGTGCAGTTGAAATATTTCCATTTTATTTCTATTTTCATGAAATTATTTTTATTAGAGTCAACCCTTTTGTTTCATATTTCAAAACAAAGATTTAATTCACCTACAAGGAACTATTTTAGGCCTTAGGGATATAGCTGGGAACAACCTAAAATCCATTTTCTCCTGCAAGCTTTCAAGATTCCTCAGCCAACCTATTGCAGTTATTAAGTTGAGCATCATTTTTGTAAGTTAGAACATTGGCAATTTTAAGTGATTCAATCTAGTAAAGAGAAACCTAAAAATATAATATGGTTAGGTTCCTATTGTAGCTCAGGAAGTAAACTTTTATTATCTACCATTTTCTTATAAAAGGCTGAAATATTCTTTAAAGAAATCCAAAGAGTACAAAAGGATATAACAACAATGGAAATCATTAGGGTATTACTCAGATGGAGCTTAGCTAAATGTTGACAGCGGGTTTTTCTAGATAGGAATCTTTTATATATTTAATATATATATTTCTTTGATACAAATAGAATATATATGTATAAGCTTTACATAATAACTCTAGAGTATACTTGCATAATCTGAAGAAAATATTTTCTCAAAGCCACTAAGACTGGACTTCTCACAAAACCACCACAGCATTCCCTTTTCCTGCTCAGCTCAAAAAAAGTAAGTGAATTCACCTTTATAGACACAAAATACTATTTAAAAACTCATTTTCTTCCACTTCTTTCTGAAACTTACATCAACAGTTCACATATTTTTTATAACAAATAGACCTGTTGATCTGTCTGGAAAGTTCTGTTCACATTACAGTTCTCACTATTCTAATTGATTTGGTTTTGTAATAAAAGGACAACTGCAAGAAGAATGCTTATCAATCATCTGAAGAATTTTTAATACTAGATTTTAGTCTCTACTATTTGATATATCTATTTTTCAAGTAGCTGCAAAAAATCCTGCTGAATAAATACCAAAATATTATTATATTGTCATGAAAGGACAATGGATTTAACTTTTTTTTCATCTGATATTCTTACAATACTTAAAAATGTAAAACACTACAGGTCAATAAGATAATTTGCAAGGAAAAATAAATTTCTGTTCACATTTTAAAAAACTAATGATGGGTTAAGGGTTGGTATTTTCACCTGCATTCTAGTATTATCAATATTGATATTTTTATCATAAGATATACATTCTATATAATCATGGAGAAAAAAACTAATTTTTTTAACTTGAGAGGGATAAGGTGATATGACATCTGTATTAACCCTAACAGAAGTTGTTCTAGAATTTATTTTTCTACAAATATTGAGCACATATGAAGTGCCAGACACTGAATTTAGCACTGAGTATAGAACAAAGGAAAACCAGGTACCATTCCTGTCCAAGATAGAGACAAATATAAGTTCACCTTTTAAAAACAAACAAACAAAAGGTAAAATTCCTGAGAAGCATTAACAGTAAGACCATTTAAAGGTTGGCTGAGCTTGTAAAGAGGAGCAAATGCATTAAAAAGTTCAAAGCAAGTGGACATTCACTTTGTGTTGGCCACATATTGGCCTCTTCCTCTGGGTCAAGAATCTGCCCCTTTCCACCAAAGGATTCCTGGTATAAGGGAAGGTAGTGATAGTAGAGCCATTTATTAAAACCTCCAGTGTGTGGGTGTTACGCTAAGGGCTTAGTCACATAATCCCATTTAATAACTCTCCCAACAATCCAATGAAAAGGAACAAATATTATCAGCATTTATTGATGAGGGAATCGAGAGGAAGAAGATTTACTGCACAAGAGGCAGAGCGTGCACTGAGCCCCAAGGCCATACTCCCCCAGTACGCAGCCATGATGTTCACCATTTGTCAGTCTCGGTGGTGTTCCAAAGATGGGTTAAGCTGCTTATACACAGCAAGCAGGGGAAAGAGCTTTGATCAAGAAATTCCTTTCTTTCCATCCATCCTTCCATTTCCTCACCTTAGCTCCAAACTAGTCATATCCTCAACAACTTTCCCATTTCCCACTGTGATGCACAGTAACTTGATACTCCCCTCCATCAACACACCCAACAACAATTCATCAGAGAAATCAACTTCTGTGGCACCATGGAAAATTAAAAACATTAATATGCTCTGAAATGAGGTTTTTTTTTTTTAACTAGGACAATTCTCTAAGGAAATAGAGAGGCTGCAAAGTTTTATACAAAGATTTTATTTCCGTTTTATTCATAAAGTTAAAAAAATTATGGTACATTTGTAGAATGGAATAATAGGCAATAAAAATTGCATCCCTTAGGGAATAATAACAGGAGAAAAAAGTCTGTTGTACATGTAAAGTACAGATGCAATTTTTTAAAATATTTTGAGTTTGGGCTGGGGTTTTGGCTCAGTGCTGGAGCATTTGCCTAGCATGTGTGAGGCCCTGGGTTTGATTCTCAGCACTACATATAAATAAATAAATTAAATAAAGGCCTATGGACAACTAAAAAAATATATATATTAAAAAAAAAAGATTGGTTAGATCCACAGATGCAGAATTCACATAGAGGGCTAATTATTATTTTTTTTTAGAAATCAAACATAAATTAATAAGTAAAAGGAAAATAAGAATAGAAGGAGAATAGAAGGAGGGAAGAGCAAAGGGAAGTGAGGGGAAAAAGGGATTGAAGTAAAATCAAATTCCACGCATGCATAATTTTGTTAAAATGAATCTAACTACTATGTATAATTAGAATGCTCTAATAAAAAAGAAAAGGCTTAGTGCCCCACAAAACAAAACAAACCCAAAACCAAAAAACAAAACAACAACAACAAAAAAGCAAAACAAAACCAAAAGTTTTAGCAGGAGAAAAAAGAAATAAGAAAAGAAAAGAAAGAGAGGGAAAAGGGAAGTTAGCCCTATCCTGCATTCACGAGCTGCACCTCTCATTTAAGGCTCTCCGCCTGGAATCCCAAGCGCAGAGTTTCCAATTCTGGCCTCAGTCTCCCCTAACCCCTCCTGAACTTCCTCCTGGCTCACCACTCTTCCCACTTCATTGTAAAAGGGTCCCCATTCCTGGAATATCTTCGCTCTCTCTTTCCTCTAGAGAAATTTCCTTACCATCTTTCCAATACTTACTGAATTCTTTCTTTTCCCTAAAGTCTTCCTTACCCAAACTGGGCTTGCTTATGATCCTAAAGTACAGTTATCTTAGTCACATATATAATTTAAAGTCAGTAGGCTTAATTTAATCTTGCTTCCATTTCTATGACATGTTTTCCTACAAGCAGGCCTGCGGGCTTGGTTGGGAAAATCATAGCAGCATGGCACACACCTATGCAAATTGCTTTGCCCGGCCCGTGGATCCTGAAACCACATGCGTTTTGTTTCTTAATGATTGTTCATGATGAAAACACTCCAGCTGGCAAGCGAGAGTCAGGCTCTGCCCAGAATGTCCAGCAGGAGGGCAGTACCCCTGCTATGGAGTGCAAGCAGAAACAAACAGCAAGACTTCTCACTCTCATACTGCAATCTTAGCAAAGAAAAGCAAATCAACTGGACACAAACAACCATCTTTTTTCACATGTTGGTAACCTTCTACAAAATGTGGAGCTGCTTCTTGAAAAACGGTAACTCTGTGGCTTACATATCTTTCAGAAAAGTCTATGCAATCAAAGACAGGTTTAACTTTAAAACAAAGAATAATACTAATTGCTTTGATTTAAAAAAATGTGATTTCATGTCCAATTCATAACTAGCTTACTAAGGCTCACAAATAATACATGTACACATTTATTAGAGTATCTTATGCATTAAAAATTATGACAGCAAAATGGTAGGCTAAATGTAAAGGGACATTTTTCTGTGAAGTTGAAATTGCCAAGGTTTGGGGTGTGACTCAGTGATAGAATTCATGCTTATCATGTCCTAGGCCCTGGGTTCCATCTCCAGCAGTAGGACCAAAAAAATAAAAATTTCCAGTTATATCAAAATGCCTTATAATCCAATCCTGTCTGTTACTATATCAACACAACTGTCCAAACCAAAATGCTATTCCTAAATGACTAAAAATCCATCTGTGGAAAGATTTTTAGTAATAAATAGCTCATTCTTTAATAATATTTATTTTGCCTGCTATTTGTCCGGGCAGTGTAATGTTAGACTATAACAATGAATATGACACCCAGCTCCTGTCCACATGGACCCTATGGAAGGTGACAGCAAATGTAACTTGCAAACACAAGAACAAGGTCAAGAGCACTTGGGTGGTTGGTAGACAGAACCAACTAGAAAAGTAGAATGAAGGTGGGGCAGATCCTGGAAAAATGAAAGTATCTTCACCGACAAGGTGTTATTCATTTGGCCTTGAGATAAAGGGGACAGAATGAGATTCACTCAGCCGTGAGAAGAAGAGAAAAAGGACATTCCTGGCTGAGATTGCAAGTGAAAGGTACAGAGTGGGTCTGTGGAACAGCCCACGTCCTACTGTGACCAGATGGGGAAGTCATGGTGGGAAGCTTGGCGAGAACCAAGTTTGACAAGGTAGACATGAGCCAGAGTGTGAAGGGTCTTGTGTGTCACCCCAGAGAGACTGGCTGGGAGCCAGTTAACAATTAGGAGCTAATGGGAGATTTTTAATCAAGGGAATAAGGTGATCTCTGGCATTTTTTACAAAATGTACCTGTGACTACAATGTAGAGAATGAACAGAAAAGTAGAATAGGACCGAAAAAAAATTTGGGAAGAAATCCAATTCAAATTCAGGCTCTGCCATTTACAATCTATGCCCTAACTATTTCACCTGTTCAGTCCTGATTTTCTCCACCTGAAAATATGGAACAAATATTACCTACCTCAGGAAGTGTTGCAAAGACTAGATAAGCAACTATATTAGTTAAATAACTAATATTTATAGCACTCCTGAAGGCCCCTGGCCCACTCCCTTTTCTAACCACACTTGCTCCACCAGGTGTCTCCTGGGCACAGACAAGGACACTTCCTTGGCCTTCAGGAGAGTGAGGATGGTGACCCCACAACATGGGCCCGGGGCAGGGCCCCACCTCACTCAGGTCTTAAGGTAGCACTAACACTCAGCACATGGTACATACACAACAAAGGATTGCCCCAGTACTTTTACATAATGTCACAATTATCTTGCTATTAGAGTTTTGTTGTTGTCGTCATTGTTAGTAACCAGAGGCAGGGAAGCCTGGAGGAAGGACTCCATTCTGCTAGATGGACGCAGCACTGAAGGTGTGATACATTTTGATGCCTGCATTCAAAAATGGAAAGGAGGAGACAACATGTGACAGGGTAGAGATGACCTCGTGGAAGAACGGACTGGAGGAAGTTAAGAGGGACAATTAATGACTCTATTTTTGTACATTTAGAGTTTACGTTCCTTTGGGCATCCAAGTATAAGGGGTAAATAACTGGATGCATTGGTCAGGAGCTCAGGATAGATTTGGAAGTTGTCCATCCAAAAATGGTAGCTGAAGCCTAGAAAGGAAATGAAACTACCAAGGGAAAAAACAAGGTAGAGGGTAAAGGATGGAGCTCTGTGCAAATGAGAGTGCAGAAGAAAGGACGTCAGCAAAGAAGTGAGAGGAGGTTGTGATGCTCAGGAAGAAGGCTGTCCTGAGATACACCCACTTGGTGCTGGTACTCACCAGTCATTGAGTGCCTACTCTGTGCAGGCATCTGAACTACTCACACATGATCTCATGTAATTTAGTCCTTACAACACGACATGATTGGTGATTCTTTTCATGTTACCAATGAGCTAACCAGCTCAGAGACAGTTGACTGCCTACCTACCAGAAAGCATCAGGTGTTGCTGGAAGATTTGTAACACTGAAGCTAAAAATTAGGAAAAACTGGAAACACTCTGGTCACTGCTCTAGGGGAAGAGGCGTGGAGTGGAAGAGAGGGGATATGCCTTTCCATCAGAGGCAGCTGTGAGCCAGAAATTTTCCCATTGTGTTATCTTATTTGATCCTCACTGGGGCAGTGTGGTATTGCAATGTCAATTTCACAGCCCAAGACATGGAAGCTCCCAGAGTCTTGTACCCATGACAGAGCAGGTAAATGGGGTGCATCCAGACTCAAATGTAGAGCTATATGACACTAAAGCCTACACCGTTTCCCTAGCAACACATCCTGTCCCCCAAAAGAACAAAGGCTAACCTGAAAGGCAAAGGCATCCCCAACGTGGAAATAAGCACAGGCATCCCTGGACATTCACCAATGTAATAAAAAATTTTACTCATTCAGATTATTTATGCTCTCCCCTCCTGACCACCTAATGTCTAACAGCCAATGCAATAATCCCCATTTCTCCAAGGGTCAGGACAATTGGGAACTGCCTACATCTGAGTAGCAAACTCTGATTAAAATGGACAGGCCCATGTGTCCAAAACATAGAAGAATCTGTATCCTTCATCTACAGCAATAAAATGCTCATCATCAAATCATTAAATTTAGCCTCAATGTCAAAGCTAAGTATCAGGCCAGTTTGAATACGTGGGAAAGCCAAGGGCAGTATCTCAAGGCTTCATCTTTGGTGCTAGGATAAACTGTACCCATCAATCATTCACCAAACACACACTTGGTGCTTTTAAGCCTCACATTCTCTCATTTACACACCCATCTGTCCACCCTTACAAATGCTACATCCTTCTTCCTTCTGCTCATCCCTACTGGTATTCTCAGAGCCCCTCCTGGGAGAGTTGGTGTCTCCCTAACTCCATGGCACCGGATATGGTGGCTGGTTATACAGGGGGTTAGCAACAGTGTGAACTTACTAGGTGTGTGTGTGGAGGGGCATATTAACTCTCCTTGGTTAATCGACTAAACATCCTTGTGAAATCCACTAAGCAAGTGAATGGCCTTCCAAGCTCATATCTCAATGGTATACTAAATTTAAAATCTTACGCCATATCTTCAAGGAGGAGGAGCTCTTTAATATTTTAAGCCAATTTTTGACCCATTGTCAAAACAATTAAAACAAAAAAATATTAAAATAACTTTTCCCAAGTTAATTGGTTGAATTTTAATAGTCCTTAAAGAATCCTTAAAGAGGCTGGGTGTGGTGGGGCATGTCTGTAATCCCAGTGGCTCTGGAGGCTGAGGAAGTAGGATCACAAATTTAAAGCCAGCCTCAGCAACTTAGTGAGGACCTAAGCAACTCAGAAAGATCCTGTCTCTAAAATAAAAATTTTAAAAAGGGCTGGGAATGTGGCCTTATGGGGTTCAATCCTCGGCACCAAATATAAAGAAAAAAATCTTTAATAACTTTAGAAAACATTTTTAATATAAAACTGAGGGAAAATAGCAAGTTACAAAATGTTAGCATGTGTCCCAATTTCCATTAGATACACTCGGAAGAAAACAAACCAAATGTCAGATTCCTTATGTCTGGGTGATGTAACTTTGGTATTCAATAGTCAAAGGTGAGTGTTTAGATTTTACCAGTTAGCCAGGGGCAAGCCATCTTCTCAAAGCCTACATCTCTTCATCTATAATGTGGGAGGTAATGAGACCTATGGCATAATTCAAGTGACAAGACATTGTGCTTTTTAGGCTTTCTATGGTGAGAACACACTCAGTTCACAATCTGACATTATTCTTCTTATAAGCATGTCATTTGTGTGTGTGTAGGGGGGTGTCTTAATTTCTAAATAATTTTAAACCATTGTGCTTCATACCATAGGCCAAACTGAAACTCATTACATGGTGAGCTACAGTTTCTGTCATCTGTGACGAGGTCTACAGTTCTTCCTCCATAGACCTCAAAAGTCCTTTTCAGCCACCTACTTATAGAAAGAACTCCCATTAACTAATTCATCTTGGCAAGAAACATCAGACAGAGAACAACGTTGTAAAATTTTATTTTCCAATAAGTGGCGACTTTTCCCAGCAGAAGTATATGTGTGGTGTTTCAGCTATTGACTATCCCAACAGATTCTGCACAGCAAGCACTTTTCAAAAATAGGCCTTGGGCAAGAGCCAGAGACAGAGAGGTTGATTTGCTTCCTCATTAGCTTCCTACTTTAAACATATCACACACGCCACACCACCCCCAACCTGCACTATCAGCTAACTAAGATCTGTATGCACCTGCCAAAAAGGTGGCCTTGGGTCTGGCACTGTCTGATGCAAAGACAAGACTGTATTTCTCAGGACAAACTTAGTTCTAAGGGTTGGAGGGCTTGTTTGGACACTTCTCCTCTGCCTGTTTGAAGCTGCCTCACATACACTCACCCAAAGGCCACCATATTGGTAGTGGTGCCTGCTTTTCTCCTCCAGGGTAGTATCCAACCTACTGTTGGGCTGTGTGACCTCTCTAAATAAGACATGTGCTGCAAGGAAAACAAATATGTTCAGTATTTTTTCTTTACACACTGGAGAAAAAGAAAAAAAAAAACAGTAGCAGAATATTCTCTCAATGCAATGATTAAAGACCAAAGACAGTAAACACACACACAGTGAAAGGTGCCTGACAACAATCTCAAGTCAGGGCTCGAAAACAAAGCTGCAGAGGGTGATGGGCTGTGACCCTCCTTATCATGGGGGATGTAAGTCACCTGGCCATTCAGACCTGCCAGACTTCACAAGAGCAAATGTAGCACAGCTATTCACGCAAGCTTGGCTGAAGAGCCTACATCCAGAGAGTCAGTGAGTTTGCTGAGTACACCCAGGGTGCCCACAAAATCAGAGAAAAACAAGCCAAGATCCTGAAGGGGATGAAGATGTTCACCTGGAAAAAAGTGGAATTTGCCAATAAATTTATGTAGTGTTCAAGAATGTTGAACACCATAATCATTTGTCTTCTTGACCAAATCCTATTGTGAAGACACTTCCAGTTAAGAAAAGGTGCATCTCCTTCCACAAGAGGAAAAAAAAAAAAAAAATAAAGGACCCTTACCTATTTTCTGTTCTAATACTAATGGGAGGAAAACTAAGAGTAAACGGCTCCATCTCCAAATCATCCTGCCTGCTGTGCAGCTGCCTTGTTACCAGGGTAACCTGACATCAGGGGTAAGCTGAGCTGGTCCACAGTGTTCTTCCCACTGTGTCAGAGGCACCGAGCAGGCACACTTTGCTCCAGCCTCAGAGAGCAAGAACCTACCCAGCAGGATGTGCTGGGAAATAAACATTCCTGCTCAAGTTTTGGGGGCATTCACTCACTGCCACTCTTCACAGCCACACCAGGAGGCATTCCCTCTCCCCAGGGACTCAGAGGGACCCCCATAGCCTTATGCAGTTTGGATTCCAGCTGTTGTCCCAGAAGAGAGCCAGAGCTTCCCCTGCTGGTGCCACTGAAAGAGGAGTATCTGAGCAGGGAGCCCCCTGCTCTGGTTCAAGTGGGACAGCACTAAGGGAGGCCATTAGTACATGACAGGCAACAGGGGCTGTTAAGAACTGCCTGACTCCAGGAGACGATGTTTGGTTTTGGCTAACAAACCTGCAGCCTTGTCCTGGCAGGTCCCTCAGCTTTCCCTGGAGCTTAGCTTCTCTACTGAGCAGGAGATAGAGCTCTGAAAGCAAATTCTTTACAGAATACAAGGAATACACAGTGGGAAGAGGCTCTGGAAGGAGTCCTCATCTCATGTCCTGGCTCGCACACTTGTGTTCTCTTTAAGCCTTAGGTGTCTCATCTGCAAGCGTTCACTTTCCTGAAAGGACCAGATCTGTTTTGTTGACACTTCTTTTCTTTTTGCTTTCTTCTTCTCTTGGATGGGGATGTGATGTGTGGAGCTGTAATAGACATTTTTGTGGCATGAAAAATCAAATATAATGAACCCCCATGAGAATCCTGGAAATACTAGTGCTGAGAGCCTACCTCAAGACTGCTTGTCATACAAGGAAAATAAGTCCTAATTCATTGAAACCACTGTTGGGTTTTCCATCACCTACAACTGAATATGTTCATAACTAATGTACTCTAATAAGATCCAAAATTCAGGTAATCATTTATATGCCTGTCATGAAACATTTCCCAGGAGTGAAAGATAAAATGCAGAAATAGGAACAATAATTCCTATACTGAGATAGCTAAACAATAGTTAATTGAATATGCATTGAAAACCCAGAACATATTAGTTAAAATAATCTTTTTTAGTCACACTTGTATTTGACCCCCTGTTAATCATGTATTAATTGTGGGGCCTCATAGCAAATGATTTTACCACTCAAGCCTCAGTGTTCTAATCAAATTACACATTCTACTAATTGTACTTATAAAATTTAATAATACAGTGTATGTGAAGTTGCTGGTAAAATTCCCAGAATAGTTGTAGCCCTGAAAGGCCCTCAATATTGGGGTTCAGGCACATTGCTCCAGAGGCCACAGGTATAAGATGGTGGAGTTGAGGGTCTAGCTGGGAGAGAATGCAAGTCAGTCATTTACAGAGACAGAACAGGGCTATAATACAGATGTAGCTGCACATCCAGGTGTGGGAGAGGATGCCGAGTTGCCATCTCTAAGCCCTACACTTAGTAAACGTCACAGATATCTGAGCTCTCCTTCCTGTTTTACCAATGGTATTAAACATTTAATTTAGAATCTCAACTCCTTATCCTACAGAAAAGGTATGAACACAATAAAGTGGCCTAAGGTATCCAGACAAGAGAAAAAGGATCCTACAGTCTTGACAGGTCAGACTGGTGATAGCTGCTGCCCAGGCCTGGGCTCTCTTCTCGGGGGCCTCAGAATCACATGGATTCCATGAGGGGAGGGTGTGTCAATGAGGGAAACTTTAGCTGCAAGTAACAGGAAATCCAACCCCCACCAATCCAACCAGGAGGCAGTTGGCTCTGGGTTTAAGTATTTCTGTGTCTTCATGACAGAGCAAAGAACCCAGCTTTTTCCATCTTTCTGCTAAGCCACTCCAGACATGTCAGTTTTATCTCCAAGCTGGCTCCCTCATAGCTGCAAACCAGCTGCAGTGACTCCAAGCATCCCATTTGAATGTGGTAATTTTTAGAGAAAGAATGACCATCATCTTCATCAAGATTGAGACAGCATCCCGTTTGCCTCCTGAAGCAGGCCATGCCAGGAGCCAGACCAAATAACCAGGCCAGCTGCAGGGCAGCATCCTTGAGAGCACAGGTGGATAAAAATAATGGGAGACCCTATACCCTGGGGGTTCTGTTGGAGAACAGGGTCAGTAGAATGTCCAGTAGGCAAGCAATGGTTTCTATTCCATAGGAAAATGATGGAAGGCCCAGAGAATGTGCAAATGCTCACAACTGTCTCATAAGAGGGGTTTTAAGAAAACCCCTGAATAACATTCCAGAAGATATGTCTATTCTTATCACTAAGTTACCAAGGCTGGCTGATCCTTCTGTATCACCCTGCCAACTCACTGGGTTTATAGGTGTGTGCCACTGCACCTGGTTGGACAACTCTCTTTCAACAGGTATGTGGAAATGTGGGGTGCTCTCTAGTGATTAACAACAGCAACCTCATCACAGACTGCCATGAGAGACCATCCCAAAATCTCCTGCATCTATAAGCAAAACTGAAAGAAGAACACGTTGGTAGAAATAGCCAGAATAGCCTTAGATCCCTGTTTGGTTGTTCATTTATTTTTCTTTTGCTACTAGGGATCGAACCCAGGGGCACTTAACCACTAAGCCATATCCTCTGCCCTTTTTATTTTTTATTTTGAGACAGGGTCTTGCTAAGTTGCTGAGGCTAGCTTTGAATTTGTGATCCTCCTGTCTCAGCCTCCTGAACCACTGGGATTATAGGCTTGCAGTTCCCTTATTTCAACCACCAGAATTTATTCTAACAAACATTTAAGACTGCCACAGTCAAGTTTGCCAGATCTTGCCTGCTCAAGCCATTTGTTTAAAATTCCCAAGGACCAATTTGCATCCTTAGGAACAGGAACAAATACAATTTAAATCCAGATTCGTGTCTGCCCCTTTGTTTTAAGTTCCCATGTTTTCTTATCCAAAATCAGTCTTTCAAACTCAGCACTGGAAGAGAAAAAAAATAAAAGTTTAATCACAGTGTAAACTGCCAGATATAGCAAGCCTGTTTACCAGGATTCACTTCTGGGTTGCACATTCTGCAAAATCCATGGTCTTGCCCAACAGCTTATGTAATATTCACAATCTTCCATAGCTATGAAAATGGCTCAAACAGAATAAAAGTAGCTATTTTTCATTAAAAAATAATTTCTATGAACATGTAATAGGTTTACCATTGATGTTTTTAATGAGTAAATTTTTTACAATTTCTATTTTAATTTCTAGTATGTTAAATGGTATATACATTTAAAACAACGTATTACCTATCCATCTTTTTAAAGGCTCTTTGGAGTCTCAATAATGTAAAAAAGTGTACAGGGTCTTGAGAACAAAAGCCTTCAGAAGTGTCCTGTTGATCACTGGCAGCAACAGGGAGGCCTGAGAGTGAGCCCTGCAGGTGGAAGCTGCTCCCCTCCCCAGTATGGAGGAGATACAAAGGTCTGGCTGCATGCTGAGTCCTCCCAGGGAGGCTGAGACCACCTCTGTGGCCTGCTATGGGCCTTTCCAGACTGGTTACAATGGGGAAACAGGTAGCTCCCAGACCTTTCAATTTCCATCTCTATTTATAGAAGTTGACATGGAAAATGACTTGCATAAGGCCTTGGTGTACTACAATGACCTGTTTACTTTCTCCTCAGCAAGTGGCTTGCTCCTTGAGGGGACAGGTTATGTCCTGTCCCTCATTGTGCTCCTGGCACACAGAATGTTGTTGCTTGTTGGGCTCTGACTCCATCCCCACCTGCCGACTGTCCCATCAGAGACTAGATCCTACCCCCATCCTCCCACTACCAACCCCACTCTCCAGACTCCTCAATAGAGTCATCCACAAAGACAGCGGACAGGCAATCATCTTGAGCAAGCACCGACCCAGTATCCTGGGCGTGCTTACCTTGTACTAACTATCCTTTGCTTTCTTAATCAAATAGCCTGTTGGCTTTAAATCACATCTATATTTTTACTATCTCTGAAACACACAAAACCTTCCCTCTCCATTTTCAGCAAATATCATGTTATTGGCCTTGTATTGCGTGCCAAGCTTTATTCTAGAGCTGGAGTAAAATGCTGGAGGGTAAATCTAGAAGCCTTCCCTCATGTGCTCAGTCCAGGGGGTTCTCTGTGCTTAGTCTCCTCCCTCTGCCCCTTCCTGTCCCAGCTCCACTCTTGCCACAACTGGGCACAGTGGACACAGCTTCCTGGCTTCTTCCCCATCAACAGCCTCTGGAATCTGCAAACAAAACCCCTTTTGTGTTTGAAACATTTTCTCCCAGCTGGTAAGTAGAAAAACAAAGTGGGGTTTACATCAGAAAGCAAACAATGGGGGGGGGGGAGGCGGTGCATAACCACTGAGTTACAAGTTACATCCCAGCCCTTTTTAATTTGAGACAGGCCCTTGCTAAATTGCTGAGGCTGGCCTCAAAGTTACAATCCTCCTTCCTCAGCCTCCTAAGCCTCTGGGATTACATTCCCCATGCCACTGTTTCCTTTGAAGTTACAGTTTTGTGGAGGGAAAAAAATTCTTTAAAAAAAATATATATATATTTTTGGTACTGAGAATTGAACTCAGGGCCTCACATATGCTAGGCAAGCACTCTACTACTGAGCTATATATACCCTCATCCCATCCCTTTCTATTTTGAGACTGGGTCTTGCTTAATTGCCCAAGCTGGTGATCCTCCTGCCTCAGTCTCCTGAGTCACTGGAATTACAGGTGTGTGCCACCATACCTGGCTGAAAAAAAGAATCTTTTCATTCATCCAGTTCCCTCTGAATTTCATGTAATTGAAACACAAAGTCTGCTCCAGCTCAAAATCTAATCTATTCTAGATGCATTCCTTTAACTGTGGCCTAAAAATGAGCTGACCTTAAATCTTCTCCTGTAAATCTGCAGAGTTGCTCATCTTGACCCTCCTGAAGAAGCAATATTAATTGCTACCTAGCCTCTTCCCTCAGTCAAGACTGCAGAAGTTTGGAGAGGTATGGGTTAGTTCTTTAATTGCATAATTACTCAGGCTTCCCCAGTGGGTATTCACATTAATTCCATACCAGAGTCTCTTTTATCCTATGGTTTCCTCTGCCTTACAAAGAGGAAAAGTCAATTTAGGTCATTTCCTGGCAACGCCCTGTATACATACTAATCTCAATAGCTCTAATAATTCATGACTCGCCCCTCAGTCTGAATGTAGGACACCCCCACTTTTAAAAGTCCTGGCCCCTCAGGAATCACACAGTATAATGCATATTTCTATGTTAGTAAGTTGCTCTTGAGCAGTAGAGAAATAGAGCAGATTTTCCAAGAGTTTTTTTAATAACAATGCTTCATCAAATAATGCACTGTATGAAATGAATTTAGTAGATCTCAGCTCTTCTCATAAATTGCAAATGAGAAAAAACAAACTCGTGTGTTAAATCAAATAATGGGAGAAGGAATGTCCCCTAGAGGGTTAAGAAGGTGAGTTTTGGATCCCAGCTCCCCTGGTTGTGCCCTGGGCTGGCTCAAGGAGCCAAGGCAGCTCCAGAGCCCCTTCAAGCCTCAGGACCTCCCCTCCTCACAGGGCAGCTGTCAGGGTTACATACAACCAGCATATACAGCACCTGACACATAAAAAAGGTTTAAAAAAATGTTAACTTGTGTTCTTATGTGTCCCAACTTTATATGGTAAAATGTGAACCATAAGGCTATGAAGCATATTAAAGATCATGATATTAAGAGTTCTGGACTCTAGGTAAAGGGAGATCTGTTGCAAATGTATTGGACTTGAAAAAGATGCATCGGGGCACTGAGTAATTAAATAATCCTACTGATTCACACAGAGTTCAGCTAGACCTAAATATGCAGTACAACAAAAATACAAGAAAATAAAATATGCAATATTTAATACAGTCTTCCCAAGAAAATAAATATAATTCTAGTCATTGCACCAGGATTTCTCAGAAGAAAATTTCTGGAGGGTGAAGAAGAGCACAGTGGTGCACACCTGTGAGCCCAGCAGCTTGGGAGGCTGAGGCAGGAGGATTGCAAGTTTAAAGCCAGCCTCAGCAAAAATGAGGCACTAAGCAACTCAGTGAGACCTTGTATCTAAATAAAATACAAACTAGGATCAGGGATATGACTCAGGGACCAAGTGCCCCTGAGTTCAATCCCTCATACCTCCCCTGCAAAAAAAAAAAAAAAAAATTAAAAAGAGAGATACAAATACCCACTGGGCTACTGAAATCAATGAAGCCGTAGTTTGGAAACCACTTCTATAAGCATTCAATGTCAACAACTTCTCAGAGTTGTACTTCCAAATTAAAGCAAGAATTTGGGCCTACATTACCTAAAGGAGTCAGTTACATTCTGAGAATGACATATAGAATAACCCACAAGGCAAAAATTCTATCCTTATTCCTTTCAAAAGGAAGGAAAAGGCCTAGAAACAAAACCCATGATGGGAATGTTATACTTCTTCAAAATGGAGTTATGCTTCCTTCTAATACTTCTCTATGAAGCTACGTGTTACAAAGACATAGACTGACATAAAGGAAGGAAAAGTACCCTTGGCTGGGTTCTGAATTAATATCTACCCTCCTCCCATTCCGAAATCTCCCTCAAGGCAAATGCCCCTCCGTCCTAGCTTCTTCTCTCAGTGAGGACTTAAAAAGTGCTTTTAGATTGGGGCTATTAACAAGAGACACTTTATAATTAAGAGCTAATTGGAGGTCTCCCTTATCAAAGGGAATGGAAGGGGAAAATCATTAGGCTTAGTTTACAGGCTGACAGATAACGCATACGAGAAACTGTACATTAGGAATCGTGTAGCATTGTCACTTAACACCATGTTCAAAGGTAACAGGGACACTCTCTTCCAAAGCAGCAGAGAAGGGAGAAGACAGAACCAGATCTTCAGGGCACCCCAACTTCTTACATAGATTTCAGTGACCATGCCATCTGCCACTTTCTCTTCACAGGTGGGTGTTTCGTGTTGGCATGAATGACATGCCAACGCTGAATGTCCTTCTACTCACCTCTCAGGAAGCTGGAATAGCTCCCATCTTCTCTAGGACAAGTCTTTCTCATGGAAAAGGTTCTCCCAGAGCCCCAGAAAGCTGACCTCGTCTCCCCCATGTTACTGCTTATACTTGCTCAAGAATTCTCCAACACTGAAAGTGATCCAGGTTTAGACCAAGCAAAGTGTCGTAAAGCTCCTGTGTCTTTTTTTTCCTTTCTTTTCTTTTCTTTTCTTTTTTTTTGTGCAGAACCAGCAAGATTCATGAGAGCTATCTCCACACAGTCCAAACTTATTAGCACGTGTGTGACTCGGCAAAGAAAAGTCAGCTGTAGTAACCAGGGAAGGAAGGTGGGAAGGAGGGGGAAAAAAAAGTGTTTACAAAATGAAAACACTTCCACCTTCTGCAGAGGTGGCTCCAGGGTTCAAAGTATAGAATTAAAGCACTAAAATAGATCAATGCAGCACAGAAGCAATGAAAATAGAAACCATGTGAAGTACGGGAAACTGTTACCATGGTTCTTTTCCAGGTACAAATGCGGATGAATGTGCTGTCACCTGTGTGAAAGGCCTGTAGGTCCCCGAGTCAAGACAAGGAGAAACTTGAGAATGTGGGCTGAAAAGAGGAAACATGATGATGGGGAATACACGCAGGACAACTGGGAAAGGGGGCTTTGGGGTCTTTCTGAAAATAAAACTGGCAGAAGAAAGCAATGAAGCTGAGGTTGGCTTTGAAGAATCATGGAGAAGATAAGCAAAATGGTAGCTGAAGTACTGCCGAGGAACTGCAGGACTGTTCCCAAGGGGATGCTCAGTGAGCAATGTCACCAAAGGCCGGCTGCCAGTGGCTGCCTTTTAACAAGATAACTCAAGGATTCTCTTGACAGTTTTATCTCCTCTGGACCAGTCCTGCTGTAAGGAACCGAAGTTAGAAGGAAGGAAAAATCCCAGATTTCAGCAGGATGGAAGTGGATGTTCTTTATTCTTTAGAACAGAAACGATTCAAGTCAGATTCATCAAGTCAGATGGTGGGGATGGGGGTAAGGTGGGCAGCATGCCTCTTCCAGGTGGGCCAAGGATTTTCACGGGAAATTAATGAGAACTGGATTCTTTGTATAGTCAGCATCACTTTGTACAGAACATCGATGGGAGTCCTGATAACTACCACACTCACCCATGATCTAAGATTAATACACATTGTGCAAGTCTGGGCTTTGGTCAAGTGGAAGGCAAGGGATTTAATACTACACTAGCTGAGGTCAATGAATTGGGCTTCTGGGTGTACTCTTTGGGACCTTTGGAACCTCAGTCAGTAAGATATTAAAAATTTTATTGCCAACACTGAGGTTCCATTCTGGCACCGATTCCCCCAAATACTGTATTTTCCAAGAATCTAGGAGGTGAGAATGCAGGGCTCCTGGGAAGCATGACGTAAAGTCTGAAGAGATGGTTTCATCCTATAAATATGTATAGGGTGCTAGGATGGGGACACAAAGATGAATAACGTATACAGATGAGCTCCCTAGAGGTGGGACCTGAGAATTGTACCCTTAAATAACTGCCAACCGGGTAGATAAGCTCCATGACAGAATTATATAGAGTCTACTGAGGACACAGAGAGAAGGACCTCAGCAGAGGCTGTAAGGACAGCAGGTTTAGGAAGTGAGAAATGCTGCCCCAACCACACAGTAGAAAGGCTCAGGGAAGAGGACAGCCTACAACATGTACTGCTAATAGCTGAGCAGCTCCTGTAAAGGGGAAGCATTGGATTACTAACCCAATCCTTGGACAGCTTTCATTTTGGTCTCAGTTTTGGCTTGTGGAAGAAAGAGGACCACGATAAATATGCTGTATTTCAATTTAGGGAGTGGGTGCAGGACATAAGAGAGATGGGGACTGGGAAGTGCCCACAGTACCACCCTACCAGTGGGAAAGAATAAGGAGGGATCTTCTAAACATGGCCAAAGCTCACCTGGGAATGTGGATGGCCTCAGCAGCTGTGAGATCTTCTTGCCAGATTGGGAATGCAGCTCAGGGTGAACCCCTTGTCACTGGCCTTGGGTGTGGCCTAAGCCATCACTAAAAAACTCAGTAACTAGATAAATAATATTTAATGTCACATTCAAAAATTTAAAAATGCAAATAAGCTATGACAAACAAAATATATAATATTTAAATAAAGACAGGATCCAGTTCTTTGATTGGATAACTCAGCCTCATTCGCCTCACTCGAGTTCTGACCTCTTTGGAAATCTGATAGAAAAGATGGGGTTGTACATCAGAGAGCTAGCCAGCTCCTCCATGGCTTCCCAGGTGACAGAGGCCTGAGGTCTCCCAGCTTTGTTTGCAAGGAGGGAGAAGTCCCCTCTAGCAGATTTACACAAAAATATGTTAGGGTGTCCAGACCTAGAGCTACCTGAATTTGGAGTTTCCAATCCATTGGAAAGGACAGAGCTGGGCCAGCAGAGAGATGGACCACTCCTGGGACAGAGAAAATTGCAAGATTCCACTGGACAAAGAAGAGCACTCTGGAGAATGGTCTAGCAAGTCAAGAATGATCTAGAAGAAGTAATGATTACAAATAACAGTGATGCTAAAAGGTCCCCATTAGAAGCATAAGTCCTTTTCCTTTTAACAAATAGTGAGGGACAAAGTCACAGCTCTTCAAATTTTCAGAGGAAATAATGATCAGATGGATCTAGGTATCAGCATAACCAGGCCATCATAATGTTATGGGGCAGGCTATATGGGCAATGACCAAACAGACTCCATTTTACCTTGAGAATCCATAGCACATAAGAAATGCTTCTCCCAAGGGAAAGCCTCGTCTCTGTACCCATTAATATTAACCTAGCATAATATACTTGGCAACACAAAATAGCAATTCTTATACAATATAAAATTGTTCTCTTTAGTTTTCATTTTTCTTGGACAGTGTACCTTGTCAGAGATAGATTGTCTAGACACTAGTAACCATTCTCTAACTTGTACTGAACTAGGGTCATTTTGACCCACTTCCCTTCTGATTGCTTGCTGCTATGCCAACCTGGATAGTCCTATGGGAAATATCAATGTACCCATTGCATTGTCTCACTAACTGCCCAATTCAGCTTCTGTACCTGCTTGCTTACAGCTATGTCAACCTGGATGTGCTTTTTGCGGTTCTTGCCTTTAAATATCCTAAAATGTTGAGGCTCAAGACTGTTCCTTATGGGTCCCATAGGGAGCAATCGCTGGCCAGACGACTAAATGAAGACTCTTTAATTTGGACAAAACTGGGACTTGGTGTGTTTTCTGAGAGACTTGCCCTACAACAATAAGAACCATGGGGCAAGAAATGGGCAATGTACTAACTTGCAAAAAGCTAAACATTGTAATATTCCAACAGGGCTTAAACCAGGTGCTCTCTGCCAGGTAAGACTGTTCTGTGACAGCCTCACAGAACACAGCTATCAGCCCTAAAAACGCAAAGCCAGAATGGTCCTGAAAATCCCATAAAATTACCATGTTATTTCGGTGATTCCCAAAACCAAAGAGAAAAATCAGGGAGGGACAGAGAGTAAAAGGGTAAAATAAAGAGCTGTCAGAAGACAGAAAACATTGAATGCTGTTAACGACAGCTAAGGTCCAATGTTTGTGTCCTCCCCAAATTCTTACATTAAAACCCTAAACCCCAAGGTGATGGTATTAAGAGGTAGAGACTTTGAGAAGTGATTAGGTCACAAATGGGAGGCTGTCATGAATGGGACTAGTACCCTTAAAAGAGTCCTGAGGGAGCTCACTTTCTCTTCTACCATATGAGGACACTGGGATAAGTTGGCAGTGTGCAACCCTCTAGAAGGCTCTCACAAAAAGTGACCATGCTGGCCCCCAGATCTTGGATTTCCAGCCCCCCAAATGGGGAGAAATACATTTCTGTTGTTTAAAAACTATCCAGTCCTATGGTATTTTGTTAAGAAGCCTACTAATTGTTTTGGATTAGCTTTCAGGTCTTTTTCATGACTTGGTAAAATAATAATAATAATAATAATGGCTAATCACAATGGTGTCAGTGACTATGAGCAGCAACCTGGCGTAGTCCTAGGTATTTTACCAAGTCTGTGACTCTTAGGGAACATCCTGAGTGACTTTTGCTTGTAAAATAAGCACAGCATTGAGATGGCGACTCTAATCTAGGGCACAGCCTGAGCTATTGATGAACTCCCCAGTGCAGGGAAACTGCAATAGCCCCCCTAATTGATAGAGTATATTTAACCCTGCAAAGATGCATGTGAGATCTTGTAGTTTAGGAAGAGAGAAATGAGGAGCAAAGAGTGAGGAAGATAAGTACTCTTAAAACTCACCCAAGGGCAAGACCAAGGGCACGCAGGTGGAAAGATTTTTCACATGACTATCTGCTACCAGATTTAGGAAACAGTCCATAGGACAGATTCCCTAGTACTGCTCACCACATCAACAATAAGGGTGGGCCTTTGCCCAGTGAAAGAGTCTTGTACACAAACAATCAATATCTCTTTATCACTCCTTAATTCCATCTAATAAGCTTTATAATGGAATTCTCCCCTAGAATCCGCTATGCATTCACCAATCACTTAAATCATTCACATGACATTTGAACTTAGTTTTGTACAAAAAGCACTATAAACAGTCAACAGCAAAAGGAAAAAAGGAAAGACAATACCATAGGTATTCTCAAGAGTTCAACATTCTTCAGATTTGGGCTACCATTGCTAATGTACACCACTGATCAAAGCAACACTAGTAATTATTTATCAAAGTGGTCATATATTGAAAGTAGTCAATGGCAAAAGAAAAAAATTAAAGCACAGAAAAAGTATTCAGGAGTTTGAATGATTTCCTACATCCTTTTCCAAAACAAACAATAATTCTTTTTTACACCTGCAAATAATCACTTCCAGGCAATTTATTCAAGAGAAATGGAAACTAAATCTAAGTACAAAATCAGGATAAGGCAAGAGAGATTTTATAAACTTGGTTTCTTTCCCATATATTAAATATAAGTATAATTAAAGAAAAATAATTAACATGTCCAAATCGTCTCTTGTGAGCAGACAAATATTTAGTGCCTAGATGTTTTTGAGCAGATGCTCCTAGAGAAGGGTGCCACATTAAGCATAATGACTTAATAGAGTAAGTGCTCTCTGGGCTCGAGAGTCTGGCAGATGAATCAATGGATTAGAGGAGGGCTGACTCACAACAAAGGGGGGAAGCCCATGACTGTACATCTCCTCATTATGTCACCTCCTGAAAAATGACATGAAATAGAAAATCACACTATTATTGATCCCAAGCTCCTTTACGCTCTAGTTATGGCTTCTTCCTATATCCTAGAAGAGCTCTGAGAGAATTCGACTATTATGGATTATAGTCAAACCCAAACCTCCTTATACATAAAAAAAAGTCTATGGTAAATTAACCCTTGCTGCTACATATCAGTATTTTCCATTTTTGTATGTCTTCATTCTCCTTCTTCAGAATAAAAGGGGTTTGAGATGAGACATCTGCTATGTCTCATTCATAGGGTTCAGTTCCCTGTACGAGTATGCTTGACGGATCTCATTGTGCACCTGAAATCCAATAATGCACACTTCTGTGGACAAGGATGACGTCACCGGCTCTTTGTCATTAGAATAAGCACTCTGAATTATATTACCAATAATGGTGACAACACGTCATGCTATCCATAGTCCCTTGTCTGCTTCCCACCAATTTTGTGACCATCTCCTCTGAGTATGCAAGATGGTTATCTAGCTCTGAGGTAAAGTCCATACCACTGAATGATGTAAAGCTAAATGGTTAAGAGGAGGACCCAACACACATCTTTGGTCCCTTTAAACTACATTCCTTCCAAGCCATCTCCCTTTGCTCCCCCCCCCCAACACATAATGAAAAAATCCCTTTGCCGTTTTTTTTGTTTGTTTGTTTGTTTGTTGTTTTCCCGGTTGCCTTTTGATGAACATTCCCTTGAGGAATCCCCTTCTGGTTCCACCATTATCTGTAGCCCTCACACTGAAGAAAGACTTTCTATCATAAACCCAGGACCACAGAAAGCCTCGTGGACAGGTTAATCCACATTTTGGACTGGAAAACAAGTTTCAAAGCAGTAGCCATTAAATTTTTTACACACAGAATCATTAGGGAGACTTCACCATTTTTCACATATTTTAAGTTCACATTTAGATTTTCTTCTTTATAGTTTTAATTGCAATGCTGTAATTATGGCTCTATGGGATTATTAAAATTTTTTTAGTTAAAACATATCACTCTGTAAATGCATCTCATAAAATCTAAATACCACAGAAATTTGAAAATGATTTTCTTCCATCAAAAATAAATGAACAAACTCATCCTTATCAGCAAAAAGTATTCCATTATTCTCTTTATCTCTAAATTCATATTTCACTTCCCCCAGAGAATTTTCTCTCAATATGATTTTTTCTTAATATTTTTTAGTTATAGATCAACATAATATATTTATTTATTTTTATATGGTGCTGAGGATCGAACCCAGTGCCTCACACATTCGAGGCAGGTGCTCTACCACTGAGCTATAGCCTCAGTCCTCTCAATATATTTTAATACTTGAAAGGTTTTGTTAATCTCCCTATGATATTTCTCTGTAATAAAGTATATTTAAGATGAGTTTTAGAAAATTTCCTGTGAACTTAAGGCTTCACAGTGTTTGGTTATCTCTTAATTTGAGCCATCATTACTAATGCACACAATTGATCCAAAGAACATTAACAATTATTATTTTTTAAATATTTATTTTTTTAGGTTTTTTTTGTGTGGACACAATATCTTTATTTTTATGTGGTACTGAGGATCGAACCCAGTGCCCCATGCATGCCAGGCGAGTGTGCCACCACTTGAGCCACATCCCCAACCAACAATTATTTATCAAATGCTTATATAGTTAACACTAGAAATGCATTTGTAAAAAATGTATTTTCAAAAAAAATGGACAGAGTTTATTTTTTACTTCAATGAGTTCATATCTCCTACAAATGAGTACTAGCCCAAAATAACTCATTATTAGTAGTATTAATAATTCATAAGACAGGACTTGGCATCAATTCCATATATTTTCCTTTTTCACTACTATTGATGAAGAAACCTTGTTTTTACATGCTTACATAAAATGAAGGAGGCATTGTCAAAAAAAAATTTTTGTCTATCATAGCTAATTAGATCCTCCTTAAATTTTGCTGAAAGCCAAGGAAAACTACCAAACATGCTAAAAGATGTTCCCTGCTCTTACACTCATTCCCTTTCCTGACGTGGACTCTGTCTTTTCATGGTTCTTTGCTGGTAGGATGGGATTGCTGCACCCCAGGACAATGCATCACAGAAGAACCTGGATGGTAACTTTGACAAGGAAGAGAGAGTGACCCAAAGCCAAGATGGAAAGGGAGATGTGATAAAATCAGTTTGAAGCAAATCAGTCTTAAGAAGTGGTACTTGATATGCACATATGAATGTGCCACAGTGAAGCCCACTATTCCACGTCATGAACATGCACCAATTAAAAGAAGGATCCAGATTTAAAAAAAAAAAGTACTACTTATACTAGTGAGGTACCAAAAAAAAAAAAAATTGACTCCCTAAAACAACCCATGCCTTCGTAGTTCTTAATCTTCTTGGATGCCCCAACAGAAACAGCTTTCTGTGATACAGATGTGTTGTTACCACACATTCTGTCCCTTTGCAAGTTTTATGCACACTAAAGTACACTCACTTTGATTAACATGTGAGTCCCTTATTAAAAAATAAGCCTATATCAGATATTATAGGAGAAGTAATGGATATTTTAAAACAGAAAGAAACATAATTCTTGTTTAATCTACTTGAAAAGAGAGGAAATACTTAATAAACCACCATGTTCTGACAATATAGACACCATACTCAACAAAAGGCTGTAAATTCAATATTTTTATAACCTTAAAGAAAAAGTTGGATATATGCTTAATAATAGGAAAGGGGCTAAATAAATTATTCTATAGCCAGTTGATGGAAGTATATCTAATACTTTAATTTGAAGAATACACATTGGCATTACAAAACATTCTTTATATGGTCATGAGTAAATAAAAACAGGTATAAACAGAGTTGTAAATAAAATTTCATATTAATTTGTAAAACTATATGTGCATGGAAAAAGATTTGAGAAAACCTATTAAACTCTTTTCACTGTTTATTCTAAAGTAGTGTTAATTATAAACAACTGCTTCGTTATCCTCCTGTGCTTCCCAGAGTTTTCACTATGGACATGTATTTCTCTCATGATGAGCAGAATAAAGTTGTAGCATAGATAAAGAAGGTGGGGAAATACGTTTGCAGCTCAGGGCTGCTGCATGGGGCTGTACAGTTGCCACCAGCAAGATGGAATCCAGCCACGGATGCCAGTGAGAGTGAGAGTTTAAATCCACCCAATGTGGTTTAGGGCTACATCCCCAGAGTGGGCACCCTTTTCTCATTTGCAGTGGAAGATAGTATTCTTTGACCAAGCCCTCACCTAAATTTGAATCATGTTTCTTCTTAATCAACTTGATCTTCTTTATCAGTGAGATTAATGCAGTCAGATTTCCAAGGTGCTGACCTCATGAAATATTCTAGTTCAGGGATGCAAAAAGTCGCCAGTGAGCCCATAACGTGCTATAAACTAACAACATTATCTGGCCTTCAGGAAAACATGGTGGGCATTATTCACCTCCGCTTATTACACAGTCTCCATCTCTTACCTCAGCAAATGGGGAGGGATCTTGACAATGGTGTCCACACCACCCAAGGTTTCTGCAAAAGGAAAATTCACACAGTTACAACTAGGTATTGAAAGACTGAGAATCTATATTGTACATGAATATCATTATTCTTTCCCTTGGATATTCCTACAATTATAAATTAGTGAATTTTTAATTATCTGCATGCAAGTCTTCCTTATTTTAAAGTCCTTCCTCCTGATAGCCCCAGAGGCTTCCCTGGACCTTGCCTCACCATGGTGGGGGGTGGGAGGGAGGTTAAAACTCAGCACACATTTCCCTCTAGAGACAAATAACGAATAGTTAAATTCCTAACTTGAACCAGAATTTCAACTTCATCTGCTTGCCACTGACCAAGATGGTGTATCTTGCAATCAAAACAGAGAAACTAAAGCTGTTTCCTTGAGAATACCATTTCAATATCCTTTAATAATAACAACACATACTTGAGAAAGACTTTCAAGTTCATAAAGCACTTTAGGCAGCATTTCATTATTCTCACACATACTTGTGACATGGTAAATTAAACCCTTTTAAAAATCCCACTGTAGTTAGGGACCCTGATTGGGAGACTCAGCCCCAAATCTTATTAATCAACCTGGATGTTTAATACTTTGTCACTGTTTGTGATTATTGACACTACTGCTGCCTCCTATGGTAGAGACAATGAACAGCTCATTATTCTCTTCCCCCAGAAACTGTTCTGTTTAATTCCTTCAGTGTCTCCAGGTGACCAGTTCAAATTGTGTCAATTCTTCTCTTCACTGCTTGGAGTCAAAGACCTCCATCTGTTTGACCTATTTCCTTGGGGAAGGATAAATACTCTTCCCATGTTGCTAAGAGATCAGAGGGGAAAAGAGACATCAAATGAACCCTTGAGACTCAAGACTAACAGGCCAAAGGATAAGAGGATCTAGACTTGTTTTAGCCAGTGAAACAACAGTGGATTTGAGAAAGAAAACTAATCAGCAAAACAGGAGGATCAGTGGCCAGGTAGGAGATGGAAAGAAAAGAAAGCAAAGCCCTGAGATGCAGGACAAGAAAGCAAAGACCCGAAATGTAGCTCAAAGGCCACATGAGTAAGTAAGCATGGTCTAGCAGTTAGCACAACGTGGACCACTGCCCCAGGAAAGTTGATCTGTTTTCTAAGGAGAGGTAATAACATGGAACCACCCTATCAACATGGTTCTCCCCTGCAGAGAGAGGGGTTTATAGCCAACTCAGTATGTGTAACAGTGCCCAGCTCTACAAATGCTAAGAGTAAGCTAGAAAAAAGGGAGAGGAGAAAGGGCAGCCGCATGGCAGCCATGATGAGCCCAAGTAGTCTCAGAGCCTTCTTCCAGGTATGTGAGGTAAGGGTGGAAACCAAGGCAGAGAGCCCAGTGGGCAATAAGGGGAAGGCCTGCAGATTGGCCTTCAATCACCCAGGACGGACAGAGCTTGGGGAGACGGCACCACGGATACACCAATAGAGATGGCAGAAAACTAGGTTCCATTTCTGGCTCCACTCCAGCCTGTGGCACTGAGATGAGGCAAGTCACTTGTCCTCTCCAAGCTTCAGTTCTCCCATCTCCAAAAGGAGGACAACACCACCTCATGGGATTCTTGTGAATAGCTATAGAAATAATGATGGCAGAGTGCCTGACTCTGTCCTTAGATGTCAGGGACAGTTTCTGTCTCCCTTCCTAGATTCACTGACTAAATACTGACCAGATAATGGACTATGGATCCAACCGTGAGGAATAATATGGTGGAGGGATTCGTGGAGTAAACATTTTGGTTTTGAACTGGGGGTAATTGCCGTGAAGGAAAATACAGGGAATTAGGGAAAGGTGGGATGGGATCATGGACGTGGAGCCAGGACTTTCCGAGGGGAGGGGCGAGGCTGAAAAAAATGACTACAAATTGGGTGAGGTGGGGGCATTTTCAGGCAGAGGGAATAATAAATTCAAATTTTATCAAGGTTTAAAAATAAGACAAGAAAATACACCGAGAATCCCAACCACCAGCTGGAGCTGCTACTCTGGCCAAACTGCCATCTTGTCTCACCTGGATGACTCCTCCACCTCCTTCCTGGACTGCCTCCCTGCACTTACCATCTCAGGAGCCTGAGAGATCTGTCAAGACCCAACTGAGGACACTTCCTCCTCCCACATCAGATGACCCACATGCCATTGAAATAAAAGTCACACAAGGCCCTTGCAATCTGGCCTCTCACCTCCTCCTTTTCTCCTGAGCAGTTGCTCCAGCCACCTGGCCTCTCTGCTCCTTCCTGAAGCAGCCTCACAGCCTCTCTTTCTGTCAGGTGTTCTCTAGATGCCCGATTAAAATGACAACTCCCTTTACCCTCCAAGCACCTCCCATCTCCCTCTACTGCTTTAAGGTTTCCTTTAGGTCTTATCACTCTCTGAGCTGTTTATGTTTTTATTTCTCTTGATGACTGACTGTCATCCCTCCAAGAGTCTGCCAACTCCCTGAAGGCAGGACAGGATCTTTTTGCCTATTTTGCTCACTGAGGCATCAGCACCTAGAATAGCAGCAGGCACATAGGAGGCGCTCATTAAATACTTGCCGAATTAATGAGCTGAGAAGAAGAAGCACGGTGTATGTGTGTTACTGAAAGAAGGTCAGTGTGTTAGAGTGTAAGGAGGAGAATGGTGCAGGTAGAAAGGAGTCCATGCAGGCCTTGACTGACACATTAAGGACTTAGGATTTTATCCTAATGGGTAGCCAGTCAGAATTTTCACAGGGCATGTCATGATAGAACTGAGGTTTCTAAGGTAGATAGTGTTTGGAAAATAGCCTGAAAAAGACTAGGGTAGACGAGGAAGAACAGTTAAAAAGCTGGGTCTTGACAGATCTCTCAGGCTCCTGAGATGGTAAGTGCAGGGAGGCAGCCCAGGAAGGAGGTGGAGGAGTCATCCAGGTGAGACAAGATGTCAGCTTGGTCAGAGTAGCAGCTCCAGCTGGTGGTTGGGATTCTCGGTGTATTTTCTTGTTTTATTTTTAAACCTTGATATAATTTTAAGGAAGGCAAGGAAGGAAAGCAGTTTGGATTGGAGAGCTAGAACACAGATAAAGAGCTAGAAATAGTGTAGACAGGCTTGGGGTGTAGTTAGGAGCTAAAAATGAGCAGGTATGATGGCAAATGTGTTGGTCAGCTTTGTATCACTGTGACCAAAACACCTGACAAGAATAACTTAAAGGAAGGAAAGATTACTTTGGCTCACAGTTTTAGCAGTTTAGTCCAGGGGAAAATAGCCCTTCCAGGGCACACCCTGGGTGACCCACTCCTTCGGTCACAGCCTACCTGCCTATTGTCACTACCCAGCCCTTTCAAACCAAGATGAACTGATTAGGTTGCAGTCCTCAAAACCCAATCATTTTACCTCTGAGTATTCCCACAGTAATACAGGAGTTTTGGGGGGACACCTCATATCTAAACTGGATCAAGGATGATTTTAAGTTTAAGGTTTAGGCAACTGGGCAGACAGGAGAATCAGGAATAAATGGGATTTGGGGACCGGGTGGGAGTGTGGAAGAGCACATGCCACATTGAACTTTGTTAAGCTCAAGTGCCTTTGGCCACTCGAGTAGAGATATTGACAGGTAGCTGAGCTGGGGCTGGACATCAAAGCACAGGTGTGCACTAATTGTAGAAGTGAAGGCTTCATATTCTCAGAGACTGGGCCAAAGCCATGGGCATGAGGTGTTCGACCAGTGGAGCTCGAGGGCTGTAATAACCTGGGTAACCTCAGGTAATGTGAGCACCCAGCAGCATCCAATCTTATTAATGAGGGGAAAGGCAGACCAGAGCAAGACCAAGGGTCAGTAGAAAGTGAGGACACCTGTTAAGGAGTCTGTCTGTGAAGGTAACAGAACCTGTGGTGGGAAGGAAAAGGAGTTGGGAAGATGGATGGAAGTGGTTGGATAGATGATCCTCCTTCTCCTAGCTGGGGTTCCTTCCTCTAATTTTCTCTCCCCTCTCCTTTATTTTCCAAATTCATTCCACATAAGTCTCCTGATACCTGTAAAATACTAGAAGTACTTCTCAAACAAGGGCACAGTCCCTTCCAGAAACAACTCTCTGCCATTTTATTTCCTCCACTATGTCCCAGTGCATAGGCCTCTAGAGCTGCCGGTTCCTGAAGGAAAAAACAATTCTATGAGGCTCTGCTGGAGCTCACTCCCAGTGTACTCATTCTTTGCAACTCGCTGGTTAGGCCATTCCCCACTGACAAGAGAGAATCCAGATGGCACTAAATAAAGAGGTGCTGCACACATATCCCTTGCTAGTTATTTCACAACCATTAAGAACATTGATTTTCAGAGAAGTGTTATGACAAAGTGGAAGAAAATGCTCAAGTTAAAAATGCATTAAAGAAAAAAAATAACAAAGAAAATGCTGGAGTTGAAAAACAAATGACAATTCACTAGCTGTGTCCTGACCCTTTGCAAAAGGAAAAGCTCTTAAACTGTCTACAGCATTATCTCTGGGTGCTGAGCATACAGGTGATTTGTATTTTTTCTTTATATTGTTCTAATATTTTCCAATATTCTGAAATGAACGCACAGAGCTCTCATAAATCAATAAAGATGAATACCACTGAAGTCCAAACTAGTCTCTAAAGAATTTTTTGAACATCTGCCTCTCATGCTGTACATGCAGAAGCCACCAGGAAAGCAGAAGCAACCATGCCGGTGCCCAGAGTTGGCTGCCCCATGGACGTGTTGGCCTGACTGACCAGCATCCACTCTCCCGCCTCTGAGCAGCACTCTAATTTCGCTTTGAGGAAACCATCTTTCACTGACCCTGGATTTCAGTCAGACTCACGGCCTGGGTTTAGCCAGTCAGCCACCGCATTCTTTGGCTGGAGGACTACCTGTGACCCAGCAGGACAAGGGGAGAACAAGAAAACTCTAAGGACCAGGCAGGAGTGACTGGAAGAGGCCCTCCGTCTTGAGATGGCCTACGTGGGGGAGGGCCCCTCTCTCCCATGATGTTCTAGGTGGGGGAGGGCCTGTCTGTCCCATGATGGCCTAGGTAGGAGAGGACCTCTCTCTCCCATGATGGTCTAGGTGAGGGAGGGGGCCCCACCATCTCCCACAATGGCCTAAGTGGATGATGACCCTTTTTCATGAGATGATCTAAGCATGGTGACTCATGAGCACAATAGTGGATATCCATGCAGAGCATGTTGATCAATCCATAAAGAGCAAGACAAAACCTTGAGAATATCTGAATCAAACTGAACCCACAGCTCTTCTTCTGTTCTTTAATGGATGGAACAAATAAACTGTGTTTAGCTCAAGTTGACTTTAACTCGTTTGATTTCTTGCACGCAGCATATTTCTCAATTCTTCTTCCCTAACAGAGTATTTGTACATACACCAACTCTATGACCAAAGTCATAACTGTTCTCTAAGAGAGTTGTGAGGGCAGGACTCTGGACCCAGCAGAGCAACTGGTTCCACTGAGGAGCACAGGAAATGCTTCGGGTGTGAGCTGGGCCTTGGAGAGTCAGGGAAGGGAATTCCTGGCAGAAGGAGTAGCATAGGCAAAGGTAGAGAAGTATGCTTTGCAGTGTGTCCAACAAATGCCGCTGCTGACTGCCCCTGGGTCCTTGAGCTCTTGGCAAGGGGATGATTAAAAGGGGACTCTGGGGATAGATTCTGAAATGCATTCTAAGATGTTTACATGTGAATCTATAAAGAAATCATGGGGTTGAGTAGTGATGAGCGTTTTGTGGTGCTAACATTGATGAGGCAACAGAAAGGGACTGGAGTGGGAAACCATCTCCCTTGCCTTTGTTTATACAGCATTCTCCCTGCACCAACCCTTCTAACTCTTTCCAGGAAGCATTTCATTCATCCTTATATCTCATGCTCATACAGTAGAGGTCTCAATAATGTTTGCTAAATAAATAAGCGAGGAAAAAAGAACAGCCTACCTATTCTTCAAGTGAAACCTACTTCAAAAGCCCTCCAGCTCACATCAATCCCCCTCACATCCTGACCTTATATTCATCCCTCCTTCTTTGGCCTGCTTTCCCGATTTGCTCATTCCAAGGTACATATGAGTGCTCTGCACTGTTACTTAACTATTTCATGCAATTCCCTGTTCTGATGTTTATTTCAGAAAAAATCACTGAGAAAGGAACCATGTCTACCCTTACAGTCAGGCTGGATTTGGGGTTGACACAGAAATCTACCTGTCTCAGCTCTAGGCTTCGTCTGTGACTTCTAGGGCCTAAATGCTACAACACTGTAATTTAACTTAGCAAGATGTTGAGCATCAAATGTCAAACTTATTAAACATACTACTACTCTCTTTACCTTGCATCACATACAAACATGGGCAAGGCAAGGCGAGGGGCCCACAGAGCTGTTCTTGGTTTCTTCTCAGGCTTTTCTATTTAAGAAGCATCAGTATCACCCATACATACATACTCTCTTTACCTTGTTTATCTAAATCTGCTTAATTTATAGCAAAATAATAATGAATACTAGGAATGACATGTTTAGTGCACAGTCAGGCCCTGCTTTATTATGTTACCCAGCCATCTGTGACCCTTCATTAGAGGCATTTGGGAATCTAGCTCTGAATCACTGCTGAATGACAATAGCAATGCAAAAAAATAGTCCTGTGGCTTTAAGAGCCTTGCTGCTCTCAGATATTGAATCCATTTTTCTTTAATGGTAAACTACAATGGTCAAGTGCTGGCTCTATGTACAAGATAAACTTCCTAGACAATACTCCAGACAATTCTGCGACGATATGCACAGGTTAAGCAAAAACTGATGCTGCTATGATTGTACACACACACCCGAACATAATGTGAATTAAGACCTTCTAAACCCTAACAGAGTGCCCTGAAATGCTATCAGAATTCTACATTTAGTGGAAAGGCTGATGGCACTTCTCTTTTCTCTTTTTGGTTTATCACACAACACAGTGTCATGACAAGCAAGGACTGTCTCTTGATTCCCAAGGAAAGGGATTCTATTTTTTAATATAGTGGTTACTGAAGCATCACATACAAGCATGGGCAAGGCAAGGCGAGGGGCCCACAGAGCTGTTCTTGGTTTCTTCTCAGGCTTTTCTATTTAAGAAGCATCAGTATCACCCAAATTATGCTCCTGATCTCTATTACCATTCTGATTACCCAAATTCTTGACAACTGGTATGTCATTCCGTTTCTTTCTGCTGCCGAGTTCTGCAACCAGAGATGGAAAACGCCAATTTGCTACCTGGAACTTACTTCAATGCTAGCACAGCTCACAAATCTAAAATCCCACCTGTCTGAAAGGCAGATCACAAACGAATTGCAGAGGTAACGGCAATTCTTCCCATATGTTATTTTCCACCCACAATAACCACGAAAGCTAATACTTAGCAAGCTGGCGTCTCTCAGGAAAAGCAAATTAAAGCTTAATCTTTCCTTCCTGGTTCCACACGCCAATGTTTGAGATCTGGGTTGTTGGTTTAACTTCCCTCTTCCTTACAGGCGCTTCGATGATATCAGGGCCTTGCATTCGCACCGGTTTGGGGTCCTAACTCTCGGCAAGGGGTGACAGTTGTCCAAGGTGCTGGGGATCCAGGAAGGACAGCAGCACCCGGCTAAGGTTTGGGAGAAGATAAAGACTAGATGGGAGGCAGCTGGGATGCCCACGCCCGAGCCAAGCTTCTCCTATCCCACATCATTTCACCGAGGCAACTCTCGCTATTGCGCGACAAACATCCATAACCCACGCACGGCGAACAGCCCAGCAAGCCCAGGGGCAGCTTGGGCAGTGCCAGCGCGGCCCTCCCGCGGCGGGAGCAGGTGCCGGGCGCCCTCCCCGCCCGCGGCTCGGCGCACTTACCCAGGGCCCAGGTGCAGCTCTCCTTGATGGCTTTGTACTTGCTCCCGGACGCTTCCCTCTGCAGCTTCCTCAGGATCTCTTCCATCTTGACCTTCCCTGGGCCGGGCCGCCGACACGGAGAGAGCGTTGGCCAGCCGGGCCGGGGACGCAGCCGCCGCTGCCTGGTCCTGGGCGCCTAGGCGGCCACTGCGCTCGTCCCCAGCCCGCTGATGAATCACGCCCGCTCCATGCCGCGGGCCACGTCAGTCCCACCGCCCCGCCCCGGCGCCCCGCCCGCCCGCCAGGGTCAGGTGCGCTCCGCTCCGCGCCGCGGCGGCGGTGGCGGTGGCGGTGGTAGCGATGGTGGCGATGGTGGCGGCTGCGGCGGGCCGGGGCCGGAGGCTGGAGGCCGCGGCCACTGACCCTGCGGTGTAGGCGGACAGGGACTCCAAGGCTTCGCGGAAAGGTGGAGGCGGACGTCCGGAGCTGGCTCGCCCGCCGGGCGGGAGCCAGGCTCAGCCCCTGGGAGCTCCTAGTCGGCTGCGGGCAGCAGACAGGGAGGGGCCTCGGTCCTGGCCTCCCACACGCGCCGACGGCTGCTTGGGGCTGAGCTGGGGTGGCCCAGCCCCGACCCCCGACTCCGCAGTGCTGTGCAGGCGCCGCGCCTGCTGCATCCCTGAGTCCTCACCAGAAAATATGTGCATTCACTCAGTGGTGAACAGCCCTCTGGGCCACCACCTGTGTCACGCTGGGAGCCAGGCCGGGGGATGCCACCGTGAACAGGCTGTGTGCTCCTGCCTGCAGGGAGCTTAGGGCCTTCAACAGATGAATGTATACAGAAAAGTTACACAGGGTACTTTCAAAATTTGAGGCCCTGACTCATGCAGGCTAAATGGCTCCAATGAGAAGGCGCTGGTTCGCCCCCTCTCTCAGAGGGAATATTTTCAGCCCAAGAGTGGCAGGGAAGAGGAGGAAAGAGATTTTTAAAAGGCCTTTGCATTCAGGACTGTTTGGGTACAGCTCTTGTTGGCTGGAAGTC
This sequence comes from Urocitellus parryii, assembly GCF_045843805.1. Lineage (NCBI taxonomy): Eukaryota > Metazoa > Chordata > Mammalia > Rodentia > Sciuridae > Urocitellus > Urocitellus parryii. Next base: position 26,644,499 of record NC_135538.1, read on the forward strand.
ACCTGCCTCCCTGGGCCTGGTTTCATGTCCACGTACTGGGCATTAGACTGTAACACCACACACAGCCGCTCACTGGGTTGGAGTCCCAGCACCACATATAAATGAGCAAATAAAGTGAAGGTCCATCAATTACTAAAAAAAAAATTTTTTTTTTAAAGAAAGAAATGTAACTGTAGTGGTAATGAGGATGATGGACTGCAGAGAAGAGGTAGACTAGCACCTGGGAGAACAGTAGGGACATTTGCAGCAATCTAGGAAAAAAAATAAAGCCTTTTGTAAGTGGGAAGAAAATAGAGACATTTAGGGCATAGAAGCAATAAATAGCATTTAATGGAGGAGTGGTGGTAACATAAGAGACAATTTCCAGTTTCCTTGTTTAAGACATTGGGGGGACAGTTGCCTCATTCTCTAAGGTTAAAGAAGAGAGAAGGAAAAGAAGAGTTTGGAATAGGGGGAGTTTATGAGTTCAGTTTTGAACATGGTCAGGGTGAAATGAAAATGAGGTACCTCTGGGGTATTTTACTTATGGGTAGGAACTCAGGATGGGGGTCTGTGATGGAAAGGAGGAATTTAAAGTCATTAAGCATATAGCATTGTTGATGCCTAGGGTTTGGTTGCTGTGAGTAGGAGGACCCTAGCCATCAAGTGAGGGGCAGAGGAGTAAATACCTGAGGAGGCTAGAAGGAAGTCAGAAATCCAAGGACTGGGAGGGTAGCCAGGGAAGGGAGTGCCAAAGTGCCAAAGCAGGGTGTCCAGCAGGCAGGGGATACTGTAAGTCCTGGGAACTGAGGAGGCAAAACTTGCAAATTCACAGTTTCCCCAAATCCCTTTAACTATCACCCACACAGCCAATGAAGCCATCATTTGAAGAAAGGTTTGCAGTGAAAAAAAAAAATAAATAAAAAGTCAAACACTATAGCACATAGTATACTAATGTTAAATCACATTTTGGGGGACTGGGGTGTGGCTCAATGGTAGAGCTCTTGCCTAGGATGTGTGAGGTACTGGGTTTGATTCTCAGCACTGCATATAAATAAGTAAGATAAAGGTCCATTGACAACTAAAAAAAAATTTTAAAATTGCATGTTAACTATTCAGAAAAACACATCAATCACAACTATATCATATATTAAAATACATTACAAATCTATTAAAAAGTTAGATTTAAATGCTAAGCCACAAAAGGTTTAGAAAAAAATGTAAGTGAATACACTTAGTGCATTAAGATTTCTATCAAACCAGCTAGGGCAGAAACTAAAGAGGGTTGGGGCGGGGAGCAGGGAAGGAGTATGGAGGAAAAGGGAGAGAAAAGAAAAAAGAAATTTCAATAGATTTGGCAAGTTAAAGACTTTAAGCCAAAAGTTTCATACAAAATTAATAAGCAAATTAAAGGAAGAAAGAGGAAAATTCTTTTAATTTTATATAGACTTATATTTTTGAGTCCATTTAAAATTATTTATTATTTTTATAATTAAAATCACAAGTTTACTTAACCTTCAAACCAGGAAATATTTATGATAATGTCAGAGATAAAGGTTTAAACAGCTTTTCCAAACTGCTATTTAAAAAAAAAAATGCCGAACACCATGCTAATGTCTGTAACCATGCTAATGTCTATAATCCCAGTGGTTTAGGAGGCTGAGGCAGGAGGACTGCAAGTTTAAAACTAGCATCAGCAACGTAGCAAGACCCTGTCACAAAATAAAATATATATATAAAAGGATGGGATGTGGTTCAGTGATTAAGTACCCCTGGGTTCAATCCCTGACTTAAAAAAAAAAAAGGAAGAAAGAAAGAAAGGGAAAAAAGTCAATGAAGAATAAAATGATCAACCTATAAAAAAAACTGTTCAAGCAGCTGCTACTCAAAAGAACACCAACTTTTAAAAAAATTTTTTTTAGTTGTAGATGGACACACAATGTCTTTATTTATTTTTATGTGGTGCAGAGGATCAAACCTCACCACTGAGCTAGAGCCCCAGCCCCAAGAGCACAAACTTTTAAATAAGTTCCTATTTTTATTAGTCAATTTGACCAAATGCTATTTTTAAAATGGTTTTATTAGTACATTATAGTTCTATGTAATATGGGGTTCGTTTTGGCATCATCATTCATGCATGGGATATAATTCGCTCCACCTCAGTCCCCAGTGCTTCCTCTTTGCCATCCTCTCCTTCTCCCAGCTTCCCTTCCTCTGCTCTACTCGTCCTTCCTTCTATTCATTGCTTTATTTTTTTAAAAAAAAACTTTTTAAAAATATTCTTTTAGTTGTAGTGGACCCAATATCTTTATTTATTTATTTTTATTGTGGTGCTGAGGATTGGACCCAGTGCCTCACACGGCGAGGCAGGTGCTCTACCACTGAGCTACAGCCCCAGCCTTTATTGCTTTATTTTAATTGGTGCTTTATAACTGTTATTTTTCATGCCATTGTTAGTAAGGAGCTGTCAATAAGGTCCTCTCATGTCTTGGGTGCTGGTGGGACTGTAGTCATCACATTCCTGTAAGGACTCTGGATGGTGTTGGCCCAGTTATTCCCTCTTATGAGAATTCATCCTAAGGAAGTGATTATTGAAATGAATGAAGATTTTTGTACAAGCATTTTGATGTTTCTTTTAATTACAAACAAATGAAAACTACCCGCATGTCCATCAACAGGGAAATGGAGAGATAACTTGTGAGGTATCCACAGAGCAGGATACTATATGGCTTTAGGATAATGGAACAGAGCGATACTGACTGATATAAAAAACAGTTTCTACTATATGCTGTAATAAGCAAATTGTGAATTGCTATGTACTTCCATACACTAAACCACCCCAATTTTATTATTCAAATATTTGATATAGATATACACACAAATTTAAAATACATACATCTATATAAAGCTGAAATACATAAAAATATTAACAGTGATGATCTCCAGTGAAGCTATGGGTAAGTTTATTTTTCATTAAACAGTTTTACTTTTATAATTACAAAAATGTTACTTTTTCTAAAGGTGGTATAAAAAGGAGATTCAAAGTCAGCAATACATGAACAGTCACAGAAAGGACAAAGGTAGACACAAGGAAGGATGGAGTGGATATGAGAGATGGGTTAGGTTTCTGGGGTAAGAGCCCAGATGCAGAGGACAAAGAGCAGGTGGAATCACATGAACAAATATCCCACTGCTGAGGTTGGCTATAAAGGAAAGTGAACACTTTCGAACATTTTCCCTACAACTCACAGTAGAAAACATGCTTTGTATTGCTATCCAGTATACACATATGTACATATGTAGGTTAAAAACTGAAACAAACAAAAAAAAGCAATACTTACTATGTATCATAAAGATTACTATTACAGCAGTCACATTTGCCTATTCCTAAAATCATTCCAGGCTGGGGTATGAGGACAATGTTACATGTATATTCACGGTGATTTATATTTAATGCCTATTCTTTTCCATGTTTTTAGTTTTGTTGCTTAAAAATTCTGGCTAACACATTTAAGTTTCTGTGGATATTATTAATGACAATAAACTATTCATCAATAAGAATTCTCTAATCTTAATCCAAAATGATGATAAATTTATAATCACATTTCAATGTATTCAAAGAAAGTAGCAGTTATTAGCTTTCTCCTTTCGGCATCAGTGTGTATGTGTAGGTGAAGTTGGGGCTTGAACACAGGGCCTGGTGCATGCTAGGCAAATGCTCTACCACTGAGCTACATCCCCCGCCTGGACATTGACTTTAACTCAACTATAGATTTTTCAGGATTTTGGAAAACAAATGGGTCATTTATCAAAAAGCCTTCCATAATATTTCATTTTTATTTTTTGGAAATGATTAAACTTTGAAGTAGAGACTTGTATTATGATTATTCTCTTTAATTATACGCCATTATTTAATACTGTTTTCTTCATGTGTTGCAAAATGTTGATGATACATAGTGACTGTGGTGATAATTTTAAAAGTATTTTGTAACTTTTGCATATATCTAACATCTTGCAGTATATATTATGTTATCCCTATAAATCCAAATTCAGTTCGTTAACAATGTCAACAATAGGAGTTCTTGTGCTAACTTTTGCTGAAATATCTTCCAAATGTGAATCAAATGAGATTGCTTTTGCAACAGAAAAGTGTGGCTCCCATTCCTGAGCTCATATAACTTAGTACTTTGCTTGTAGAAGCCCGCCCTTCACTATGATATCATGTATATGTAAGTTAGTGAAATGGAAATGCTTGGCTGCTCTAACAAAGACCCAACAAGACAGTGGGTTACACTGATTTCTAACTTAAACTAAGGCCCAAGTGGTGTAGGTTGGTGCAGAGGTCCAGGAGCTCATTCCAGGAATGTGCTGCTTGCATGTTACTGTTCGCCATCCCACAGGGAGTTATTCTCATCTGTGTGACCTGAATGGGCCCTAGGCACATAGAGAAATCCATGCCTCAGAGCCCAAGTCACATAAATTCCTTCTTCCATCGTCTTCTGTTGAAGACAGAGTTGCAGATAATTGGCCTGTGTATGACAATCTATCCCAGTCTCCCAGAGTCCAGCCACAGTTCTGTTTCTATGGCAAAGGGAGGAGGCCTTGGTCAGACACTACCAATCGCAGCCATAGCTCCAATGTTGGAACAAGACGTACAGAAAAGTGAAAATTTCCTTAAATTGTTTGTTTATCATTACTCTCATTTTCAAGTTTAGGAGGATTGGTAGAATCCTTAGAACACCAAAATCTTTAGAACGTATGAAATATGGGTTCTGAATAATAATATCAATAGTAGTTTCTAAGAATACTTTTAATTACCCTACTATGTTTTATGGTTATGTTTACTTCTTAACAAATTTGCAATTCTATTACAATTTTCCAGCTGAATCTGTTTTTCGTATAATGTGTTCTCCAATTCTATTAAATTACTTAACCAATTATGTGCTAGATTAAATATGAACAGCACAAAAATGCTTTATAAAAGTCATCATGTCCTATATATTTTGCATAAAGTGAACATGTTAATCACTTGAAATATTAGTGTTCTTTTTGTAATATGCAATGTTTCACAAATTTGCATGACATCCTTGCGCAGGGGCCATGCTAATTTTCTCTTTATTGTTCCAGTTTTAGTACATGTGCTGCTGAAGCAAGCACAATATTAGTGCTCTGAAGTGGCCTCACACCATCTGTGTCTGCCTAATAAGTATTAATTCAATTCTATATGTCCTGTAGAACTATAAATCTGTTAAGACTACATTATCACTAGAAGTCTAGTTGTAAATTTCATAGCTGATTTATCAAGAATCATATTCATCGCATCCATGTGTGCAGAGAATAATTTTTTCAGCAAGTACTTAAGCAATTTTCTCTTTCACAACACACACATATGCAATTAGAATATGAAATGATGCTTTCATTAACCAATATGAAATTTTGTTTTGATGAAGTTATATCTTTTTTTTCCTTTCTTTGAAAATATTTGAGGGCCTTATCAACAAGTTTTGCTTGCTGTAGTTCCAAGGGAGGGGGGAATTGGGGAGATCTCAAGTTTTCATATGAAAGAATATTAGAAGAAACATTTTTTTCTTGTGTTGTCATTGTATACACGTCCAGATCTGGCAATTCAAACAGAACAGGTTTCTGTGATTTCTACATCTTTATTTCTTCTAATAATGAATTCTTCTTAAGAACACTTTGTATAAATTTGATTAACATGTACAGTTATCACAGTTAAACACTTGTAAAAATTGTACCTCATCCAAAACAAAACAAAACCCACATTGAAAGTTGTTAACTCATAGCCAGATCTTGGTGGAAAGTCTTGCTGCCTTTGCCAACAGAGGGTAAATTTCTTTTAAACTTCATTTCCCAATTAACTGTAAAGTATAATGACATAAAATTAAACCATAAAATATGAACTTTCCTGATACAATTATGATCCGATCTCAAACATCAGATGGGCCACCAGTGAGCAGGAGAGTAAATGGCTGGCTGGTTCCCAGTCAACACAGACCCTCATTACACCCTTGTCACTAGCTGTCACTCAACTTAATTGTCTGGAGTATTTTCCACAACCTGGAAAGTTCTTGTTTAGAATATATGTGTTGCACATATTTGTAGGTTTCATACCACTATATCTAAATATATATTTTGGTGAACATTCAATTATTTTACAAGACACTAATAGAGGCATGAAATTTGAAAAGCATCAGATTAGAGGGAGATTTGAGTCTAAAGAGTCTCTTGATGGGGAATATGTCCAGCGAAGAAAAAAAGAGGGAGAGAGAGACAAGAAAGCAGAGGCTGAAGAAGTGGGAGGAAGCCAGCCTAATGGTGAAATAAGTGTCCTATGGAGACGAGAAGATGGCATCTAGGTACAGATGGTCATTGCCCAGGCAGGCATGAAGGCCAATCTACAGACAGGAGGGAAAAGTAGAAGGCTGGTTTGTGACTTGGTTTACCTTATTGATGTGGGAATGGAAATTTGTGGCAGCTGCACCTGGTGACTTTTGTTTTTCTCATAAAACATGAAGTCATGCATTGAGTGTAAATGAAATGAATAGATGACAACCCCCACATTTGGAAATGGAAAGAGGGGTGTCTGAAGATGCAAAGAAGTTTGCTCTTCAGTGTTGAGGGCTTGACTAATTCCCTATTTATGAACACTTAGGAAGCAGTCCTGATTCAGAATTTCTAAATCTGATGACAACTAGTGGATTTGCTAGTGCTTTGGAAATTGGCCACCTTGGTTCATCCAGATCAACTCTCCCTTGTAAGTTCTTTTTTTTTTCCTACCTGATACTCAAATAATAGATCTTTTTACTTACTTTTATGCCTAATTCACAGTGTGCTAAAGAAACTTGTTTGTAATGTGAAGTGTTTTTTTTTCCCAAATATGTACCAGTATAATCTGAAAATACAATAAGCATACTTTTGGATTAAATTCAGCTTTGTATTAAATTTAGAATAAAAGAAAAAAATTAATTTGAAGGTTGTTTATGAAATCATTAATGATACTGAGCATTTAGAAAAGTAAATGATTATAAATAATGTTTTAAGAAATGTATAAAATATGATGCAACCCCCCCACCACCACCACCACCTTTGTTTTGTACTAGGGCTTGAATCCAGGGACACTTAACTTCCTGAGTAGCTGGGGTTACAGGTGTGCACCAACACACTCAGGTGATAAAACCCTACTTAAAAACAAAAAAACAATATCCACAAAACAGATAAAATTTAAAAGCAATTTTCTATTTTACTGATAATTAATATGCACTTAAATATGATACAATTTGATGTTTTCTTCTGGCTATTGTACAACAGTTTGTGTCAGAACAACATTACTGTTAAAAGCAAGTATAAGACCAAACTTAAGAATTAAAAGCAAGAACATCAAAACAAACAGGGTAGGGCTGGGGTTGTGGCTCAGTGGTAGAACACTCACCTAGCACATGTGAGGCCCTGGGTTTGATCCTCAATACCACATAAAAATAAATAAATAGAATAAAGGTATTGTGCCCAACTACAACTAAAAAATAAATATTGAAAAACAAACAAACAGGGTGGCAGGCATTTGATGGACCAAGATTTTAGAACCCAGGGGCGCTTAACTTCCTTTTTCTTTTGGAGTATTTGCTCATTTGCCTCATAGTGCATAGAGGTCACCTATGTGATGTCATTGTCACCTAGAGATGTCAATCTCAAGGTCTGAAGAGGAAACTTGAAGATAAGAGTTATTAACATAATTAGAATTAAGGAACTATACTTTCATATATTCTGCTTCTTTTCACTCAATGGTTTTTTTAGAGACAACTTTTCCTTTTTAGTTAGGCTGCTTGTCATTCCATCAGATGACTCTAGCAAACTCTATTCAATCTGTCCATATTGTTGGATTCCAGTTTGTACTATTATAAGCATGGCTTCAGTGAATTGCAATGGTTATTGTATTACTTCCCTATTAGAATATCTTTCTAGAGTACATTCCTACAAGTGCTGAGTCAAAAAGCGGATGCAAGTCAGGTGTGATGGTACAGGCCTGAATCCCAGCAGCTTGGAGACTGAGGCAAGGAGGATATAGAGTTCAAAGCCAGCCTCAGCAAAAGCAAGGTGCTAAGCAACTCTGTGAGACCCTGTCTCTAAATAAGATACTAAAAATAGGGTTAGAAATGTGGCTCAGTGGTTGAGTGTCCTTGAGCTCAATCCCCAGTACCCCAAAAAGAAAAAACAAAACAAAACAAAACAAAACAGATGCAATTCCAGGGTTTAACCACATATTGCCAGTCTCTACTAAAGGAATATAAGCATGTTCTTCTACCATAGTACACATGTCCGTCAGCATAAGAGTATATTTTTTGCTAGTTTAAAATGTTTTCCTTTTTTATTGGCATATTATAATTATATATAATGGTGGGATTTGTTAAAATATATTCATATGTATATATATGAATATACATACATATGAATACATTTTATATGCATAGAATGAAACAGTATAATTTGATCAATTTCATTCCCAAGTACCTCCTCTTGATGTCCTTCCTATATTCCACTGGTCTCCCTTCTATTTTTTAAAGTTGTTCTAATTAGTTATACATAACAATAGAATGCATTTTGATACATTATGTATACAAATGGAGCACAACTTCTCATTTCTCTAGCTTTATATAGTGCAGAGTCACAACAACAGTGTAACCATACCTGAATATAGGGTAATAATGTCTCATTCTACTGTCCTTCTCATCCCCATAGCCCCACCCCTCTCCTTACTGCCCTCTGCACAGTCCTAAGTTCCTTCATTCTTCCCTAACCCCACCCCACGCTCCACTATGGATCAGCATCCACCTATCAGAGAAAACATCTGGCCTTTAGTTTTTTTTGAGATTGGCTTATTTCACTTAGCTTGATATTCTCTAGTTCCATCCATTTGCCTGCAAATTCCATAATTTCATTTTACTTTAGGACTGTGTAATATCCCATTTTTATATGTAGCACATTTTCTTTATCCATTCATCTGTTGAAGGGCATCTAGGTTGGTTTCATAGTTTATCTATTGTGAATTGAGCTGCTATAATATTGGTGTGTATGTGTCCCTGTAGTATGCTGATTTTAAGTTCTTTGGGTATAAACTGAGGAGTGAGATAGCTGGGTCAAATGGGGGTTCCATTACAAGTTTTCTGAGGAATCTCCATACTGCTTTCCAAAGTGATTGCACCTATTTGCAGTCCCACCAGTAATGTATGAATGAGTGTACCATTTCCTATACATCCTCACCATCACTTATTATTGCTTGTATTCTTGATAATTGCCATGGAATGAAATGAAGTAGTAGAGTAGTTTTGATTTTCATTTCTCTTATTACTAGAGATAATGAACATTTTCCATAGGTTTGTTGATAGATTCTATTTCTTCTTTTGTGAAGTGTCTGTTCAGTTCCTTAACCCATTTATTGATTGGATTATTTATTTATTGGTGTTAAGTTTTTTGAGTTCTTTATATATCCTGGAGATTAGTGCTCTATCTGAAGTGCATGTGGTAAAGATTTTTTTCCCATCCTGTAGGCTCTTTCTTCTCATTATTGATTGTTTCCTTTGCTGAGAAGAAACTTTTTATTTTGAATCCATTCCATTTATTGGTTCTTAATTTTACTTTTTGTGCTTTAGGAGTCATGTTAAGATAACCAGGTCCTAAGGGACATGATGAAGACTTGAGCCTAATTTTTCTTCTATTAGGCCTAAGGTCTTTGTTCTAGTACCTAAATCTTTGATCCACCTTGTGTTGATTTTTGTTCAGGGTGAGAGATAGTGGTTTAATTTAATTTTACTACATATGGATTTCCAGTTTTCCCAGCACCGTTTGTTGAAAAGGCTATCTTTTCTCCAATGTATGTTCTTTGTGCCTTTGTATGGTGTGAGATAACTGTATTTACATGGGTTTTTCCTCTGTGTCTTCTATTCTATACCCCTGGTAGACGTGTCTATTTGTGCCAATACCATAATTTTTTGTTACTATGGCTCTGCAGTGCCGCAACCTGGCTGGGCACAGAATCACAAGCCACTCAAGCAGGAACAAAGTTTTATTTTTAAAAAGGCCGCCAGTGCCCCGTGTGCGCCCTGCTAGCAAGCTGGTCCACACACGTGTGTCGTCTACCGGAACCGGGGACCCGCACCTCCCCCAGAAATTCCCTCCTACTATCCTTCCCCAACCAATGGGAACTCTCCAGGAGTCCCGTAACATGAGTCCCGTAACATGAGTCCCATAGCAGGGTGAACAGCAGGAGTCCAATTTCCATATGAATGTAAATATTAACATAATCATATCATCTCAATGGCTAGCTGGCAGTCACCTTAACCAAAGGTGCCATGTATCATAATACTTTTGCTGTGGCTCCTAGCACTGCAGTATAGTTTAAGCTCTAGTATTGTTATGCATTCTGCTTCACTCTTCTTGCTAAGGATTGGTTTGGCTATTCTGGGTTTCTTATATTTCCAAATGAATTTCATGATTGTTTCTTCTAGTTCTATGAAGAATGTCATTGGGCTTTTAAATAGGAATTGTATTAAATCTGTATAACAGTTTGGGTAGTATGGCCATTTTGACAATATTAATTCTGCCTATCCAAGAGCATGGGAGATCTTCTCATCTTCTAAGATCTTCAATTTCTTTCTTTAGTTTTCTGTAGTTTTCATTGTAGAGGTCTTTCACCTCTTTTTAGATTGATTCCCAAATATTTTATTGTTTTTGAGGCTATTGTGAATGGGGTAGTTTTCCTAATTTCTCTTTCACAAGATTCATCACTGATGTATAAAAATACATTTGATTTATGGGTATTGATTTTATAGTCTGCTACTTTGCTGAATTCATGTATTAGTTCTAGAAGTTTTCTGGTGGATTTTTTGGATCTTCTAAGTATAGAATCTTGTCATCAGCAAATAGTTAAGTTTGAGTTCTTCTTTTCCTATTCATCTCTTTAATTTCTTTCGTCTGTCTGATTGCTCTGGCTAGAGTTTCAAGAACTATGTGGAATAAAGTGGTGAAAGAGGGCATCCCTGTCTTGGTTCCAGTTTTTAGAGGGAATGCTTTCAATTTTCTCCATTTAGAATGATGTTGGCCTTGTGCTTAGCATACATAGCTTTTGCAATGTTGAGTATATTCCTACTATCCCTAGGTTTTCTAGTGTTTTGAACATGAAAAGGTGCTGTATTTTGTCAAATGCTTCACTTATCTACATATATTGAGATGATCATATATGGTTGTCTTTAACTCGTCTTTAAGTCTTTTGATATAATAAATTGCGTTTATTGATTTTCATATGTTGAACCAACCTTGCATCTCTGAGTTGATCATGGTGAACTATCTTTTTAAGATGTGTTTGCATGCAATTTGACAGAATTTTATTGAGAATTTTTGTATCTGTTTTCATCAGGGATATTGGCTTGAAGTTTTCTTTCCTTGATGTGTCCTTGGTTTTGGTATCAGGGTGATACTAGCCTCATAGAGTGAGTTTGGAAGGGTTCCCTCCTTTTCTATTTCATGGAATAATTTGAGGGGTATTGGTATTAGTTCTTCTATGAAGGTCTTGTAGAACACAGCTGAGAATCCTTCTGGTCCTGGGCTTTTCTTGGGTTGGTAGGCTTTTGATGGCATCTTCTATTTCATTGCTTGATATTGATCTGTTTAAATTGTGTATGTCCTCCTAATTCAGTTTGGGAAGATCATATGTCTCTAGAAATTTGTTGATGTCTTTGAGATTTTCTATTTTATTGGAGAATAAATTTTCAAAATAGTTTCTAATTATCTTCTGTATTTCAATAGTGTCTGTCGTGATATTTCCTTTTTCAGCACTGATTTTAGTAATTTGAGTTTTCTCTCTCATTCTCTTCATTATCGTGGCTAAAGGTTTATCAATTTTACTTATTTATTCAAAGAAGAGGTTTTTATTTTGTCAATTTTTTCAACTGTTTCAACTTTATTGATTGCAAGTTTATTTTAATTATTTTCTGTCTTCTACTGCTTTTGGTGTTGATTTGTTCTTCTTTTCCCAGGGCTTTGAGATGTAATGGTAGGTCATTTATTTGTTGACGTTTTATTCTTTTAATGAATGAGCTTATTGCAATGAACTTTCCTCTTAGCACTGCCTTCATAGTGTCCCAGAGATGTTGATATGTTATACCGGTGCTCTCATTTACCTCTAAGAATTTTTTTATCTCCTCCCTGATGTCTTCTGCTATCCATTGTTCATTAAGTAGCAAATTATTTAGTCTCCAGGTGTTGGAGTAGCTTCTATTTTTTTATTTTATCATTGATTTTTAATTTCATTCCATTATTATCTGATAGAATTCAGGATAGTATCTCTATTTTTTTATTTGCTAAGAGTTGCTTTGTGGCATAACATATGGTCTATTTTAGGGAAGGATCCATGTGCTGCTAAGAAGTCATATTTGCTCAATAATGGATGAAATAAGTCTTAATCATTGATTGTATTATTGAGTTCTATAGTTTCTTTGTTTGGTTTTTGTTTGGAAGATCTATCCAATGGTGAGAGAGCTGTGTTAAAGTCACCCAATATTATTGTTTTGTGGTCTATTTGATTCTTGAAATTGAGAAGGTGCTTGATGTACATAGACACTCCCTTGTTTGGGGCATAAATATTTACAATTGTTGTGTCTTGTTGACATATGATTCCCTTAAGCAGTACGAAATGTCTTTCTTTATCCCTTCTGATTAACTTTGGTTTGAATTCCACTTTGTCTGATATGAGGATGGAAACCCCTGCTTCTTTACACAGTTCATGTGAGTGATATATTTTTGCCCAAACTTTCACCTTCAGTCTGTGGATGTCTTTTCCTAGGAGGTGAGTCTCTTGAAGAAGGCATATTGCTGGGTCTTTTTTTAAAATCCAATCTGCCTATCTATGTCTTTTGATTACTGAGTTTAGGCAATTAACATTCAGGGTTATAATTGAGATATGATTTATAATCCCAGTCATTTTGGTTTATTTGGGGTTTTTAACTTATTTCTCCTTCAGCAAAATAGTGTATTAATTTTTTTCCTCATTTGTCCAAATTTTAGCTGGAATAATTAATAAAACTTTTCTTTTTGCTTATAATTACACTTAAAAGGTGAAATTGAATATCTTATTTTTAGTGTTTCCTTGCTTGCTTATGTTGTCCATTTAAAAAATGAAGATGTTCTTTTTATCAATTTATAAGAGTTGTTCATATTTATTTGGGATGATAATTTTATGTCATATATATGACGATTATGTTTTTAAGTTTGCCATTTGTTTTTTAATTTGTTTGTGATGGACTATGTGGAAATTGTAAATTGCGTGTATGTACATGTGAGTGTGCATACGTGTGCGAGTGCTTGCATGTGCATTATAGTTTGGATTTGGATGTTCCCTAGAGACGTCTTGATTCCTGGGATGGTGCTATTGGGAGGTGGTGGAGACTTTCAGAGGTGGGGCCTGTGAGGTGTCCTAAGTCATTAGGGGCATGTCCTTGAGTGACAGCAGAACCCTTGCCCTTCCCACTCAGTTTTTCTTTTCTTCTCAACCATGGAGGGTGGTTTGGCTCTACAGTATGCTCCTGCCTGATGTGTTCCCTCACTCAATTTGGGGTCAAACCCAGCCACAGACTGGAACCTCCATAACCATGAGCCAAAATAAATCTTTTATCTTTATAAATTGATTATTCCCGGTATGGTGTTAGGATGATGGAAAGCTCACACAGTGTGTTTGCTGGGTAACTTCTCACAGCTAGGAGAGGTCAGGGAGAGTGGGGAAACTGCTCAGCCACGCAAGGAAGAGGAAAATATAGGGGAGAGACAGGGGTGACAGTGGTGGGGACAAAAGTAGAGAAACTCTTGGAAGTGGGAGGAAAAGTCTGAGGACACAATTCTGGGGTTTTATACTGACAAGAAATTTCCATCCTTTAGAAAGCTCTGTATTTCTCCTGATCCTTTCCCCAAGTTTTACCTCTTTAAGACCCTGCAGCAAGCCACAGGAGCTTCCACCAATGACTTGGAACTGGGAGAATCCCCGATGTGTTCTCAGAGTTTCAATTTGAAAGGAAAAGTGTGATTGGATTGATTAAGGAGAATCTTACTGTGCATAGAGAAAAATACATAGGCAATTACAAGTTACTTCCCGTTGTCCAGCATCTGAATATGCATATGAGGAGGGAGGCCTTCCTTGGAGAGTTGGAGAAAGGGCTCGAGTTCATGTTACAGAAGCTAAGCACCGTGCATATATTGTTTTTTTTTCCCCTCCACTCTGGCTGTTAGAAGGATCTGTGATGTAAGCTTGGCCAATCAAAGGTGTCCATTTGGGATTCTGATTCTACAACAAATGCCAAACAAAGCGGGGGAAATAGGTCTAGGATAACAATACTCCTATTAACACTTCTATTTAACATCATATAGGCTAAAAATCCTACTCAGCACAATGATACAAGAAAAAAATAAGAGGATAAGAATTAGAAAAGGAATAAATGAAGCATTATTACTTGCAGATGATGTAATTATCTACACGGAAAATTCAAAAGAATCCACAGACAAATTGTCAATGTTAATAAGAGTTTAGCAAGATTTCTAGATGTAATATCAATATAAAAAGATAATTGGATTTCTATTTAACAGAAAAAAATTAGTAGTGTAAAATAATCACTCAGAATAAATACAAGAAAATATGTGCAAGTTCTTTGTTCAGAATATTACCAGTCTTTATTGAAGAACTTCAAGGAAATCTAAGTATAAGGAGAGATATAACCTCATTTGTGTAAAGAAAGATGAATGTGGGGGAAAAAGCATATCTGGTGAATTTTGCAAGAGGTTGTGGTTGAGGGGGCATAGAACACAAAAAGCTGAATTTAAAATTCATTTGCAAAAACAAAGATCAGTTGGGCATGGTGTCACACACCTGTAATCCCAGCTACTGAGGAGGCAGAGGCAGGAGGATCACAGGCTTGAGGCCAGCCTGGGAAATTTAGCAAGACCTTGCCTCAAAACTAAAAAATAAAAGGAGTTGGAGATGTAGCTCAGTGGTGGAGCACTTACCTTGCACGTGGAACACCCTGGTTTCAATCCCCAGTTGTGAAATCAAGTAAACAAGAAACAGAGGAAGAAAGCAAGGAAGAAAGAAAAGAAAAGAGAGTGAGCAAAGGTCAAAGAGCACTTGACCGTTCCTGAGGGGAAAATAGCAAGCCAGGGACATGCCCTATTGGAAATCAAGAATTGTTATCAAGCTATAGTGGTCAAGACAATGTTGGGTTGGCACAGGATAGACTGGCCGACCAGTGAGTCAGAATCCAGAACCCATAGGCAGACCTTGACATGAATGGAAATTAATGTAGGACAGAGCTAGCATTGTGGATCAGGGGGAAGGATGCCAGTTCATCTTTTAATCAATGATGACACCAAAAATATATATAAATATATATCTCCCTACTTCACACCTAGAAATAAAATTAAATAAAACCTTCAGATACATAAAGGTTTTGTAAAACTTTTCAATGAAAATGAAATGTTGCTATGATCTCAGAGGAAGGATTTCTTAAGCAAGACACAAAAATCAGAAAACACAATGGAAATTTGCTGCATTAAAATTAAGAAATTCAGTTCACCATAGGAAGTTTAAAGGCAATCCAACTTGGGAGAGGACATTTGGAAATACAACCTGACCAAGAGCTCGCATCCTGTGTGCATGAAGAACTCCTATAAATCAACCAGGAAAAGACAGCTCAATAGAAAAATGGGTCAAAGGCATGGATGGTCATCTCACAGAAGAGCAGAAAGTGTGGCCTGTAAACACAGAGGAAGACACTCAAATGTATCGACAATCAAAGAAACCCAACTAAGGGCCTCTTGGAGCTGCTTTGTTGCACCCCCTAGCTTGACCCAAATAATAAAGCTGGATGCCACGCAGGGACATGCTCTATTAGAAATAAAAAATTGTTATCAAGCGCTGGAGCCATGGGAAAGCTCATCCCTGCTGGTGGGAATATCAATTATAGTCATTTTGGAAAAAATTTCCATTACTTAATCAAGTTGTGTATGCTCATTCTCTCTTGCTTAGAAGATTCGGCTTTTGATACAGACTCTCCATGAGTTCTTTCATAGGTGCATCAGAAGGCATGTACATACAATTAACAGCATTGTGAACTGGGGAGAAAAAGAAAAACCACTTTACTTCATCAAAAGTAGACATAAACAGTAAGATAAATCTGGTCAGTATATTGATATAAGAAATCAGTGTAAGTGAACAAACTAGAGCTATTTCACATCAGCAGGTAATGACAGAGTCAATGAAAAGAGCATGTCACAGAGGAACACATGCAGCATAATATCATTACCATAAAGTTCAAACACAGACAAAATTAACATGCTATGTGTAGTCTGGGGACACAAACATGGTAAAACTCTAAGGAAAATGCAATCCAGGAGCTTAGTTCCTCCAAGATGAGGGCAACGAGGGAGAAGTAATCAGAAGAGTGTTCAAAGGCTTCAGAACAATGGCTCAGAAGTAGCTATAGAGGTGTTGGTTTTTTAATCTTTAAATTGTACATACATTTTATGGGACACAATTTAATAAAGTGAAGCAGCACGGGTGGTTTGCAGTTCATTCCTACTGTAATATGATGCCAGAGGCACCTGGTTAACTAGTGCCCCACCTGGAGAAGTCATCGTGATTGTATCTGTGTTGCTTGACCCCCTTTGGATTTGACAAGTTTCCCAAGTCTAGTTTTTCAGTCTTTCTATTCAGATTGTGTGAACCGACAAATGCCTCTCCTCATTGCTGTGAAGGGAAGGAACAGGATATTTTCAATGGAAGCATACTGGAGGGTACCTACCCAAGACTCAAGGTGCAGGTAGCTTCCCATTGGGGATATCCAAGCTTTGATTTGAATGAGTGGAAAAGAACAGGAGATGGGAGGGGAGGCCAAGGTCCAGGTTCCCTATGTTATGCGTCTCGTGATGTCTCTTCTGCCATGTGCTTTGGTTATCACTAGGCCCCAGCCTTTCTCCTCCCGTCAAGTCTCTTCAAATACATTAGACAAAGGTTATGTTACATTTTAACTCTTTTTTATAAAATTTGTTTATTTCTTCTAATTTGTTATACATGACAGCAGAACACATTTCAATTCATAGTATACATCTAGAACACATTTTCCATGTCTCTGGTTGTCCACAAAGTGGAGTCACACCATTCGTGAATGTCTTTGACTGCTGTTTTCTTGAAACCACACTCTTTTATTGGATTCTACTAAACCACATTTGCCTCATTTGTTTCTTCTTCCTCTTCCTCCTCTTCTTCTTCCTTTTTTTTTAAACTGTACTTTATTAGTCTTTGTTGTCTGATTTTCTCTTCTCTGCTCAAACTTGAAACATTATGTAACTTGACACCTCAATCCTAGCCTGGTCCCCTAACCCTTGTCTCAGCCTTCCACCCTACATAGGTGATCACATATACTTTCAGAGCCTTTGAGATTGTCACTGTGCTGATCACTCTCCATCTCAGGCATCTCTTCCAGGTGCAATTAGCTTAGGAGCCAAAAAGAAAGAAAACATGTTTTGCCACATGTCCACATGGCACATTGTGATTATTCAATTGAAAAATATATGTGAATGATTAAGTGAACAATTATATTTCTATCTTGATGTTCTTATTAGTTATTCTACACTGTATCTAAACCTGATTTTTTTTTTCATTTTCTGTGGGAAAAATGAGCTATTTAAACTGTTCTTGAGGGTGGATATACTTTTAGACACAGAGTCACATTTTGATGGGTGCCCAAAGTGGAGAATTCTAATGCTGGGCCTGCTTTTCAGAGAAGAGACTTTTGATCCCAGGAGTGGAAGAAAACGAAAATTTCTACTGAACCATAAAATTATCCTGTTATCTTCTCTGGAACACTGCTCTGACCTACTTTTGTCACACGTGGAAATTTATTCTGCAAAAATTGTTCTAGCAAACACCAAAGAGACTTTCAGGGAAATTTAGAAGTGAGAAAGATTGAATGTTTCCCTCTGTAATTCAGTTATAGTTTGATTTAGGAAGAAAAGTATGAACGTTGTTTTCAAGCAAAGACCATGTCCCTCGGAAATTTAGGTTTTGGTACACAAGTGGAAGTAGAAGGGAATCCATAGTCCATGGGTTTGGGGGGAAAAGCAATCCTGCTTGCCTTTATGGTAGAGCTCCCTTGAGCTAGCTGCAGGCATGCCCAAAAAGAAACGGTTCCCTTTTCATCCTTACAATTGAACTGGCCTTTAATATTAAAGATAAAATGCTCATTTGATTGAATATTCATCAAATGAAAAGCAAAAATCAAATTATTATAGCTATTAATGTTCACTCTACAGATAACCCCCAACTTCAAAAAAACCCAAACCATTTTATTAAATCTTTATATGGGAGTGTTGTAAGTGGTCATAATATTCTCAGGCAAACACAGAATCTAATTTAATCCATCATAGGGCTGCATATTCCTGAGTGTAGTTCTTAGTGTTCCCAGGAAGAGGCACCTTCCTGGCAACAAGTCTTAAGCTCTGAGACTCTTGAGCCTGAGGACCCTGGGTCTCTGAAGCTTTTGGAAATAGGAAGAATAAAGTGGAGTTGTACTGGCTGGAGAGGCCCCGAAACAAGGCAGGAAAAGGAGGTGAAGAGGGGCCCCCTGTTGGTCTTCACAGCAGTAATGGAGAAGGCTTTGTGGATCACGTTGTTGATGACAGAAGATTCCTGGAAATCATGGTGTAAATGACAGGGAGGACTTTGCAGGCAAGTTATTCATAAATCTTATTAAGTCAAGAATTTACAAATCAGGGGATGTTCATTCACCAACAGTTTCTAAATATCATGTTCTCAGTATTTTCATTGGAAGTATTTTTGTTAATTCTTTCTACACATAGTGTGCTAAGACTTTGAGATGCAAAGATGTGAAGACCTGGATGACTCTGGTGTCATCTTTGGAATACATGCCACTTTTCTCAAATGTCAGTGGTTGACAGGGGTTGTGGATCAGATCATCTGGAAGTACCTGATTTGAAAGAATGGAAATATCCTAAATTGTTTATTGACAAATTATATATATATACAACCACATGAAAACATGACAAAGTTGACATTTGTTATGAAAATTCAAATTCTCTATTTTCTTAGAAAGGGTTATCCATATCTTCATTGAGGTGACTCCAACTTAGGGTCGTGTGCTAAGCAAGTACTCTCCCATGGAGGTACACTCCCCAGCTTCTTCAGAAGACTTAAAAGGTATGGATTCCTAGGATGGAAGTCCTAATGGATAACTACATTTAAATCCTCTGTGATGTCAACAGCTTAATTTCAAAAACTAAAAGGCAATACAAAGATTCATGATGTATTGACTTCTTAAAATTTTCAAATTTTCAATGAAAAGCAAATGAAACGAAGAATATGAAAAGTTGAGAGAAACATTTGCAATATATATGGCAAAGAATGAATGTCCCTAATAACGGGGTGTCACATGAATAAGAAAAAGAGCAACACCAGATAAAATCACACAATATGAGGTTTATGTGTTAGAAGAAACACAAATGATCACTATACCATAGAAAAGTGCTCAAACTACTTGTGCAAATCTGAACACAAGTGTTGCAGTATGGATAGGAAGAGTCCCCTGAGAAGCTTCTGTGTTAGACAACGCAGGAATGTTCAGAGGTGAGATGATTAGATTATGGGAACTGTAACCTCATGAGTGGGTTAATCTACATATGGGGGAGTGGCTAGAAGTAGATCACTGGAGGTGTGCCCTTGGGGACTGTCTTGTCCTCTGCTCCTTGCTCTTTCTCCACTTGCCAGCTGCAATAAGCTGAGTACCTTTCCTTCACCATGTCCTCTACTAAGATGTTCTGTCTGAAACCTAAGCCCCAAATAACCTTTTCCTTCTCTAAATTGTTCATGTCTGTGACCAAAGTTATTTTGGTCATAGAAATTAAAAGCTGACCAACACAATAAGATTCCTCCTAAAAGTGGTTATTTTGCAGAAATCCCTGAAAAGGCACCAGTGCCTCCCTGGAGCCAGGGATCTTGTAGTCTTTATGCCTCAAGTGACCAATTTTTCACCAACTCCTGTACCCCCAAGGGTTCCCTAACCCATTCTCTTCTCTTTAGCTCCATTGACACCATCTTGGCCTAAGCCATCTCTCTTCCAGACCACTGTATTCGCTCCTAGAGGAGGCTACCCACATCCACCTGCTCACCCTCAAATACTTTCCAACCTGAAGCCAAACTGTTTATTTTCAAAACATAAATCTTACGTGAATCTCTTGCTTAAAATATTTCAATGACTTCCAACTCTTTTCTGGATAAAGACTAAAATCCATAAATAAGTATTGCCAGTGGAATATATGAATAAATGATATTTTTTCTCAAATGCCAGCTTAACATGAGCTACAACTCCCTGTGTGATTGGGCTCTTCCTTTCTTTCCAGCTCTATCATAGCACTGAATGGTACCTGGATTTCTGCATACCATCCATGTTGGCATTTCTTCTGTTCCTAGAACTTGAACAGTACCTTTGTATATGCTGTTTCTCTACCTAGAGTTCTTTTAACTCCTAACCTAGCCCTCATCTCTGCTCCCTTGATTAGGCAATTTGTAGATTACTCAGCCAACATTCTTTCAGAGAAGTTTTCCATGGCTTCTTAAGATCTCCACTTAATTGTTTGTACAGGACAGCCTAAATATTCAGGAGGACCTAGAGGCATCAGAAAAATGGTCAAATAAAGAACTCAAGGAACACCTTAGACAGATGGAATGGAACCCTAAAGAGGATATGAGACACCAAATTCAAACAGTGAAAGAACACATTGAAAATGAATTACATAAACAGATAAAAGAAAAAATTAAGCATCTTTATCAGGAGATAGAGATTATAAAAAAATCAAACAATAATTCTAGAAATGAAGGAAACTATAAACCACATTAAGAACTCAAATGAGAGTATCACTAACAGAGTGGAGCAAGTAGAAGCCAGAACGTCAGATAATGAAGACAAAATATATCATCTTGAAAAGAGTCTAGCCAACTTAGAAAGGCTGGTAAAAAATCCCGAGAAAAGCATTCAAGAGATATGGGATAACATAAAAAAAAAAAAAAACTTAAGAGTCATCGGGATAGAGGAAGGTATAGAGGTTCAAACCAAGGTAATGAGCAACGTGCTGAATGAAATAATTATAGAAAACTTTCCAGAAATAAAAAAGGAAACGGATATACAAATTGTAGATGCATATAGGACACTGAGCATACAAAATCACAGTAGACCAACGCCAAGACACATTGTTATGAAGATATCCAATATACAGAACAAAGAGAAAATATTAAAAGCTACAAGAGAAAGGAGGCAGATTACATTCAGGGGAAAACCAATAAGGTTAACAATGAATTTTTCATCACAGACGCTGAAAGCGAGAAGATCCTGGAACAACGTATTTCAAACACTGAAAGACAATGGATGCCAACCAAGAATTCTGTATCCAGCAAAATTAAGCTTCAGGTATGACAACAAAATAAAAATCTTTCATGATAAACAAAAGTCAAAAGAATTTGCAGCCAGAAAACCAGCATTGCAAAGCATCTTGAGCAAAACACTACACGAGGAAGAAATGAAAAACAATAACCAAAACCAGCAGTGGGAAGTGCCTCAGTAAAGACAGAGGGCAGGGGGAAAGCTTATCATGGAGAAACAAACTAAATTTAAAAAAAAAGATAAATAATCAAACATGGCTGGAAGTACAAACCATATATCAATAGAAACTCTAAACGTTAATGGCTTAAACTCTCCAATAAAGCAACATAGGCTGGTAACATGGATTAAAAAAACAAATACAACAATATGCTGCCTCCAGGAGACACATCTGATTGGAAAAGACATACACAGGCTGAAGGTGAAAAGTTGGGAAAAAATATACCACGCACACGGTCCTTGTAAGCAAGCAGGGGTGGCCATCCTCATATCGAATAAAATCGACTTCAAGACTAAGTTAATCAAAAGGGATAAGGAAGGACATTATATACTGTTAAAAGGAACGATTCACCAACAAGACATAACAATTATCAATATTTATGCACCAAATAATGGTGCTGCGACGTTCATAAAACAAATTCTCCTCAAGTTCAAGAATCAAATAGACGACAACACAATAATTATGGGTGACTTCAACACACCTCTCTCACCATTGGACAGATCCTCCAAACAAAAGTTGAATAAAGAAACTATAGAACTCAATATCACAATCAATAACCTAGACTTAACTGACATATATAGAATATATCAACCATCATCAAGTGGATATACTTTTTTCTCAGCAGCACATGGATCCTTCTCAAAAATAGACCATATATTATGCCATAGGGCAACCCTCAGTAAATACAAAGAGGTGGAGATAATACCATGCATTTTATCTGATCATAATGGAATGAAACTGGAAATCAATGATAAAAGAAGGAAGAAAAAATCCTACATTACATGGAAAATTAACAATATGTTACTGAATGATCAATGGGTTACAGAAGACATAAAGGAGGAAATCAAAAAATTCTTAGAGATAAATGAAAATTCAGACACAACATATCGGAATCTATGGGACACAATGAAAGCAGTTTTAAGAGAGAAATTCATCGCCTGGAGGTCATTCCTCAAAAAAAGAAAAAACCAACAAATAAATGAGCTCACACTTCATCTCAAAGCCCTAGAAAAGGAAGAGCAAAACAACAGCAAATGTAGAAGAAGGCAAAAAATAATTAAAATCAGAGCAGAAATCAACGAAATGGAAACAAAAGAAACTATTGAAAAAATTGACAAAACTAAAAGTTGGTTCTTCGAAAAAATAAATAAGATTGACAGACTCTTAGCCATGCTAACGAAGAGAAGAAGAGAGTGAACTCAAATTACTAACATACAGGATGAAAAAGGCAACATCACAACAGATACTACAGAAATACAGAAGATAATTAGGAATTATTTTGAAAACCTATATTCCAATAAAATAGAAGATAGTGAAGATATCGATAAACTTCTTAAGTCATATGATTTGCCCAGACTGAGTCAGGAGGATACACACAATTTAAACAGACCAATATCAATGGATGAAATAGAAGAAGCAATCAAAAGACTACCAACCAAGAAAAGCCCAGGACTGGATGGATATACAGTGGAGTTACTTTTCAAGTTATTTCAGGAAATAGAAAAAGAGGGAGCTCTTCCAAATTCATTCTATGAGGCCAACATCACCCTGATTCCGAAACCAGACAAAGACACCTCAAAGAAAGAAAACTACAGACCAAGATGCAAAAATCCTCAATAAAATTCTGGCGAATCGAATACAAAAACACATCAAAAAAATTGTGCACCATGATCAAGTAGGATTCATCCCTGGGATGCAAGGATGGTTCAATATACAGAAATCAATAAATGTTATTCACCACATCAATAGAGTTAAAGATAAGAACCATATGATCATCTCGATAGAGGCAGAAAAAGCATTCAACAAAGTACAGCATCCCTTTATGTTCAAAACATTAGAAAAACTAGGGATAACAGGAACTCACCTCAACATTGTAAAAACTAACTATGCTAAGCCGCAGGCTAACATCATTCTGAATGGAGAAAAATTGAAGGCATTCCCTCTAAAATCTGGAACAAGACAGGGATGCCCTCTATCACCACTTCTATTCAATATAGTTCTCGAAACACTGGCCAGAGCAATTAGACAGACGAAAGAAATTAAAGGCATAAAAATAGGAAAAGAAGAACTTAAATTATCACTATTTGCGGACAACATGATTCTATACCTAGAAGACCCAAAAGGGTCTACAAAGAAACTACTAGAACTAATAAATGAATTCAGCAAAGTGGCAGGATATAAAATCAACATGCATAAATCAAATGCATTTCTGTATATCAGTGACAAAACTTCTGAAACGGAAATGAGGAAAAGCACCCCATTCACAATATCCTCAAAAAAAAAAAAATACTTGGGAATCAACCTAACAAAAGAGGTGAAAGATTTATACAATGAAAACTACAGAACCCTAAAGAGAGAAATAGAAGAAGATCTTAGAAGATGGAAAAATATAACCTGTTCATGGATAGGCAGAACTAATATCATCAAAATGGCGATATTACCAAAAGTTCTCTATAGGTTTAATGCAATGCCAATCAAAATCCCAATGGCATTTCTTGTAGAAATAGATAAAGCAATCATGAAATTCATATGGAAAAATAAAAGACCCAGAATAGCAAAAGCAATTCTAAGCAGGAAGTGTGAATCAGGCGGTATAGCTATACCAGATTTCAAACCATACTACAGAGCAATAGTAACAAAATCAGCATGGTACTGGTACCAAAACAGGCGGGTGGACCAATGGTACAGAATAGAGGACACAGAGACTAATCCACAAAGTTACAACTATATTATATTTGATAAAGGGGCTAAAAGCATGCAATGGAGGAAGGATAGCATCTTCAACAAATGGTGCTGGGAAAACTGGAAATCCATATGCAACAAAATGAAACTGAATCCCCTTCTCTCACCATGCACAAAAGTTAACTCAAAATGGATCAAGGAGCTTGATATCAAACCAGAGACTCTGCGTCTGATAGAAGAAAAAGTTGGCTCCGATCTACATATTGTGGGGTCGGGTTCCAAATTCCTTAATAGGACACCCATAGCACAAGAGTTAATAACAAGAATCAACAAATGGGACTTACTTAAACTAAAAAGTTTTTTTTATCAGCAAGAGAAACAATAAGAGAGGTAAATAGGGAGCCTACATCATGGGAACACATTTTTACTCCTCACACTTCAGATAGAGCCCTAATATCCAGAGAATACAAAGAACTCAAAAAATTAGACAATAAGATAACAAATAACCCAATCAACAAATG
Organism: Urocitellus parryii; assembly: GCF_045843805.1. Lineage (NCBI taxonomy): Eukaryota > Metazoa > Chordata > Mammalia > Rodentia > Sciuridae > Urocitellus > Urocitellus parryii. The sequence goes on from NC_135538.1 coordinate 26,669,401, forward strand.
GGCCAAGAACCTGAACAGACACTTCTCAGAGGAGGACATACAATCAATCAACAAGTACATGAAAAAATGCTCACCATCTCTAGCAGTCAGAGAAATGCAAATCAAAACCACCCTAAGATACCATCTCACTCCAGTAAGATTGGCAGCCATTATGAAGTCAAACAACAACAAATGCTGGTGAGGATGTGGGGAAAAGGGTACTCTTGTACATTGCTGGTGGGACTGCAAATTGGAAAGCAGTATGGAGATTCCTTGGAAAGCTGGGAATGGAACCACCATTTGACCCAGCTATTGCCCTTCTCAGACTATTCCCTGAGGACCTTAAAAGAGCGTACTACAGGGATACTGCCACATCAATGTTCATAGCAGCACAATTCACAATAGCTAGACTGTGGAACCAACCCAGATGCCCTTCAATAGATGAATGGATAAAAAAATGTGGCATTTGTACACAATGGAGTATTACACAGCACTAAAAAATGACAAAATCATGGAATTTGCAGGGAAATGGATGGCACTAGAGCAGATTATGCTAAGTGAAGCTAGCCAATCCCTAAAAAACAAATACCAAATGTCTTCTTTGATATAATGAGAGCAACTAAGAACAGAGCAGGGAGGAAGAGCAGGAGGAAAAGATTAACATTAAACAGAGATACAAGGTGGGAGGGAAAGGGAGAGAAAAGGGAAATTGCATGGAAATGGAAGGAGACCCTCATTGTCATACAAAATTACACATAAGAGGTTGTGAGGGGAATGGGAAAATAAACAAGGAGAGAAATGAATTACAGTAGATGGGGTAGAGAGAGAAGAGGGGAGGGGAGGGGAGGGGGTATAGTAGGGGATAGGAAAGGTAGCAGAATACAACAGTTACTAATAGGGCATTATGTAAAAATGTGGATGTGTAACCGATGTGATTCTGCAATCTGTATTTGGGGTAAAAATGGGAGTTCATAACCTACTTGAATCTAATGTATGAAAGATGATATGTCAAGAGCTTTGTAATGTTTTGAACAACCAATAAAAAAAGATCCCCACTTAATTATCATGTTCTCTGTTTAGGTACTCATTGCACTGATTCACCATTTACATTTACATTTACTCATGATCTTCTGACTAATGTCTGTCAACTAGAATGTAAGTTCCATGAGGCCAGGACCAAAGCTGTTTTCACTTGTCATTATATAAGAAATATTTTTGGATAAGTCAATAAATGATGAATGAATAGCACCAGATTCAAATAAATATGCATAGAATATAGAATCAATGAAAGTATAAACTTTTTTTCCCTTTCAGATTATTAAAGATTAGCAAAACTGAAAACAACCTTCCTTTCTGAAAGGCAGTTTGTGCTTTATACACACACATAATCCCATTTTTAGCAATATTGCTAAAGCAGATCATTAGAGAAACATCTGGTTAAATAAATTACGGTAACTCCACACAGCATGATGCTATCCAATTTAAGAAATGTCAATATATGTTGACATAGTGAGCTCCATGATAGGCTTCAAGTGAGAAAATCAAATAGATATAGGATGACAGATGACATTTTGATAAAAAAGTGTGTGTATGTGTGTGTGTGTGTGTGTGTGTGTGTGTGTTCCTTTCTCTGTGGTGTATAAATGCATAGGAAAGATCTGAAAGGAAGGCCTGGGGATATGGCTCAGTGGTTGAGTGTCCCTGAGTTCAATCCCCAGTACCAAAAAAAAAAAAAAATATCCAGGCGTGGTGGCTGATGCCTATAATCCCAGCACCTCAGGAGGCTGAGGCAAGAGGATCCTAAGCTGAAAGCCAGCCTTAGCAAAAGTGAGGCACTAAGCAATTCAGTGAGACCCTGTCTCTAAATAAAATACAAAAAAAAGGGCTGGGGATAGCTCAGTGGTCAAGTGTCCCTGAGTTCAATCCCTGAAATGACATTAATAAAATGTTAATGATAGTAATTTTCAGGTGTTTACATTATGAATAAATTTTCATAGTTATCTGCAATACAATGCTCAAGTTTTGCATTCATAATCAGAAAAATACATATTTTCAATGAAACATATTTTAAAATGTATCTTTCCTCATTATCAGGTGCACATTAATTTTTTTTTTGGTCCATAAAACTCTGCAGAGCTATATTTAGAAAACAAACTCAAAGATAAACTGCCTTCCTTTACAAAATAAAGTACTCTTACTCCTGGTAACTGAGACTGCAGTCTTCACCTACACACACTGAGAAGTTTGGCTTCTTTTATAAAGGATTCATTTGGGGGTAGACAACTGTACCTGTGATAATGTTCTTTTTTGGAGGACAAGAATCTATCTTCATAAAATGACAAGAATTTCTTCTGCTACCCTTAACATTATTAATGTGTAGTATAATGCCTGGGGCAGAGCACGGACTTAAATGCTTAATGAATCATGAGCTCTTTGAGATAATTATAATTTTTCCCTACAGGTTCACTATGATTGAATGAAGCTCCCCAACTCCCTAAATTATCTTCATTCATTGGGGGTTTCCAGAATAAGACACATCCAGTTCTTCCTGCTCATGCTGTCTAGTCATTAGTGCCCCTCTTGAAAGACTCACAGTACTCTAGAAAAAGGCTGATTAGTAAAGAGAAGCAAAGTACTATTATACAATTTCATAAAAATTTCATATTGCCCAAGTTTATATTACCCGTTGTTGTCTCTGTTGTTATCATCACCATCTTCAGTATTAGGGATGGAACCCTGGGGTGCTTTGCCACTGAGCTACATCCCCAGCCTTTTAAATTTTTATATGGAGTCAGGATCTCACTACGTTGCCATGCTGTCCTTGAAATCGGCCACCTCCTCTCTCAATCTTTGAGTAGCTGGGATTAGAGGTATGGATGGGTGATGGTCCATAAAATAAGCATGGCATATTATAAACCCATCGTAAATACTGTAAGTTAAAACTCATTCAGAAGTCTTTTGCATAGAAACCATTCCCAAGTAAAACTTCCTCCATGTGACCTGATTAAAAATATTGGTCAACTACATTGAGGCAAAATTTGCATATAATAAAATTCACCTATTTAATTACACAATGAGTTTTGGCAAGTCTATACAGTTACTCCTCAATTTATTACAGATCACATCATTGGAAGTTGAAACTATCATAAGTTGAAAATGCATTTACTACACTTACCAACATCTTGGCAAAGCCACACAGTGTGCTATAGAGTATCAGTTGTTTCCCCTCATGACTAGGAGCTAATGCTGCCTGCTACTGCCTAGCACCAAGGGGAAATGTGGTACGTATGTCATTTGCCCTGAAAAAAGATCAAAATTCAAAATTCTAAGTATAACTTCTGTTAATGTGCATCATTTTTGCTCTTAAACCACAGTAAAGTGGAAAGATTATAAATGGAATTACTGTAAGTTGTGGAATATACAGTCACATATGTAGTCATGATCCCAATCAAAACACAGAATGAATCCACCACCCAAAGTTTCCTCATGCTCATAGGAAGTGAATCCCTTTCCCCACCTTGAGACCCACATCATCTATTAAAAATATTCTCTTTTCCCTTTTGAATTACCTTAGTTCCTCTGTCAGATATCAAATGATCACATATGTGGTAGACTGTGTGGTAGTTAATTTTATGTATCAACTTGAAAATGAATGGTCAGATAAAATATTATTTCTGGCTGTGTCTTTGATGCTGTTTCTGGGGGTGGGAAAGCAGTATTTGAATCTGTAGGCTGAATAAAGAAGATCCACCTTCACCAATGTGAGTGGGTGTCATCCAATCTGTGAGAACTCAGTAGAATTCTCAGTGCACCCCAGAGGGATGAATTCTCTCTCTTCTCCAGCTGGGATGGCCATCTTCTGCTCTTGGAAACTGGAGCTCCACTTTCTTGGGTGTTTATTTTTTAGGGCTTATACCAGTGTTCCCCATCCCCACTGAGTTCCCAGGCCTTGACCTCAGAGTGTAAGTTAGCTTCTCCTGGTTCTAGGCCTTTAGACCTGAACTGAACTATCTATACCACCAGCTTTCCTGTTTCTTGAACATTTTCAGACAGCTGAAATAGCCTTGGTAATTACATTAAATAATCCTCATAACAAATCTCTATATTCATATGTGTGAGGTTTATGGAATACACAGATAACACACACACATACACATAATCAAATATACATACAATTGGTTGTGTTTCTCTGAAGATAGTCTATTTGCAGACTCTTTACTGTGTCTCATTGATCTCCAATTTTTTACTTATGCTAATACTGCACTGTGTTGATTTTAGCTACTCTAACACCTTTACATTTCCACATAAATTTTAGAATCAGTTTGTCAATTTCAATTTAAAAATTTCTCTTGGGATTCTGTTTGTGTTGAATTTATAGATAAATTTCTGGAAAATTAATACATTAACAATGTTAAGTCTTCTGATGCATTAGCATTGTGTATTTCTCCTTTTGTTTTGGTCAACTTTAATTTCAACAATGCTTTGTGATTTTCGATATATAGGGCTTGTACAGAATTTGTTACATATACATAAGTGTTTTATGTTGTTTAAATGCTACTGTAAATTGTATTTCCAGTTGTATGTGCTAGTTTATAAAAATATAATTGATTTTCATATATTGATCTTATATCCTACTTTTCTGTACCATTCATTTATTAACTCTAAAAGTATTTGTAGATTACTTAGTTTTATATATAAATGTCATCCACAATTAAAGACGGCAATTAAGTCTTTCCTTTCTAGCTATATACAACTTATTTATTTATCATTATTGAAATAGCTGAGATGCTCTGTGCAATGCTAAATGTGAACTGGCATGCTTGCCTTTATCTTAAAAGGAGCATGTTTAGTCTTTTAACCTTAAGTACAATGTTAGTGAAAGATTTTTGCTGATGATTTTTATCATGCTCAGGAATTTTCCTTTTCAATATCCTCAGTTTTCTCTCATAATGGGCATTATATTTCTTCCAATGCTTTTTATGCATCTATTGAAATCATCATATTCTCTTCTTTTTTAGCATATAATCAGGGGAATGGCATTGGTTGATTTTCAAGGGTTAAACTGATCTTCCATTCTTGGGATAAACCACACTTGGTCATGATGTATCATTATTTTTAATAGGTTGCTCAAGTCAATTTGCTAATATCTTAAGAATTTTTGTATCAATATACATAAGAGATAATGGGACTTAAAGTATTCTCTTATAATATCTTCTCCAGATGTAATATCAGGGAAATGCTAACTTCATAAAATATATTAAGAAGTGTTTTCTCTTTTCCTTTCAAGAAAAGTTTATGTAGAATTGGTGTTATTCTATCAAGTGTTTGGTTAAATTCACCACTGAATCTATATGAGCTTGGTATTTTCTTGTGGAATTGTTTTTAACCCTCAGTATACTTCCTTTATTAAATATGGGGAGAGTCAGATTATTTCTGTGTGTGTGTGTGTGTGTGTGTGTGTGTGTGTGTGTGTTGCTGGGGATTGAACCTAGGACCTTGTGCATGCTAGGCAAGCACTTTACCACTAAGTCACATCCCCAGGCCCAGATTATTTATTCTTGAGTGAACTTTGGTAACTTGTCTTTGAGTAAATTTTATCTTTATCAATTTATATACTGTATATAATTTTATAAAAACTTTATTGAGATATAATTTACATAATTTATCTATTTAAAATGTAAAATCTATTGGTTTTTAGTATATTAACAGGGTTATGCAATCATCACTGCAATAAATTTTGGAGCATTTTTATTACTTCAAAAAGAAATTTCTTTACTTCCTGCATGCTTTAGCAGTCACCACCCCCCCCAAACTCTGGGTCCCACCAATCTGTCTCCATAGATTTGCCTTTCATGGAAATATCATGTAGAGGAATCCTATACTATGTGGTCTTTTGGGATGATTTATTTCACCAGCATAAAGTTTTTGTTGAGAGCCACAGCCAAAGGGGCCCCAACAAACTTCCAGCTGCCAGAAAACTTCCAGCTGCCGGCTGATGATTGGCTCACAGTGGCCCCAGCAACATCTAGCTGATTGGCTCCTCTGCGGTCATGTTCATTGGGCTGTTTCCCTGCCCTTCAGACTGCCAGCTGATGATTGGCTCACAGCGGCCCCAGCAACATCTAGCTGATTGGCTCCTCTGCGGTCATGTTCATTGGGCTGTTTCCCTGCCCTTCAGACTACGGAACTGCTCATTGGGGGACTTCTTTGGCTCCGCCCACACAACCTAGCCAATCGGCCTCAAGAGCAGGAGGATTGTGGGAGGTGGAGGTTGGTGTGGGTGAGAGGCTTGTGGAAGCCGGTGGTGGCAGTTGGGCTCTGAGGGTTTTTTCCTTTGGAGCTGTTTTGCTTGGCGTTTGTAGTTCTAAAAATAAAGTTAGTTTCTTTTGACAAGTGGCTCCTGAATTGTGCCCAGCCAGACTGCGGCATTTGGTGGCCCGCCCGGGGAGCGACTGAGGGTAAGTAAACTGCTCGCCCCTGAGGGCAGGGCGAGAGGATGGGTAGCCATTCTAAGATTCCTCTTTTGTTTTGCTTCATTTTTGTTTTAAGTTGCCTGTCCCTGGAGATGAGTGAGATGGAAGAAAAACCGCTCACATCTGAGGAAAAACTATTTGCATCTGAGGAACAGATAGGGAGAAAGGATGGATGGACATTTCAGTCCCTGGAGATGAGTGAGACGGAAGAAAAACCGCTCACATCTGAGGAAAAACTATTTGCGTCTGAGGAACAGATAGGGAGAAAGGACAGATACAAATTTCAGGAGGATAGAAAGGCTGATATAATGAATTATTGTTCCAACTTTATTTCATTCTGTCTCGGTTTTGTTTGCTGTTATCTTGCTGGGTTGTATTATAGTAGAAATACGGGATCAGCAATTAGTAAAAAACAAACCGAAAGACTGTTCAGTAAATTGTTAAGAGGAAGGAGGCATCTCAGTAAAATCAAGAACACTCAGGGCATACGTTGATACGATACAAAAATGTAGCCCATGGCTTTTTAAGGAGGAGTTGTTAGATATATCACAATGGAACCATCATGGTGAAGGTTTAAAAAGAATAGAAAAGAACAACCCAGGGACTCTGCCAGTTGGCACATTGCCATTGTGGACGTTCGTATCTGGTTTGCTTAGTCCAAAGCCTTCAGTTCAGACAAAGGTAGAGGAAGGAGAAGACATATTGATTCAAGTAAAAGAGAAGGTCTCTCAAGTTAGTCAGAAAGAGGAAAAGATTCAAGTACAAGAGAAGGTCTTTCGAGCTAGTGAGACAGAGGAAGGAAGTTTAGAGCAGAAAAAGCCATCAGGGGAAAAGTTACAACAGGAGACTGCTAATAACACCTTTCTATCAGAGAGCGAAAGTCTCCAACCAACAGCACCACCTCTACAGGAGACTGCTACTAACAGCATTCTATCACCAGAGGGCATAAGTGTCCAATCAACAGCACCACCTCCATATGCTAGGAGACTCCCAACCCCCGCAGTTGATAGTTGGGATCCTGAGACAGGATCTCAAGTATGCCCTGTATTTGAGGTAGGAGGGCAGCGAATTTACCAGGGTTTAAATTTCAAATCAGTGAAGGAGCTAAAAGAGGCCGTAACAACCTATGGTCCTCAAGCACCCTTCACTGTAAGCTTGGTCGAATCCATTACCAACTTAAACATGACACCAGCAGATTGGGCTAATATTTGTAAAGCTGTGTTAACTGGAGGACAATACCTGTTATGGAAGGTTGCCAATGAGGAATTTTGCAAGGAGATGGCTAGGCAAAATGCAGCAGCTGGTTATCCTCAGAGAAATCTAGATATGCTGTTAGGAAAGGGACCTTATGAGGATCGGCAGCAACAACTTGCATATGATCCTGGTGTATATTTACAAATTGCTGTAGATGCAGTTAAGGCATGGAAGACTTTACAAGGACATGGAGGTTTACAAGGTCAATTATCTAAGATAATACAAGGAGCTAGTGAACCTTACGCTGAATTTGTAGATAGGCTTATTCAAACAGCTACCAGAATTTTTGGGAATACAGAACAAGCAATGCCATTAATAAAACAACTGGCTTATGACCAAGCAAATCGTTGGTGCAGAGATATCATTAGACCATGGAAACAGGAAGATTTAAACACATATATTAAATTATGTAGAGACATTAATGAACAAGAGCAAGTCATGGCAGCTGCAGTAAAACAGGCTTTAGATGCCAGAGACATTAATGAACAAGGGCAAACTGTGGCAGCTGCAGTAAAACAGGCTTTAGATGCCAGAGACATTAATGAACAAGGGCAAATTGTGGCAGCTGCAGTAAAACAGGCTTTAGATTCCAGGCCAAGAACATGCTACAATTGTGAACAAACAGGACATTTTAAAAGGAATTGCCCCATAGGAGGAGGGTTTAACAAAACTAGGTATCAAAGGAGTAGAATACCGGGTATTTACCCACGATGCCATAGAGGGAGACATTGGGCTAATGAATGCCGTTCTCAAACCACCATAGAGGGTACTCCATTATCAAAAAACGAACAAGGACAAGGTGTTTATCCACAATATCGTGGACAAAGGCATCGGGCTCCATTGCCAAAAAATGGACAGGGGGCCCCAATGCTCCGGGGCCCCAAACCACAAATATACGGAGCACTGGAGGAACCCAGCAACCCCAGCAACCCCATCAGGGTAGTGCCCAGGACATCAGATCCCTCATCAGACAAACCAGAGGGAGCGCAGGGTTGGACATCTGCGCCTCCACCAGATCAGTACTAACTCCAGAGATGGGAGTTCAAATCATTCCCACAGGGGTGAAAGGACCTCTTCCCAAAGGAACAGTAGGCTTATTATTGGGACGCAGCTCTTCTACTCTAAAAGGACTTTTGATAAGTCCTGGGGTAATTGATACCGATTATGAAGGTGAAATAAAAATTATAGCCAGTTCTCCAAAGGGTATATCAGTAATTTCACCAGGAGATAGAACAGCAAGTTACTAATAATACCAAGCCTACATGATAAATTTTCCAGTCATGCTGTAGAAAGAGGTTCCAAGGGATTAGGCTCCACAGGTGTAGATTGGGCTATGCTTTCTTTAAATTTAGATTCTTGCCCCATGCTAAAACTAAATATTCCAGGACATGAATTTAATGGGCTACTGGATACAGGTGCAGACCTTAGCATCATCTCTCGTCAAGAATGGCCAAAACATTGGCCATTACAACAAGCCACTCAAATGCTTCGAGGCCTAGGAGTGGCGAATAATCCCGATAGAAGTGCAATGGTATTAGATTGGAAGGATCCTGAAGGATGTGAAGGAACTATACAGCCATATGTATTGGATCATCTTCCTGTAAATTTATGGGGATGAGATGTCTTAGATCAATTAGGTTTGACATTAACAAATAATATCAATCAAAATGCACCCACTATTATGGCTAGACAAGGTTTTAGGAAAGGAAAAAGATTAGAAAAACAAGAACAAGGTATAGCAGCACCAATACAAATAAATCAAGGAACAGACAGACATGGGTTGGATTTTCACAAAGGGCCACTGAGACAACAAAAATTACATGGAAATCAGAAAGACCAGTATGGGTTCCTCAGTGGCCCTTGACTAAAGAAAAGATACAAGTAGCCCATGATCTGGTCAAACAACAATTAGCAGAAGGACATATACAACCTTCTGTATATCCCCATAATACTCCCATTTTTGTCATCAAAAAGAAATCTGGTACATGGAGATTATTGCAAGATTTAAGAGCCATTAATAATGAAATGGTCATTATGGGACCTACTCAATCGGGGATTCCTCAATTGTCTGCTTTGCCAAAAACTTGGTATGTTTTAGTTATAGATATTAAAGATTGTTTTTTTTTTCAATTCCAATTCATCCTGAGGATAGTCCACGTTTTGCATTCACTATCCCTGCACTAAATCATGAAGGTCCTGATCAGAGATATGAATGGAAAGTACTCCCTCAAGGGATGGCTAACAGCCCAACTATGTGTCAAATTTATGTTAACAAAGTAATCCAGCCACTTAGAAATCAAAATTCTGAGCTACAAATATTTCACTATATGGATGATATATTATTAGCACACAAAGCTAAAAACACATTGCTAGAATGTTATGCCACACTTACAAACTTATTAAAAAATTATAATCTAGAGATAGCAATAGATAAAGTACAATTAAGTTTTCCAATTAATTATTTGGGAGTTCTATTATCCTCAACCATGGTCCGTCCAACAAAAATTCAAATACGAGTAGATCAACTCAAATCACTTAACGACTTTCAAAAGTTATTAGGAGACATAAATTGGATAAGGCCTTATCTAGGTATTCCAACAGGAGAATTGGGACCTTTATTTGATATCCTAAAAGGTCCATCAGATCCAAATTCACCCCGAATGTTAACGCCTGAAGCAAGAAAGGCATTAAAAATTATTGAAACATATATGGAAAATATGCATTTGGATAGAATTGATATAAGTTTGCCTTTATTATTTATTGTACTACCAACAAAAAATATTCCTACAGGAGTATTTTGGCAAGAAGGTCCATTATTATGGATACATTTATCTTATTCTCCTAACACTATTCTTACTAGGTATCCTGAGGCTGTAGGACAATTAATACTCAAAGGAATAAAAACAGCAAAGGCAGTGTTTGGAATTTCTCCCAATAAAATTATTACTCCATATACTATGGATCAAATTGATGAATTAGCTAATGAGTTAAATACTTGGGCAATAATCATGTGCAAATCTAATGTTTCATTTGATAACCACTTACCATCTAATCCTTTATTGTCTTTTTGGTCATCGCATCCTGTAATTTTTCCAAAAATGACAAGAAAAACACCTATCATGAATGCTCCAAATATATTCACTGATGGGTCAAATAATGGTACAGCAGCAATAGTTACACCTGATCAAACTTTTACATTTTTAGTACCCAAACGATCAGCTCAAAAGGTAGAGCTTAATGCAGTATTACAAACTTTTGTGATGTTTAAAGATTCTGTATTTAATTTATTTTCTGGTAGTCAGTATATAGTTAATGCTATAGTATCCCTTGAAGATTCTGGTAGGATTTCGCCTTCTTCTACTGTTTTCTCTTTGTTTTCCACTTTACAAAGTTTAATCTGGGACAGAAAAGATCCATTCTTTATAGGACATATCAGGGCACATACAGGATTGCCTGGAGCCCTTAGTTTGGGCAATGATTTAGCAGATAAAACTACACATGACATACATATTTTCTCTACACTAGAAGAAGCTATAAATTTTCATAAAAGGTTCCATGTCAATGCTGATACTTTACAAAAGCGTTTTAAAATAACTAAGGAACAAGCTACACAAATAATAAAACAATGTCAAAATTGTGTGACCTTTTTACCACAAGTTAATCTTGGAGTCAATCCTAGAGGACTGATACCTAACCATATTTGGCAGATGGACGTCACACACTTGCCAGAATTTGGAAAATTAAAATATTTGCATGTTACAGTTGATACTTCTTCTGGATTTTTGATGGGCTCCCTTCATGCCGGAGAAAAAACTAAAGATGTTATAGCTCATTGCTTACAAAATTTTGCCACTGTGGGCATTCCAAAACAGTTAAAAACAGATAATGCCCCTGGTTATACGTCTACTTCTTTTAAACAATTTTGCTCATCATTTGGCATTACTCATATAACAGGAATCCCATACAATCCACAGGGACAAGGCATAGTTGAAAGAGCTCATCAAACTATTAAAATGTACTTATTAAAGCAAAAAGACGGAATTGGGAAGGGGTATATATTCCCCAAAGATAAACTGAAAATAACCCTTTTTACTCTAAACTTTTTAAATTTGGATTCATCAGGACTTAGTGCTGCAGAAAGGCATATGTGTCCAAAAAATGTACATAAGCCCAAGGTACTTTGGAAAGATATTCTAACAGGACAATGGAAAGGTCCTGACCCAGTAATTGTCTGGAGTCGGGGGTCTGTTTGTGTGTTTCCACAGGAAGAACAGCAGCCGATTTGGATTCCAGAGAGATTAACCAAGGTCCTGACCCAGTGATTGTCTGGAGTCGGGGGCCTGTTTGTATGTTTCCACAGGAAGAACAGCAGCCGATTTGGATTCTGGAGAGACTAACTAAAATCCTGACCCAGTGATTGTCTGGAGTCGGGGGTCTGTTTGTGTGTTTCCACAGGGAGAACAGCAGCCAATTTGGATTCCAGAGAGATTAACTAAAGCGAATTCTACAGACCAAAAAGAAGATGATTTGGCTCAAATCAATAATAGCTGATATCCAAAACTCCAATTTGGCTATCCTTACATCTGTGACAGAACCAGGATGCTTTTTTCAATATCTGTTTTATTATTGCCCTTTCCCATATCATGAAGTTCTATTTTGTTTTTTGAGCTCATACAGACCTAGGTTAATGTTTTGCTGATCAGTTCTATTTTTTTTTTGACTGTAGAGTTTTTAAACATTGCAATGGAGATTTCACCTGTAAAAAGTTATAAGGCCTTTACTATTATGTTATGTGTTGTATGTATTATATTATGTGTGCACACTTGTGTTTTGTGTTATATGTTTGAATGTACGTATGTCCATATATCGTATATGATGAGCGCTCATGAAAAAATGGATCCAAAATTTTTTTTTATTCATGTGATTTAAATGGTTTAATTTAAATTGGGTAAATAACTGTTAAGAATTGTTTTAATATGTAAACAAAAAAGGAGGTTAACAGATCTGTTTGTTTACTTTCACCTATCCTTTTCATTATATTTAATAATTCTCTTCAAGATAATGTAAATTGTTAAGAAAATTGTTTTCTTTTAGTGCCTTCTGGAATGTTACACAATTATTAATATTAACCATTATTGCCAAAATTCCTATATTCATCCCAGTACCGGTGAAGATAATGTAAATTGTTAAGAAAATTGTTTTCTTTTAGTGCCTTCTGGAATGTTACACAATTATTAATATTAACCATTATTGCCAAAATTCCTATCTTCATCCCAGTGCCGGTGAAGATAATGTAAATTGTTAAGAAAATTGTTTTCTTTTAGTACCTTCTGGAATGTTACATATTTTTTTCTTTAGCCATTATTGCCAGAATTCCTATCTTCATCCCTGTGCCGGTGAAGACAAAGATAAAACTAATCTACAGTTTCTGCAATAGCCATCACTGAACCGCTTACAGAACTTGCCTAAACTATGTGTCACTTGTATGCATTGTGAACTCACTTGTATGCATTGTGAACTATCTGTTGGTGCAGCGACTTGTGGTAGTGTTGGGATACTTTTGCTGATGATGTCATCGGTGGTACAATTTTCCCAAAAGGAGCCGTCAATTGGCTTGACATATCTTCCTCCCTTCTGTTTGTCATGATCGTTCAGCTAAAATTTGGGGGCCAACAGAGGTGAGGCAAAGAACCTCACCACCCCCCCCACCCGCTGGTACCTCTCCACAGGTGTGGCTGTATACTGGACCGGTAGTCAATGACGGGTAAGATCCAATTACAATGGTACCAACCTAAGACAGGAGGCTGACGCCCTGAGGTCAGCTCATCGGAAGACGGGTAAGGACCATATGTAGTATTGGACAACCTAAGGCAGGCACGGTCCCTAAGCCACATGCTTGTTGTTTAAACAGAGAGGGGGAGATGTTGAGAGCCACAGCCAAAGGGGCCCCAACAAACTTCCAGCTGCCAGCAAACTTCCAGCTGCCGGCTGATAATTGGCTCACAGTGGCCCCAGCAACATTTAGCTGATTGGCTCCTCTGCGGTCATGTTCATTGGGCTGTTTCCCTGCCCTTCAGACTACGGAACTGCTCATTGGGGGACTTCTTTGGCTCCGCCCACGCAACCCAGCCAATCGGCCTCAAGAGCAGGAGGATTGTGGGAGGTGGAGGTTGGTGTGGGTGAGAGGCTTGTGGAAGCCGGTGGTGGCAGTTGGGCTCTGAGGGTTTTTTCCTTTGGAGCTGTTTTGCTTGGCGTTTGTAGTTCTAAAAATAAAGTTAGTTTCTTTTGACAAGTGGCTCCTGAATTGTGCCCAGCCAGACTGCGGCAGTTTTCAATGTTTATTCACATGGTAGCCATCTCAGACCACATTGCTTTTTATGGAAAAATAATATTTCAGTATAAAGATATACCGTGTTTCATTTACCCATCATCAATTGATGAACATTTGGGTTATTTCTACCTTTTGACTATTTCAGACAATGTTGCCTCAGTGTACAAGTTTTTGTGTAGATACATGTTTTCTTTTTTCTTGGGTATATACCTAGGTATACACATAGTGGAACTGGTGGGTCATACAATAAATTCATATTTAACCTTTGAGGAACTGCCAGACTGTTTTTCAAAGTGGCTACACCATTTTACATTCTTCCACTAACAACGTATGTGTGATCCAATTTTTCCATATTCTCACCATGTCTTGTTACTGTATGTCTTCTTAATTACAGTCATCCCAGTATTGCAGAATGGCATCTCATTATGGTTTGGGTCATTTGTATATCTTTAAGAAAAGTCTTTCCAGAGTCTCTGCCCATTTTTAATATTGGATCTTGGTGTACTTATTGATGTAAGAATTCTTTATATATTCTAGATACAAGTTGCCTATCAAATATATGAGTTGTAAATATTTTCTCCCATTCCATGGCTCTTTCACTTTCTTGGGTGTTATAATTGATTTGCATCATAAATATAAGGCTTTCAATTTCTTCTTGCATTATATCCAACAGATTTTAATTGAGAGTATCTTTATTTTGACATACATTTGAGTGAATTTTGTCATTCAACACATTTGCTTTTTCTAAGCTTTATGTCAACCAGAGATTTATTAAGTGACACTTCATTCTCATATGATTTATTGAATAAAATGTAAATAATACAAAGCTTTGTGGAATATCATAAACATATTCCTCCAGATCAATGTCAATAGTCAAGAAACTAATGAATTGAAGACTTTAGGCACTAAAATAATTGTCCTAACTTTATGACTTTGCCCTCCAGCTGGTATTCCCTAAATTTGACCTGTCCCCTCAGATCCATTTACATGACAAAACTGGAGCAGAGATGGAGGCTTATGGAGAGGAACACAGTTTGCCCTGGACATGGGACTTTCCTACCAGGATAGAGTGTATCACTTATCCTTTGATATCTTGCTTAAAAACTTCAAATTGCTCCCCATGATAGCTCAGGTGAAATGATAGCTCAGGTGAAATTCCAACTCTTCACTGTGACTTAATGTCCTCTTGGTCTGGCTCCTGCCTACGTGTTGGTCTGCTCATTACTCTCACTCTCTTTGCTCAGGCCATGCTGTCTTCTTTTCAGTTTTCCCCTTAAGGCCTTAAGGATTTTCACATGCATGTCCTTGTAATACTTCACCCATTTAAGACTAAATATCACTTCCTAAAGAAGTCTTTCCTGCCTCCCCCAATATAAGTTATGTTCTCATATTGTTCTTTATCAAGCCCCTTATGCTTTCTTTTCATGGTCCATATGACAGTTTACAATTAATTATTTGCTTTCATAATTAATGATTGCCCCCCAGTGACCTATCTGATTTGGGGCCCTTACATCCTATATTCTCACCTCTCTGCTCATAGGCTCTGTGCCTCTGACCTCAGAATCCCCATCACTGTGATGGGAATAAGAAGCGTAGTCCTCCCTTCCCCAGTATCAAATCCATGTTTATGAGTCTTCTCAGACCTCAGGCTTCCTTCCTCTGCTGCTGTGTACCAGACACACTGTGTGGAAGAGGCCTTAAATTATAATTTATGTTCCACTCTGCTGGGAGCAGCAGGAAGGAGAGCATGTTTCCAACATGCTTGGGGTCTTGCTTACAGACTCCCTGACCCAGCACCATAGGACCAACAGACCCACTGAGACTTGTGCAAAGAATGTGGTGATTTGAACAATGAATGGAAGACAACTTTGTGGCCATTCAGGGAAACGTGACCACCAAATGCTTCAATGTCTGTGTTTTATCAAACTTTGCCCTTCTCAGTAAGATAAATCCCTGAAACAGTTCCCAGGTAGCTTTGTGCCACTGGATAGCAATAATGTTCCACTCCTGTGAGAGTTTCTATTTTTCTTTATGACTTCTCTCTCATTACCTTCTCCCTTTCCCAAATCTCTGGAGAAGCCACCTTGCTTGACTCTCCTGAAAGGGGTGACTGACTTGTCTTCATTTCAGCACCAAAAATCCTATGTCCTGGGAATCCTTCCAGTTCCAGGTGACTAGGACATTTGGTCACTGTACCTGAAGGTCCTTCCTTGTTGCCTACCAGATGGCTCCCTCCAAGTAGAAACTCTTCTTTAATGTGATGAAGGTCCTGAGGGATACAGAGAGATTAATTCTCTCAGGAAAATTCCCATTCACTCACTCCAAGAAGCACCTGGAGTTCTTGGTAAATATACACCCAGATCTACCAATAATAAACACACAGCCTGGTTGGCCCATGACATTTCCTGTTGTCCCAGCATACCATGTGGGATTTAGACATTATCCATCCTGCTCCCACTACAGAAACATTCTGCAGTCATGGAGCTTAGAGAGTTACATTCAATAAGAAACCTAGTGATTCTTATTATTAGCAAAGTGTAAGGTTAGCACAGAATCTACTATATCAGAATTTGAGTTCCCAGGCAAATGATTTGTCCAAAACTAGGGGACAGTCACTTGCTTAAACAAGAACAATATGATTATGATGAGACTATGGCTTTAATTAGGGCTTAAATTCATTGTCCACAGTAGGATTTTTTTGACTACTCATTACCTTCATATTATTATTATTATTATTCTGAGAATACAAAGCTGCAGAGCTTATACACACTGTCATACTCTCTTCCTAACTATCCCTTTTTTCTTGAAACAAGGATTTCCACAAAGTGAGTGTATTTGAAACTATTTACCACTATTATCAACCCTACCATAAGCATCATTCCTTAAATAATTCACTTTCCATTATGTCTAAGGCAGAAGATGCTACTGACTTTTCAATGCAATCATAACCTGGCATCACAGTAGCTTTAGGACATCTTTAGCCCAGGAAACAAATTGTCCTGTTGTGTATGACCAGTTTGATTTATAATTTGTGCCTTTATAATCATGTATAATAATGTCTTCTTGGGAGCATTTTTTAAATGAAAGAAGCATATACAGAATTTTAAATCCTTTTTATCTGTTCTATAGTTGTGAGTTGTTCACCTGTCACTTATAATTAGTGGCCAGAACAGATGGTACAAAGTAAGAATTAGGTAATTTGATCATAAAACCCCCCTGCACTCCCCAAGAGAAAACTGTTCTACATTGGAGACTTATTTCATTTATCAAATAACTTTTTTACTCAGTGGAATATGTTGCAAGAAATTATGACATTAGATAAAAAGATATTTCCACATCAAGAAGTTTAAAAGATTAAGATGCTACTGAAATGTAAGTTAAAGGAATTCATAAATGTTTCAGGAAACATTAGAGTAGAATTATGGCTATAATTTGAGAAAGGCAGGCTCTGCAATAAAGTGAGATTCATTACGATGCCAAAATTATTTTTCAAACTTCTGACATATTTAGATCGAATTTTCATGCCAAGCCAAATAATTATGAAATTTAAAAATTGCTTGAAGGAATGCCTGAAATTTTATGCTAATAAGGATTTAACTTGGGAGAAAAAAATTTAATATTTTTTCTGTATTAAAATTTTATGTTTTAAACTTTCTTCCAAGTTCTCAAGGTGTGTGAGCATGATAAATTCCTATAAGCAGCAGCAGCAATAGGGACTTATGGTAAATACCTAAGCAAAGTTCCATTTGCTTATTATTTATTCAGTTAATAAATAAAACATGTATCCGTGCCAAGCACTGGGGTAGTTTCTGGGTGTGCAGCACAAGAGGACACACACTAGGTCTTTGCCTTCATGGAACCATCTTCCAAGGACAGAGACAGTCAACAGCAATGAATAAACAAAGTAATTTCATTCTGCACAGTCAAGGGTTAACTTAGCACGCTCAGTTTCTTTAAAGCATGCACCAAAGAAAGTCCTGTCATAGAGGGACTGGCTCTTGACCAGCTCTTAACCTCTGGGCTCTTGAAATATCCTGCCTGATAACACTCTTTTAATGTCCAAGATGCCCATTGTGTGGTATCAGTTTGACCTCTAGGGGGCAGTGGAGACTGAGTAGCAAAAGTCTTTCTCCAGGGCACTGCAGGCCTCTGTGACTGGCGTTCATGAAAACTGTGCAGCATGGTTGGAGTGAGCTTCCTTGCACTGTCATACAGTGTCACTAGGAGAATGAAGTGCATTGCCATGGGATTGTGCTGGGAGGGGCTCCTGGACCTTTTCCTTTTGCTGATCTTTCTCTGTATCCCTTCGCTGTAATAATCCACAACTGTGAGCATAACAGTCTTTCTGAACTTGTGATTTCTTTATAGCAAATCATTGAGTCCATGTGTTCTTGGGGACCCTTGACATTCAGATTGCTCTAAATGAAGTAGACAGTGATTGTTAAGCGATCGAGTGTGTGCATGGAAAGGGATGGAGAGACTGGTTCAGATGGGAATGAAGTGGAGCCTAAGGGGTTTAAGTGAAGAGCTGAGAGGCTTGTGTTCCTGACAGAGGGAACCGAAACTGCAAAGGCCTCAGGACAGGGAAGTCTCAATGTGTTGGAGGGATAGTACAGAGACCAGGAGAGGGCCTGGTGAAGGTGGGACACATTGACACCTGATAGCCAGATTAGTGAGGCCCAAATGAACTGGCTTGTAGGCTTTAGAAAGGATTTTGGATTTTATTGCAAGAAATTGAGTCTTGCTTGTGTGAGGTTGCTATTAGTTCTGTTTTATTTATTTATTAAAATTTAGCTATCTACATAAACTTGTATTCAAAGTCACTGGTACAAAGGGGCCTACAGACAGGTTGTAGAAGGATGTAAATCTTATAAGAAATTATCAGAAAATAAACATGAAAAGGTGGTGGGTATCAGCACTGAATGCTAATTTAGAGAAGGGAGAGGTTGTTTTTCTATATTTCCTCTCTGAGCACCAGTAACCCTTAATTGAGTACTGTGTAGAGCCTTAATTTTAAATTATTAACAAATGCAAATAAATGCCTAACACACATATATATTCTACCTGGCTCAAAATGAGCTTAAAATCAAATTAAGGCAATACCATATTTTTTCATCTATCAGGCAGGCAAAGTGAAACATTTGTAAAACATGATGTTGGCAAACATTTGTCAGAACTTCTGTGTACTTATAGTGGAAACAAATATGGATGTTATCTATTTGGAAGTCAAGTTGTGACTGTCAGTAAGTTTGCTGTTGTTGTTTTTTCAGTGTAGGGATGAAACCCAGAGCATTCTGCATGCTAAGCTAGTGTTCTACCACTAAGCTACGGTCCCAGTCCAGCTGCCAATCAGCTTTAAACACACCATCTTTGACCCAAGGTTTCCCTGCTAGAGATTCATCTCAAGGAAATACTTGCAAAAGTAAACAGAGGATGTTTATTGTAGCCTTGCCTATAATAGCAAAAACCTGTTAAAAACCTAAACATTCATCTATAGAATGGTTGAGTTAACTATGGTTATCCTATATAGAGAGATCTGGTACATGAAAAAAAATGAGGTAGAACAGTGTCTACCAACACTGAAGACATATTTTTGGCAAAGCAGAGCTTATATGTGCCCAAATAATCATCTAAAGGAATTATATAAATTATGGGTCTTTTTAAAGAAACAAATTAATAGGGTGGGGGTTGTGGCTCAGTGGTGGAGCACCTGCCTAGCACATGTGAGGCACTGGGTTCGTTCCCCAGCATCACATAAAAATAAATAAATAAATGAAATAAAGGTATTGTTTCCATATACAACTAAGAAAATATTTTTAAAAAATTAATACATTTGCTAGGTATAGTGGCATATGCCTGTAATCTCAGCTACCTGGGAGGCTGAGGTAGGGGGATTGGAAGTTTGAGGCCAGCCTAGGCAACTTAGCAGAAACTTATCTCAAAATAAAATATTAAAAAGGGTTGGGGATATAGCTAATTGTTTTCCTGGCATATGCAAGGCCCTGGATTCATTCCCTAGTCCTGGAAAAAACAATTAATTAATACATTTATTTCAGAACATCTAGAAAATATGGCAATAATGAAAATTAAAACTGTCTAATTTTACAACTCATAAATAACCATCATTATCATATAATCTATATCCTTCCTGTCTTAGGCATATAAAAATATTGTTTTGAATAAAAAAACCAAAAGCTGGAAACTTCCCCAGACAAAATTAAATGATACAATTCAGTGGCAGAACAGACTTGCTGAGATGAGGGCAGGGCATGTGGGTGAACACTCAGCAGAGAAGATGGAGAGTGGTGTGTAGGGCACAGGCAGGCATGTGGGTCATGAGTCTGTCCGATGACATTTTCGTGAGTGAGTGGGGCTCCAGAAGGAATGGCTGGAGTGTCCTACCATGTCCACAAGAGGAAAAGGTGCTCAGATGCACAGTTAAGTAGGAGGTATTCATTGAAGATCTTCCGTCTTTGGGTTAAGCCTGCCAGGTGGGTGTTTTGAAGCTTTGCTGTTCCAGGCCTCTGTCCAGGCTGGCTTTAGAGGGCCCTTTTCTGGTTCTTCTTTGTGTTTTCTACAAAGGGCCAGGAGTCCTTAGAGACAAGGAGACATGACCACTCATCCTTAGGAAAATATATTTGTTAAGGTAAGAGGATAGAATATACTTTATTTTCAAGTTTGTTGTCTGTGGAGAGCATTGACTTGTATCATGATCTTTGACCACCTTGGAGCTGTGGCTGTGCTTTGCTCTGGGAACTTTCTGTGCAAAGGTGCAGAACGAGATTGCCCAGGAGCTATGGTAAAGCTCTGCCTGAGGAAGTTCTGTGCAAAGGTATGGAACAGTAATAGTCTTGACCTTGTGCTCAGACACCACCTGGCCTGGATAAAGAATTCTGAGCATAACAAGATAACTACAATATTATGCAAATGCTGCAAACTTCAAGCCTGTCTGCTTTGCAGAAACTATGGATAATGATCTTCCTGGGTGCAGCAGGATAATAGCAGGATGTTTCTAGCACTGCAACAGTAGAATATCTACCAAAAAGATGTTTCTAGTTCTGTAATTTTTTACAGAACAGTGCCCCTGTAGTTTTAACTTCCTGATTGTGAGACCCTATATAATAAATGTGCTAACTTAGCTCTGGGTCACTGCTCCTCCCTTAGAGGTCAGTATCCCACCTGGTCCCAGCTTCCTCTCTGTATGTGTTTGTGTATCTTTCTTGATTGCCCATCATTCCTCCACAGTTTCTGCAGTTCAGTTGTGCAGGTCACAGCAGTTGTCTTGACTTTTATAACTTTTAAATATTTAGACATAGGGTATTTAGATTCCATTCCTATTCTCATCCTAGACTCTACCAATCTTCAGAAGTAAGACTTCCAGGATTCAATTTTTTATTATCAACAAATATTTTGCCCGGTATTGACTGTATATAAACAGGTATGATAAAGAGAGAAATGCCTGCAATTATTGAGAATGGGTGCAAGAATCACCTCCAGCTTGTTTGCCATGATTTTCTTGTCAGAAAGTATTTTTCAAGCTAAAATTATTTGGATAATTGATTTCACTGAATGCTTCATTTTTCATTTTTACAACTCTGTATTAGCTACTTCAATGCCTGCATTTTACAGATGAGGCAAATTAATTCCAGACAGACAGTATTTTTCCCAGTCTTATAATTGGTTGCAAAGTCAAGAACCAACTCTAGCTCCTTCCTAGACTTATTCTTTTTCCAAAAGGTTACTCAGAGGTAGACTGAGACCTGGGAAGCTGGGATATCCCTTTGAGACATCATCCCAGGGCCAAATAAGTTTCATAATCAGCATTTGAAGGGGCTAGTGTCATCTGAACCCTTAGAGGGCACCATTTGGTGATTCCTTGCCTGATGTTGTGAGAGAACACCACCTTTCCCCTTTCTCCTCTTGGTTTCTCTCTCTTCTTTGGTCTCTCTCCCTCTCATTCCATGGTTTCCAGTTCTTTCCTATCAAGAGAAATGTCCTTGAATGTCAGTGGTCATCAGAGAAAGCTGAGTGCTGGGCAGATGTATAGCCTGGACCCATCCAGTCCAGATACACCAAAGAGTGGCTGTTGTTCAGGTCCAGAATGTCCCCAGTATTCTGCTGGGAATGTTCAATGACCACCATGCTGACAACCCAACCAGACTACATCCCAGAATACCTAAAAGCTTAATGCTTTGATTATGATGTTTGCAAGATACAATATGATCTAAGTTCCAAGATTTCTTTACTGATAGTCTCACATTCTCGCCACTTGGGTCTTTTTCACCCAAGGTCACTTTCATTACTCTCTGATGAATGAACTAATATCAAAACATGCCATCAAAGCAACTAATGTAGATCATGTGCTATTTCATAAATTTTTAGACATCCTGAAAAATTAGAATAAAAAGCTCATTTCATCTTTTTAAAGCATGGTCCCAAGAGGCAGTGGTGTTCAGTTTAAAGAGCATAGATATCAGACCTTGCACTCAACTCTAGCCACAGATTCTTTTATTTGAGACTTTGGACCATCCCAGTTCACCAATCTGACCCTCAGTTTCCCTATCTGAAACATTGAAGTTGCAGTGTCTGTCTCTTATGAATTTTGGATGGATTACAGAGGATGTAAGGGAATTACTTGCTGCAACTCCTGATGTCAGCTAGACACTCCATAAATGGTAGCTCTCATTAGGTTACTGCCCTGAGCCTCTTCCTTTGTAGTGCCCCAGGGAAATTATGAAATGAACCCTAAGTGTATTTGCTTAACACACTTAGTATTTCAAAGTTGGAGAAGCATCATCGTCTGCCTCAATGCACTACTGGATCTTGACAGTATAAGAAGATTCTGTCCCTACAGCATTTAGGGGTCACATGCAGTAGCTGGGTTAGAACTCCAGCTCACAACACCTACGCTCTTCCTGCAGGTCCTTGTCCTTGCCACAGAGATGGATCAAGGATAATTTGCCCCTGATACTGAACTCAGTCAAAACTCTTCATGCCAAATCCAGCCTGGGCTCCCAAACCCTCTGTTCACATCACTTTGTCTCAGGGTACTGGCTTGCCAACCAGGATCTGGGTGACATGTTCTTGGCTCTACCACATGTGCCTAGAGCCACTGTACATGGAGACTG
This sequence comes from Urocitellus parryii, assembly GCF_045843805.1. Classification (NCBI taxonomy): domain Eukaryota; kingdom Metazoa; phylum Chordata; class Mammalia; order Rodentia; family Sciuridae; genus Urocitellus; species Urocitellus parryii. The sequence goes on from NC_135538.1 coordinate 26,692,566, forward strand.
GCTCACAGGAACCACTGGTTTTATTCTAAAATCTAAGAGCTCTGTTGATCTTCTCTTCTAGTAAATGGGCTTAGGACCATCCCAGTTCACCTGAACAGGTTTTAATAACTTTAGATTTCTGGGAGAAAGCTTAGTGGTCTTTCCTTCCAGAGGCCCCTCACCGCTTGTGCAAATCTTCCTACCTCTTCACCTAAACCTTCAAGCTTCACGTGTCTACACATTGTCTTCCAAACACACCCACGTTACTCCACACTCTACCGAGCATTACTTAAGAAACCGTTTCTGTTCTCCAAATTGAAGACAGAGATGGATCTTCCTTTAAGATACACTCTCATTCCTCCTCTGCTATTTTCTGCTAGGGTGGCAGAATTCTGCAAAAGGCCCCTATATCCCTCCTTCTTGTCGAATCCCCCCTCTTGAGTGTGGGTGGAATCTCTGAATGTGATGAGGGCATCACTCCTGTGGTCATGTACCCTATATTGCAAAAGGGAGATTAACTGGGTAGGCAAAATCAAGTCACAAGAACCCATTAAAAGAAGAAAGTTCTCTATCGCTGGCAGCAGATAAGTAAGTTAGAGAGATTCAGTGTGACAGGGACTCTACGTGGTATTGTAGGCTTTGAAGATGGAGAAAGCCATGGAATAGAGAGGACCCTGGCTGAAAGAGAGCAAGAGCATAGGAACCTTACATGTATGGTCACAAAGTATGTATGGACTTTGCTGACAACCAAAATGAGCTTGGAAACAGATTCTTACCCCCAAGCCTCTGGATAAGAACCTAGTCCCACTCACAGCCTGACTTCAGCCTCATGAGACCTTAAGTGGAGAATAGTCCAAGTAGCAACCCAAGGCATCAGAGCAATGGATTGGTGAACTAGTAATGGTGTTATTTTAAGCTGCTGAACTTGTGGTAATAGAGAACACAGCAGTAGAAAAGGAATACACCTATTATCTTAGCTCGGGCTGCTCAAACAACAGTACCACAGACTGGGGAGTTTAAGCACAACAACCAACATTTTTCACATTTCTGGAAGCTGGTAAACCCAACATCAAGATCAAGGTGCCAGCAGATCCAGCGGGAATTGCCTTTGTGGTTTGCAGATGGCCATCTTCCCATTGCATCCTTACATAGGAGAAAGAATCACAGACAGACAGAGGGAAGAGCTGTCTGGTGTCTCTTCTCCTCAGGGCACATATATATCTCACATGATCTTGTTTTGTTCCCAATGGCCACCCCCTGCTACCATCACATTGGGGATTAGACTTTAACATAAGAATGGCAGTGTGTGTGGAGGGAAGGAGTACTACTGCAACCTATTACAACATCTGCCTACCACATAATTCTCTTTCCAGTTCTCCTCTGGTTGTCTGTTCAATATATCTCCACTGTGCCCTTAATCATAAGGAGTTTTCAATGTTATTTGTTTTCATATCATATATGTTCCTTTATGAGCTGGCCCCAAATTAGACTGTAAACTCAAAGGAAACAGAGGTGGGATCTATACTCATTTCCAGTTGCTGCTAATCCAACTAATGAGGAGCTTAACTAAAGCATGGAAACTTTAAAGAAAACACTGATTTAAATCTTTCAAAATGCAAAAACCAGACCCTCTCATAATAAATTATCACACTTCATTTGCGTGTTTTGTCATTTGAGATTTCAATATTTTTATAAAAATTTTCTTAGACCTGTTTATGCTCTCTAATTAATGAATGTTTCTGTAAATGTAATAAGTGATGCATTCACATATCTATTGCATTTCTCAAATCAGAAATTTATCAGTAGTTTACTAAAGCAAAAACATTTTTATATATTTCATATACCATGTGATGATGTGTATGTGCATGGTGTATGTACAACACAGAAAGATGAGAAAAATACTCTGGGCTTTTGCTTCACTTAGATAAGAGAGATCTTCATTGAGTCCAATGAATGAAAGCAGTAACAGTCATACAATAATGGACAAGAAAGGCCACATGGCCAAGTTTATTTCTAGTGAAACGAAGCTAGATATTTGTCAAAAGACTTGAAGATATCCTTGCAATCCATTTAACATTTTTGGTGAGTTCAAAGAGTCAACATCTCTCTTTCTATACATCTGTAATTGAACATTGATAAATTAATAAACCTCCTGACTGCTACTCCTCTTGCCTCCCTGCAGGACAATGTTAGCTGACTCCAGGTTGTGAAGATGTTCTGGATCTAGCTTACCAGCAAGTGAAATTTCCCTGAATAAGTTTAGGAGCCTCTGTTTTTCTTTAACAGATGTGCTAGATACTATATAATATTCATATATTTAAGTTATTTCTCTCCTTCTCATTTCTATTCACATGGCAGATCAGTTTATTATTTGGTTTGTTTGTTTGTTTGTTTGTTTGTTTCCTAATGTGGAGACCATTGGGTCTGCAAGATGAAGTTGGGCTGGGGATGTGGCTTAAGCGGTAGCGCACTCACCTGGCATGAGCAGGACGCTGGGTTCAATCCTTAGCACCACATAAAAATAAAATAAAGATGTTGTGTCCACTGAAAACTAAAAAATAAATATTAAAAAATTCTCTCTTTCTCTCTCTCTCTCTCTCTCTCAAAAAAAAAAAAAAAATGAGGTGCATTTGAGCAATAAGATGAAGACTTGTGTAGGAGCAAGGGACAAGACCAAACAGACTTTGAGCCAAGCTGTCAGGGGTCACATGTAGGGAGAAGAAGATCTGCTGAGAGGTGCTGTCATGTTTCTCAAGTTCCAAATATGACAAAACGTCACTTTCCGAAACAGACTGCAAGGCATGAATTTTAAATACAAAAAGTTTCCAAACATGGAAGGCTTCTTCAATTTGTTCAAGAAGAAATTTTAGTGCAACTCAGCTCCACTGGGGCCTGCGTTTTTTTAAGGGCATGAATTACATATTTAGGTCTTCACACACTATTTATTGGAAATTTTCCAGGCTGAAGTAATCCTGAGACATATAATTAGCATTTTTGTGATAGTCTCAGGGGCACAGAAATAATCTTTATACAGTAATGAGAGTGTAAGAGAGAGAGAGAAAGTGTGTGTGAGAGAGTGAGAGGGCATGCACAAGGGAGTGAGTGTAGAATTGGTTTAGAGAGATAAGCTGAATCTTAAAATATATACTGACAACTTGGTATGCTCTACAAATTTCAAATGTGCTCCAATAAATTTAAAATATGCACACTAAAATTGGAAGTTTTAGGAGTTAATTATGCATACTCTGTCTGGGCTTGAGGCCCAGTTCTACCACTTACTAGCTGTGTTATCTAAGGAAAAGTCATCTAGCTTTCCTGTGCCTCAGTTTCTTCCTCTGTATTGCTTCTTCACAGAACCAATAATTCTACTTACCTTGTGGAGATGTTGTGAGGGTAAGAAAAATTCACATGTGATTAAAAGTGCTGTACAGTGATTGTCTTTTCTGCAGTCTTTGTTTCCTTGGTTTCAGCTCCCTGTGGTCAACCATCGTCTGAAAATACTAAATGGAAATTTCCAGGAATAAGCAATTCATGAGCTTTAAATTGTACACTATTCTGAGTAGCATGATAAAAACATACTCCATCCAGTTCCATCCTGCCTGGGATGTGAACCATATCTCTGTCCAGTGTATCCATGCTGTATATCCTACAGGCCCATTATTCACTTAGTAGCCATCTTGGATATCAGGTCCACTGTCACTGTACCTCAGTGCTTGTGTTCAAATAACCTTTATTTTAATTTATAATGGTCCCAAAGTGCAAGAATATAAATGCTTGCAATTTTATTAGAGCATATTATTCTAAATTTTCTATTTTATTAGTAGTAATTGTTAACTCCTACTGTACATAATTTAAAAATTGAACCTTATCACATGTATAGGAAAAAAAATGGTATATATAGATTTCAGTAGTATATCTTTAATTTCAGGTATCCAACGGAGACATTGGAAAATATCCTCCTGGGATAAAAGGGGACTACGGTATCGGGGTTAATTGCTGCTATTGTCATTGTTATTGTTGTTGTTAATTGCATGGGGAGGAGGTGCTAAGGACTTACAGCTAGAATGTGGGTCTAATGTTGCTCTAATCCTAGTTCTAACACCAACCTGCTGAGAGAGCTTAAATAAGTAATTTAAATTATCTGTGCTTCAGTGCCCCCTTCTGCAGAGTAGGTATAACAATTGTACCTACCTCACAGGGCTGATCAGAAATTAAAGAAACAAATACGTATCCTGTAACTACTAGAGTAACTCCGCACACCTGGAAGCACTTAATTCATGTTACCATTATTTCTAATTAGATTTTTGGGTTCCAGATTTGAGCTCAGTGTTTCCTTCTCTGTTTACCTAGTGGTTTTTCAAAGCTTGGAACTGATGTTGTTATTTAACTATTATCTGTAGATAGTTTGTGTATTCTAACTCTTTTTTTCCATGTTTTTATTGGTGCATTATAATTATACATAATGTTGGGATTCATTGCTACATATTTGTACATGCATATGATAGGAAATATAATTTGACAGATATTGTTCCCCAGTAGTTCCACTTTCCTCCCCCCACCCTCTTTCTCTCCCTTGATACTGTTCATTTAACTCTGTTTGTTCCAAATGCTGTGCTTAGCTAAGAAACAGCTTTTAAATCACCTCAGATAGTTAGGACATCAGTGTGATGGGGGTGACATAGCATGGACATTGTGGCAATTAGAGCAAGGTTTGAATCCTCTTAATGACTAAGGTAATTTATCTAGTTGCTCAGTTTCAGTAAACTGGGCATAACAGTATCTAACCTGAAGTTAGTTATGAGAATTTCATAAGAGGTTTTTTGTGAAGTAGAATAACACAGTCCTTGGAACATAATCCTTTTAAGCAAATGTTTATTTGTCATAACCACTGAAAGCATGTCAAGGAGTCCTTTATGTAAGTCTGCCACCCTGGTCCCAGAGAGGGGGCTGAGAATTGGACTTTAGTTGGAATTTGGTCACAGAGAACAAATGCACTCGAAACCAGCTCTGTTCCCCACTCCTAATGATCCTGCTGACTGCTCCGGAGCAGGGAGTGCTGCGCCCCTCTCTGCTCCCTTCACTACAGGCATGTCCCTACAACACAGTCCTTAGGCTGGGGTCACTTGGTGGCCATGCCTCCCCAATATCCTGAGCACTGAGGGGTGGCCTTCACCCTCTGAACTGCTAGACTATTTCCTGACATGATGTTTGTATGTATGAGAACTCTATAAATGTTTTCTGGAAAAATGAATGTTATATGCAATATCACACAAAAATATAAAGATCCAAGCAGCAAAAATAATCAAAGTAGTAAGTTTTTTGGTCAGTTTTTTTGTTGCTGTGACCAAAGGACCAGACAAGAACAATGTAGAGAAGGAAAAGTTCAGTTTGGTTCATGGTGTCAGAGATCTCAGTCCATAGACAGCTGACTCCATAGCTCTGGACGTAAGGAGAAGCAGAACATCAAGACAGAGGAAAGCAGTTCAGGACATGACAGCCAGGAAGTGGGATGGGGGGAGACAGAGAGAGAGAAAGAGAAAGAGAGAGAAGGCATATGCATCCGCTCTTTGCTCACCAGGGACAAAATATAAAACCCAAAAGCATGTCCCTACTTACCTATCTCCTCCTACCTGCCTATAGTTACCACCCAGTTAATTCAGATCAGTGGATTAATGCACTGATTTGGTTAAGAATCTCATAACCCAATCCTTTTGCCTCTAAAAATTATTTCATGTCTCACACATGAGCTTTTGGAGGTCACCTTATCTAAACCATAACATAAGTTAGCAATTCAGTACAGTTGATAGCCAATAGAAATTGCAAAATTACTTGGTAATGCATATCAATTACTTTAAAATATTCCTACCTTTCAAGTGGAAAAAAGCAGGATGCAAAGTTATTAGAGTTGATTCTATTTTTTTAAAAATGAAACTATATATAATACAAATACATACATGTATATGTGTGTGCTCATGCATGACTGTATATGTTCACAGAGAATACAAGAGGAGTAGAAAGAAATATATCAAAATACCAACTGTGCTTATCTCTGAGTAGGTGATGAGATTATAGATATTTTTCATGTCTTTCTGGTGCTTTTTCTGGTGCTTTTCAGTAATGAAAAACAATAGCAGTCAGAGTTTTAGCAGAAGATAAAAGCCACACCAATGCTTTTAACAGGGATGGGCAGGGCCTGCCAGGTCTTAGAGGCCACAGCAAGTGGCCTTAGTTTCAGTACAGGGGCCATGGGAAGTGACTTGTGTCTTTAGACATCTCTCCAGCTGCTCTATTGTGGGAGTTAGAAAGCCAGGTAGGAAGCTCTTACATTAGTCCAGGTAAGGAAAGTGTCACTAAAAGGGTGACAATGAGCTCAGGCAAGCATCATAGATTTGAGTCAATTTTTCAGTTGGCATTTCGTTTTTCTGGTTGGATGTGGGGTGAATGGGCTTGAAGATACACCCTGGATTCGGGTAGATGCTCAGATCCTTTATTAATATGAAGAAAACAATGAAGAGGGTAGAAGAATAGATATGGGGGTGAAAGAATACAGTTTTGGCTGTTTTAAGTTTGAAATGCAGGTGATACACTCAACATGATGAAGTTTAGAAGAGATGTCTGGACAGAAAATAAACATTTCCAGCTTAGTATCTATGGGATGGAATAGTTGTGACCATTTAAAGAAGGAATGTGAGCCAGGCGCAGTGGGGCATGCCTGTAATCCCAGGGGCTCCGAAGGTTGAGATAGGAGGATGGAAAGTTCAAAGCCAGCTTCAGCAATTTAGCAAAGCCCTAAGCAATTCAGGAGACTCTGTCTCTAAATAAAATACCAAAAAAAGGTCTGGGGATGTAACTCAGGGGTTGAGTGCCCCTGGGTTCAATCCCTGGTACCAAAAAAAAAAAAAAAAAAAAAAAGGAAAGAGAGGCGTAGTAGGACCTACCTCTGATGAACCTCACGCATTAGAGTTCAGATGCCAGTAAAGAAACCTGCAAAAAGGAGGAAGAAACCAGATGTAGGGAAGCTGCTAGAAGCCAAGAAAGAATCTCGACTGTTTAGAGCAGAGACGAATATTAAAAACAAACAAACAAACAAACAACAAAAGACCAGACAAAATATCAGTAGCATTTTCTCTGGTTTAAAAATAAGAGTAATTTCCTCAGAGTGACTGCTTTGCTTTGCTTTGCTTTTTCATTATACCTTCTATCATTTCCTGACTTCCACAATGAGTAGGAAATATATTCATAACCATAAAAGAATAAAATATTTACCTGTATTTATTTATTTATGTTTAAATAAGTAATTTTGGATGTCTAAAAGCTTATTTTTTAAATCTGAAGATTAATTGTTGGCATTGGGGTTCCCATAATTAATTTTATATGAGGAAAATGATTGATAGTGGACTTTTCCTGTTTATTTTTTCTATGAGAAAAATTTCTTCCAAAAAATAAACAGGCATTGTTTTAAAAATACACTTTTTAGGACAGTTTCAAATTTACAGAAAACCTGCAGAAATATTAGAGAGTTCTGATTTCCCCTATTTTTAGCAACTTACATCAGTATGATACATTTCATTTGTTGCAACAAATTTATACAATAAATTACAATCAATACTACTACATTATTAACTATCACATAGAGGCATGTTTAAAATCACATTGTGTAACTTCATTTTTCTATGAGTATTTGGTCAGGCTTGCCAATATTATGCTGAAAAAATGTTATTCTACTGCCATCTACTGTTTTAAATTAAAAAAATGTTTAAAATTTTGATATCTAGAAGAAAGATTTTTTATCCTGTGGCATTTTAGAGCTATAAATGTCTTTACAGTTCATTTTGCAACCACCTCAACAAATAGATGAATACAGTGAATTTCAGAGAGCTGAATATGATAAGTAGCCATGGATAAAGCCATTCATTCATTCATGCATGCATGCATTCATTCATATATCCATGAAAGAATTAATTGAATTGAATAAGTGAATATGACATGGTCATTTTCTTCAAGGATATCACAGTTTGGTGGGGACATAAGAGAGATCATTACAAAATCACACAATGAGAACTTGTGCTGGCACTGTGCTGGGGGAGAGCATATGATTACCTTACATGGCAGGTGGGGACACAGAGAAGATACCAAGATCCAAGGAAATTTTCTTGGGGGACTTGTGGTCCTGAAGTAGATCTTAGTGATAATTAGAAAGTAATTAGATGAATAAGTAGGGGACTGGGAAAAATGTATACCAGAAGTAACATCAGGAATAAAGACGAGAATGGAACCAGGTATGTGAGGAATAAAAAGCACCTGCGGGTATAGGACAGGAAGAGATGACAGATAGGCCAGAAAGGCAAACAGGACCAGACTACAGGGGAATTTGTGCATCATTTTTAGGAAGCTCAGGCGTAACCCCCCATGGAAGACCAGTGAAGGGTGCAGGAGGGTGTCAGGTTCAGCCAATCCTTTTAGTCCTCTGTGGAGGATTCTCCTGGGAGTGTTCAGGTAGGAGACAGCTGTGGCAGTGAGGGGTAGGAGCAGCAGGGACAGAGCAGAGAGAAATAATCGGGAAGTGAAATGGGTAAGACATTTTAAATTATTGAACACAGAGTGTGAGGTGCAGAGTTAAGAAGGATCCAAAAGTTTTAATTTTGGTGACCCAGATGATGATGATGCTACAGAGGTTTACAGGAAATAGGTGTTAATTTAGGGGTGACCCAGATGATGACGATGCTGCAGAGGTTTACAGGAAATAGGTGTTAGTTTAGGAGTGCAAACTGATGGTGCACATTGAAGATACATATTGGTTAATAATCACAGGTACAGAGTCAGGGGTTGAAATTGTGAAAGTGGATGAAGTCAAACAAGGAAAACATATAGAAAGACAAGAGTGGTCCAAGGAAAGAACCCCAGAGAATCTAATACTGGGTAGGGGTAGGAATGGGGTGCAGAAGAAGATAAGCATATTAAGGAGAAAGGAAAGGGAAGGGTGAAGAACCATTGAGAAAGGAAAAACAAACAAACAAAATACAACAATTACAACACAGTCCCCCTCCCTGAAAAAACAAACAAACAACAACAAAAAAAAAAACAACAATCCTTGACAACTAGTAGTTGGTCTGGCAACCAATAGCAAGGCCATGCTGATTCTTTTTTTTTTTTTTAAAGAGAGAGTGAGAGAGGAGAGAGAGAGAGAGAGAGAATTTTTAATATTTATTTTTTAGTTATTGGCAGACACAACATCTTTGTTGGTATGTGGTGCTGAGGATCGAATGCCAAGCGAGCGCGCTACCGCTTGAGCCACATCCCCAGCCCCATGCTGATTCTTGGCTGATCATAGTTTCACAGAATGTCAGGACCCCACAAGGTCATTCTAATTGTGATAGAAGAAGACAAAAATTAGTCCACTCCATAATCATACTGAACAAAAAGAAAAGCAAAACCACCTAAGTAGTTTCAGTAAAATCTAAGGAAGTAGGTATTTTATTCTGAGTCATTTCATGTCAGAAAGAGGGATATCTTCTTTTGTGGATAGGGGAAGTTAAAAGAAAAAGACACAATCAATCTAAACTAGATTCCTACGTGTGGGAATGAGTCTGTGGGACAATATTTTGACTACTTATTTTACATTGGCTCTTTGAATCATTGAACCTTCAGATTGTCACCTTGTAAATGAGCTGTTTCCTTGAAGGGTAACTTTAGCATTTTGGAAGCAAAAATAAGCAAAAAAATGTACCGCGAAGACCAGACCCTGAGCACCAGGTTTAATTCTGAGCATCATATCTAATGAGAAATGTTAAAAATCCAGAAGGTGTTCAGAGAAGTGGCAAAGATGATTAAAAAAAAAGAAGTTGATATAATAGAAGATTTTAAGTTAATCAAAGAGAAAAAATGTAAGAGCCAAGAACCAAGAAAAGGGAAGAAACATTCAGTGTCAGAAGACTCAATATGCAACCTGATGATCTCAAGGGGAAGGGTCACAGGATACAGTGCTGTCATGGAATGAGCATGACAATATCACAATAGGACCTTCTAAAAGAAAGAGTGCTCAGAGATCCCGAGTTATTTAAAGCCTAGACTACATTAACAAATGTTTGTTGAAATCCTGTCATGTGCCCAGCACTGGGAACTGCAGACACAATGGCAAGAGTCCACATACAGGGCTGGGGATGTGGCTCAAGTGGTAGCGCGCTCGCCTGGCATGCGTGCGGCCCAGGTTCGATCCTCAGCACCACATACAAAGATGTTGTGTCTGCCAAAAACTAAAAAATAAATATTAAAAAATTTTTAAAAAAAGAGTTCACATACAGCATCCTTGCCATCATTAAGTCTGTGATGTAGTGCAAGTGGACAAAAACTTACTAACAAAAGGAAATATATACTTAGAATTTTGCAAGAAATATTTGAAAAGGAAAAACACATAGAGCCTTGTGATCATGTATCAGGAACCTCACCTAAATGAGAGTTCAGGAAATGCTCTCTGAGGAAGGGACATTTTGCTAAGATCTGAGGATTATTAGGTCAAAGGAACAGGAGGGAGTGGCTGAGGTGGTCCAGGAGTCCTGCTGTGGACATCTACCATGTTTCCTAGTCATTGTTAATTTATACAGGACATACTTGATTTCTTGGATTTCAGGTGTTGTTTTAACTCAGGCCTACATTTTTATTACTGATTCCCATTGGTCCATAGCAGTCAAGCTTTACCATTTATGTAGAATATGAAAAATCATGACCAGCTTCTTTGCCAAATTAATTGACACTAGGAATATTTACCGTGTTCAGGAGAGACTCAGTGGCTCCATATGAAATGGAGGGGACCTTATATCTGGAGTCAGCTGAACAGCCACAACAGAACTCTGTTGAAGGCCCAGGGTCTTGCCAGAGATAACCAGGACATCCTCAGGGGATCATTTCAACATGGCCCGGGAGAGGACTGGTGGTGGGATGGATGTACATGAGGTAAATAAAAGCTGAAGAAATATCTCCCAACTCTTATGATATATAAGAGAATAAGAAATACTTCCCACACTCTTAAATATTTATGTATTTTTGTTTGCCACATTTTCTTCCTTTATAACCACAATAACCAAAATTATAAAAATAAAATCTTTTTCTTTATGGTGACATTTTCATGGGCATGTAACTATCTCTAATCTCATCATGATGTATATATTAAATATATACAGATTTTTTATGTATATCAATAACATTTCTGCCTAAAAACTTTCCTCAATTTTTTTTTCAATTAACATTTTTGTCAAGCTCTCTGCAATCCCTGTGTTATCCAGCAGGGGGAACTAGTTAATTGTCTATCAGTCACTATATTCCATTGTATCATGAATAGGCTGGGACAGAGGATTGTACTGTCTTAAGATACTCAGTGAATTATGGTTGGTATTCATGCATAGTATTATCAACATGAAAGGTCCCCTTTTCAAATTTGTTAAAGTGAGAAACATAAAAAATCATTACCATCATCAATACCTTTAAGTTTTGTGCAGGCATTATCCTGAATAAATAAATAAATATTTATTTATTTATAAATAAATAAAAAATTATACTTTAAAATACATGAAATAACCAAATGCTGAATGTTTTCTTTGATATAAGGAGGCTGATTCATAGTGGGAAAGGAAGAGGGAGCATGGGAGGAATAGACGAACTCTAGATAAGGCAGCAGAGTTGGAGGGGAAAGGAGGGAGCATGGGGTTGGAAATGACAGTGGAATGTGATAATCATTACTATTCCAAAGTACATGTATGAAGACATGAGTTGGTATGAATATACTTTGTATACAACCAGAGATATAAAAAATTGTGCTCTATATGTTTAATAAGAAGTGTAATGCATTCCACCGTCATATATATATGTATGTATGTTTCTCTATATATGTATGTGTGTGTATATATATATATATATATATATATATATATATATATATATATGACAAGGTTAATTTATGAGGGAGGAGAGGCAGAATTTATATATTCTACACCTTGTATTTTGGCAATTGATGATACTTGTGGAAGTTTTGAAGCTTTATGTGGTGATAGAAAACATTTTATAAAATAAAATTATGCAGATTGAATATTAACATATGTCTTCCCCTCACCCTCTGAGGATCTAACCCTGAACTTTCATTTCCACTGACATTTGTGAAAAGTTAAATTAATTTTTAAATTTATTTTTTAGTTTTACGTGGACACAATATCTTTATTTTACATTTATGTGGTTCTGAGGATCGAACCAAGTGCTTCGTGCATGCTAGGCGAGCACTCTACCACTGAAACAAAAGCCCAACCTGAAAAGTTAAATTTAATTATCCAAATTCTTCCATTTGAGTTCCAATTTTATAAAGACCTCAAGATTCAAATAAACACTTAAAGCGCACACACATACACCCCCCATATGTGTGTATGTATGTGTGTGGGTGGGTGGGTATATATATAATATATATATTTTGATGCTCATTGCAACATTATGGAGCAAGCACAATCCACATTACAGATGAGGAAATCAAGGAACAAAGAGGTTAAGTAACTTTCCCAATGCTACACAGCTAGTATGTGAAAGCTTGAACTGTCTGGTTCTACAGTGAGAATCATGTTAAGAGCATTATTGTTGGAACCTAGCCAGGGTCAATGTGGTCTCTTCCAGAAATTCTGAACAACTGTTTTCCTTCATTGAACTCAGCATTAATTAGCTCTTTTCCTCAAATCCATTGGAAATGGCTACATTGGAATAAGAAAAAGAAGTTACAACTAATTTGAAATTATTCAGAAATATTAAGACTCCAGTGAAACTCTTATTTTGTGGAAAACCACTTTGCAATGATCAGTGTTCTATTTGATGTGTATAAACATGATTTTTCCTTAAAATATATATTACTGCCAGGCAGGGTGGCACATGCCTGTAATCCCAGCAGTTTAGGCTGAGACAGATTGTGAGTTTAAAACCAGCCTCAGCAACAGTGGGGTGCTAAGCAACTCAGTGAGACTCTGTCTCTAAATAAAATACAAAGTAGGGCTGGGGATGTGGCTCAGTGGAAGAGTGTCCCTGAGTTCAACCTCTAGTACCTGCCCCTCCCCAAAAAAACCCCAAATATATTGCACATAGCTAATTAAACAAATATTTTTGTTACTTTAAAATCTTCAGAACATAAATGTCACAATTTTCTTCACAAAATCTATAATGCATGCAGGTAACTTTTTGTGGAATACCCTCTTGTGCTATTCTTTGAAAGTGAAAACACAAATTTTTATCAATGATGGTCTAATTTCAACTCACATTGACTGAAGTGTATCTGTGGCCATGGCATGGTCATCAAATTCCTTCTTAGGGCAACAGACCGCTTCCAAAGCATAGATGAAAATTAACATCCATTTATACCACACTGCCTCAAGTTGAAGTATTTAAAAAATAAAAGAGAAACTACTCAGTGTTTTTAAAAAAGGGAAAATAATTGCTCCTAATGAAAATATATGAATTTGATTTGTATAAGTAAAACTTGGCTTATGTAAAATGCCTAGGGGGAGAATTTCATGTGGTTTCAGACACTGATTTTCTCTGTACATTGTTTTTTTTTCACCCTCAAAAATTGCCAGAGAACTGTCTAATAGTATTTGGTTCCTTTTAAGAGTACCAAACTGAAGCACAGAGGGCTAAGTTTGAGACATTAAGTACTTCCCATTTCTTTTATATTAAGTTAATACAAACAAGGGATTCAGAAGAACTCTTTGAGGTAAGGGGTAAAATGTGCCCCTCACTGGGTGTTTTAGTCACTTGCCCAAGGCCACCATGGCGCCACACTCTCAGAACTAGTTTCTCCTAATCCTGGCTCCAAGTTGCAGCCCCACCCTCTCCGCCACACCTGAGGAATAAGGGCTGTGGCAGAAGCTGGTTCCGGACGCTGAGTGGTGGGATTTTTGATGCTGGCCACATGCTGACTTTTTTTTTTTTTTTTTTGAGACAAAAGTGGGGTTTCAGTAGCTACAGGTTTGTGTAAGAGATTGGACTGCAGCAGAAATGACATGAAGTTATCTAAGGGAAACCAGACGCTGCGCTTCCAAGACTGAAGCCAGTATCTGCTAAATTGCGTTCATTCCTGAAAGTCCCTGAGCTCCCTGTTGACCCAGACTGGGTGCGAGACACCAGGCCACCCTGAAAACATGGCCTCTGCAGACTGGGAGCTCGCGACCCAGCCGGAAAAGCCCTGTAAACAGATGAGTCGGAAGGGAGCAACGGTCCAAGGTGCAAAGGTGGAGCCCGGGAGGAAGTGGCCACCTCTGCCTGCGCGGTCAGGGACGGGGTCCTGGGTTGAGGTGCGCAGGTCCTGACTCCTATAGGGGCGGGGACAGCGTTGACCCACAGGGACAGCTGGAACACCCAACTCAAACTGCTTCAAGCCCAAGTATCGCCCTGTTGACAGTCACACTAGTGTCGGACGACAGAGCCAAAGTGCGCAGCCCGTGCGCGCAGACAGACGTGCCGTCCAAGTGTTAGGAACCAGCGTGCTGGAGAGGGGCGGCCCCCAGCGTCCACCCCGCGGGTTGAGGTCCCGCCGGGTGTAACCCGAGCCGGTCGGGTTGACCCGCGCCCCCGCCCTTGCCGCGCGCGCCCGGGGCCGGCCGGGCAGGTCGGGGCGGCGCGCTCTGAGTCACCGGAATCTAGGTGGGGCCCGCGCGCCGCGCCCCCGCGGCCAGCCCCGAGCGGTGTCCTCCCGGGAGCCGCCTCCCCGCGGCCTCTTCCCTTTTGTCGTGGAGCCAGCGCTTGCGGGTCACTCTCCCCGCCGCCCCTGCTCCGCGCGCTCCTCTGCTCCGTGCCGCGATTGTCGACATGCTGCGCTGCGGCCTGGCCTGCGAGCGCTGCAGGTGGATCCTGCCCCTGCTCCTGCTCAGCGCCATCGCCTTCGACATCATCGCGCTGGCCGGCCGCGGCTGGCTGCAGTCGAGCGACCACATCCAGACGTCCTCGCTGTGGTGGAGATGCTTCAGTGAGGGCGGCGGCAGCGGGTCCTACGACGATGGCTGCCAGAGCCTCATGGACTACGGTGAGTGCCCACCGCCGCCTCCAGGAAGCGCTCGGGGCTGCGGCTTGGGGGCAGACACAGCGCGTCCGGAGCCCTAACGGGGTTCCAGGCGGTGGCTGCTTACAACAAAACAAAACTAAACTAAATCGAGGTTCTTGTATCCGACCTGAGCTAAAAGAAGCTGCTGTTCTGGATGACCAAAGTCAGGTTCAAAACCAAAAGAAAATGGCCCTGGTTCAAACTCTGCTTTTTCCCTGTAGGATTTGTCAATTACCTGCATTAGAAGATTCCAGCTGTTGTGGAGGTTTAGATGAGTAAATATAAAGAAAAAAGTGTGCTTTCTTGGAGACCTACGGAAATTTCTTTCCACTCTCCTTCCTCTTTTGGTTCTTGTGGTTAAATTATAAGTATTAAAATAGCGTGCCTTCCCTAAATAGGTGAATTCGTTTAATTGGATTGAAGGGAAAGAAACTTTTTTTCTACGAAGAAAGCCCTTTCTGGCAGTTTTAGCAGTTACGGTTTCAGGTAAAGTGTTTTACCTGTTGGGCTAGTTCTTGTTTGCTCTTGCTCTAGGGAGTGCCCTTTTGGCTTAAGCATTGGCATTGCTGTTTAGAATATTTATTTTAATCTGATTTGATATCCAAATAGCAAACTCATCATCTACATCAGCGAAGGGAAGCAGAGTTGGCACATTTAATCCCTTGCAGATGGAGTGTTCTATTTTCCCAGGCTGGAGGAAGCCTCAGTCAAGTACTATGGTTAATGGACAATAGTTCTTTTAAGAAAAGGCATCTTCTTTTACAGGGGAATCTCTGCCCCCCCAGGGTAGATAAGAATAACAGCCAGAGTCCATTGTGATTGGCATTGTGTAGAGAGTGGGGTCCTGTGGACATCATAGAAAGCTTGGTGCCAAGTGAGACCTCACCATCTAAGTGATATGGTTTTAAAGAGGAAGAAAGCAGCCTTGCTTTTTTTTCACCACCGGCTTGACTCTTTTCCTGAAGGAGCCTATAGTTTCCAAACAAATCCTGTTCATTGGTGGTTCTGGGCCCGGTTATCAGTGGCTAGGCCCAGCCTCATTCTTAGGGAATCATTTGGAAGTTCCCACGGTGGACTTTGCTGAAAAGGAGGCAGGGTTCCCACTAGGCAGGTAATAAATGGAGAGACTGAAGGGAATTCCTGCTTTTCTTAAAGCTTCCCCACCCCCCCTCCGAAAACACATACACAAACACTTTGCCTGCTAAGGTTTGTATTGTCACAAGTATTTTAGGGCTTTAGAGGGAATTAATTACTTTGAAATAATATAATTATCTTCTAGGTAAAATCCGTTCAAACTCAGTCTCCTGTAGGAGACTTGAGTTCTGCTCAGGGTTTTTTTTTTTTTTTAAACAAACAAACAAACAACAACAAAAAAACAGATGTGGGTAGTTTTGAGGCCAAAGGCTCCTATGCAGACCCAAAGAACATTCAGTAATCCTCCACCTATGAAGTAAGCTGGTAGAGCCATGTCCCACTCTTGTTGGGACATGATTTGGCCTGCTGGGCCCTGGCTGTGACTGCAACCCTCTTTTGAAACGGGCACAATGCCACTTTAATGTTTCTTGTTAGGCTGGGTGAGCTCACCTTTTAGGGTGCGGCTGTTTCAGCCTTAAGCTGATATAGTAGTCAGTGTATTGAAGGGAATAAGCAGGTTTTGTTTCTAGTTTGGTGGATTTTATTTCCTTTAGATAGAGAAGTCAGAAGCATTATCTTTTTCATTGTAAAAGACACACCAGATCAAGAGATCAAGTGCATGGTTCCTTTGAATTTGTTACAAAAATTGCCCTTTGGAAAAGCTCAGTTTTCCAAGTGAATCTTGAAAAGTCTGTCATTACCTTTCTGATGCAGCACACCTTGTTTTCATAAATCAATAGTGGCTTTGACATCTCAATTGAGTTACTTCTGTCACCTTTGCAAAGATAGTGAAGTGTCAGTAATGGCTGTGGCTCAGGCCCTAGAATCACGCCACAAATCCAGGAATGGCTGTTGGCCATGGGAAGAAGACAGCTAGATATGAAGCCAGCAGAGGGGTCCACCTCCCACCATTGTAGACAAAGATGAGCTTAAGTGCTTGTTCTTCCATCCATCTCCTGCATGGACTGTTTGGCTAATTTCATCCCACAAGTGTAGAAATTGAGACTTCTGTGTTATAGGGTGATTATCTAGGCATCTATGAACTCTGTAGATTTTCACATAGCTCTTTAAGGCCTGCTGAAAACAATGTTTAGCTGAGATCACACTTTATCTCAAATGCAGTTTGCAGTTACACAGACTCCCACATAGGTACAAACATGCAGCAGGTTGTGCAAAACAGATCACCATGGGTGGCTTTGACCAAAGTGATACCTCAGTATAGAGAACTGAGTATGATCATTTTTTAAAAACTTGATGTGTAGTAGGAAGTAAGTATCCTGATTACCATTGTAACTGTTAAGAAAGTAGACTTTTTCATTACTGTCTTTGACCAGCGCTTTCATTAGGTGTAAATATGTTCTTTTTGTGGTAAAGACACAGGTTATTTCTGGCAAGTATTGGCAATAATACTAAAGAATATGAATGTTTTTATAAAGACAAATAAATCCTTAGCACTACAAATATGAAAAACAGAACACTATTCTTCATTGTTGGTGATTTTTAAAAAATAATTTTTTTTTCAGATGAGCAAGTTATCTCATTTTTCCTTGTAAATGAGTCAAATCATATTCTGAATATTATCTTTTACATTATGGTAATAGCTAAATTAAAGCCTAGCTTAACAGATATTTGTTTGAATTTTTTGATTTGTATATGTCAAGAGGGAAAAGAAAATCGAGGTTTACGACTGAAATGGTCATCCAAAGTCACCTAAAAATAAAATGTGAGATTCAGCTTGAATGTGCATTGCACAGCTTAGTATTCCTGAGCTGCCAGAACCTTTCTAGTTTTAAGGGCAAATTAATCAGGAATATAGTCTAAGCATTGGCTATAGAGATTTAAAATCGGGGCAGACTCTAGCTTGTCAGTTTGGAGAATAATGGGTGTGAGTTATGGAACAGAGGAATAGAAAAGAAAGTGGAGAATTGTTACCTGGAATCTGAACTCAGAAATGCAGAGCCTCATTTTAAATTAATCAATTAATTAATTTTTGATACTGGGGAATGAACCCAGGGGCGCTAGGCCACTGAGCCACATCCCTGGTCTTTTTTACTTTTTGTTTTGAGACAGGATCTTGCTAAGTTGCTAAGGCTGGCTTTGAACTTGCAATCCTTCTGCCTCAGCCTCTCAAGTCTCTGGGAGGTCAGGCATATGCCACTGTGCCTGGCCAGAGCCTCGTTTTCCCCAAAGATACCCTTTGAATACAACCAGATACATCCAGTGTTTTTCACAAGAAATCCCTCTTGGAAAACTCAAAGAACCAGAATTTATATGAAACAATTTTAGATCATTAAGTCCTATGGTTCTCAAAAGTATAGAAAATGAGAATAATAATTATGAACTCAATAGTTTACATCAGGCCAAATTCAACTTACAGGATTTCATTTTGAGATTATACTCTGTGGCCTTTGGGCATGTCGGGGTAAGAGACACGCTCTTTATTCTTTATTCACATTCTTATTTTATGACATTAGACATTAGTGGGCAGATGACTCTTTGTATTTCTTCACATGTGTGTGTGTTCACATCCTTACACAATAGATTAAAAAGTTGGCCACTCTGTAGTTTAAATATGTACTGATTTGGGGAGTCTTAAAGTCTAACCAGTCTTATAGGTTGGTCTAGTGTATTGCTGCTCTTAGCAGTTGCTACCCCAGGGATCCTCAGTCCCTTTCCTGTGACCTAACTTGTCTCTGCCATGTCAAGTCACAGACTCCTGGACTGTTAGAATTAAAGTGCATCCAGTTCAAGCGCTGGACAAAGCCCCATGCTCGTTAACTTCGGCTGATGAGCAGGTTCCTTTTATTCGGCAACTTCATTCTGTTCCCTGACTGATGCTATTTGTTTACAAACACCCCATCTCACACCGACTGAGCTGGAATGTGCTTCCCTGGATTTCTGCTTTCCAGTTTCTTTCTTCCTTCGGACAGATTTTAAATATTTAAGGGTAGATCCCCAATTCATTGCTAATTCTCTTGTCTTCAAAGTAAAAATTCTCATGTTCCGCTTCTTCCTGTGTAGGAGGGCTTGCTCGGTCACTAATTAAATGAAAGAAGACCATAACGTGGTGGAGTAGGGTAGCTCTGTAAGAGCACAGTGGTAAGTAAGTAGTCACCGCCTGGCCCAGTTTCAGGAGAAAATGTGGAGCATGTGAAGAATCTCACACCAGCTGTGGAATGCTGGCCCCTGTGGTTCTCCCTGCAGTTCTCTGCTGAACTATTCCTTGCAGGAAGGCGGCATCTTCCTAGGTAGATTTGTTTTGTTTTTGCAAGTACACTCTGTTGTCCTCTGAATTTTTACCACTCCAGGTGTTACATACCAGTAACATCAGCAGGATCAGGGAGGTTTAGTGTCACATCCACTTACTGAATCAGAATCTGCATTAACAACTTCCCCTTTTGAGTTTTGGAAGCACTGGCCAAGTCAATACAGATGACCTCCTCATTGACTATGCAAAAGAGTGTTTTGGAGTATAGTATCTACTCATGTTTATTTATGGATAGGTAGGACCTTTTACTTTTTTAACTATGATTTCAATTCTGCCTGAATGTGGCATAAAGAACCTCATAGAAACAGTATGAAGATATCTGACAAAAACTCAGCTCAGGTCCCCTCGGTGGGGCCTTTGCTATTACTAATAGACGAATCCTTCATTCTGGAAAGGGAAAAAACCCTAGTTGGGTGACATTGGTGACCTGGAGCAAGGATAAGGGCGCTGATGGTTTCAGTCTATTTGGTGTCCATGTAAAACACCTGAAGAATTCAGCAAATCCATGAAAGAAGCACTCACTTGGGGGGAAATAGTAGTACATGGTCTCCAAAATATCACCAGCAACATTAAAAATATTAGCAATGTTCTCCTTGTTTTAAGATAAGCGTCTCCCCCCACCCCTGCCAAACTGTAGTTTATCATTTCTAGTTTGACCCTCAAGGTTTTTGTTTAGTTTTACCTTTTTCTTGTCCTTGCTGGTCTTTTCCTACCCATGTAACATGTGTTCTCCTGTATAATTTCTGGAGGAAAAATATAGGATGCTTCCTCATACAAACAACAGAAAAACCTTAGAAATATTTCCCAGGAAAACTCCAGTTTCATTAGTGGCCACTGAATAGTTTTCATGCTCTTGATTAAATGTTGAATTTTGGCAGGTAATAGCAAAGTTTGATGATAAGCTGTTGTTCATCCATTTTATTTGAAAGTGGATTTATTATGCTGGTTTCTTTGACAACATAATCTTCTCCAAGTGGTACTTACTGAATCAACTTAGGACATAGAGTACATATATAAACCAAATTGGTGTTCCCCTGTGGAAACAAAACAAACAAAAATTCCTAGGCAAAAACGCAGCATCTATTTCCCTGGAGTGCTGCTGGCTTTTGTTGTCTTAATTCGGGGGCTACCAACTGACTGTGAGAACCTTCCCTGGTACCACATGCGTGCAATTAAGAAAGGCCTTAAAATCTGGAGTGATAAAATAGTAATGAAGGACAGACTTGTGTTCAGAAAAGATAAGATGAAGACTGCATTTGAGGAACTACAGGCCATCTGTTAAATCATAAAAGAAGTTTAGATTTAGGACCAATTTTAAAAATTGATGTTTTCCATTAGGGTTGGTAATGTGGTGTAATTTAGATCATATAAGAAATATGAATAGTTCCAAAAGGGCTGGCTAAATTTATAGATATTGGGCTTAGCCTTTACAGCTGAGTCAAAATTTACTTAGGATAAATACACTTAACTTTTTACAAAATGTATACTGTGGAGAACAGCCCTGCTCTAAGCCTGTAGGACTGATGATTCCCTTCTCAGAACACTGGGCCTCGAGCCGCCTGCTCAGACCTGGTATGGTCCCTCTGATCATTTTACATCAAGTCACGGACGTGGGAAGCCGCTTGCCTTACGTGGAGAGGTCTGTCATTCCTCAGTGAGGACCTTCAAAACCGTGCCAAGATTTCCGTCTAAATGATAGTTGAATGATTCAATGTGGGTGTTTCCATGCTGTAAGGAGCAGGTTTTACACGTTCTACAACCAAGGTGGCCTTTCCCAAGACAAAATGTTGCTTTATTTCCATTTCGATTTTCTTTAGACTCAGCACTTTAAATAATCAAGACATTAACTGAATTAATAGGAACAGTTTCTTAAAATGGTCCAATTTGTATGGATGTCCACTTGTTGGCATAAGGCTGGGTGAATTAGCTTACTGTTCTTTTATTTAATTCCTTTCAAGTACCTGAAACTAAGCATAAATTATACTTCAGTTAAAATGTGGGAGGAAGCAGCAATAACAGTAATCTGTGTTAATTTTACTCAAATAACCAGGTAGAATCATTTTTTATTTTATAGCAATATTACACATAACTTATTTAGCTGGACTTTTAAAACATGGATCTGTGAGTAGAAAAGTTTGGTTATTGAAATGGGTTCCTCATGAGGATGTTTTTTCCTGTATTATTGAAAGCTCCCCTCTGCCCTGCAGCGTATTTCATTATGTCTGCAGTCTTCCACATGCTCATGGAATTGCAGAGTATCAAATTTCTGAACTCATACAGGGAAAAGTAAATCTTTGCTCATTTGAATTTAATGATCAGATTTGTTTTTTTGGTTCGGGTGGTACTGGGGATCGAACTTAGGGGCACTCAGCCACTGAGCCACATCTCCAGCCCTATTTTGTATTTTATTTAGAGACAGGATTTCATGGAGTTGCTTAATACCTCTCTTTTGCTGAGTCTGGCTTTTCGTGATCCTCCTGCCACAGCCTCCTTAGCAGCTGGGATTACAGGCACTCACCACCACCGTAGGCACAATTGGATTTAATTAACTCAATGGCTGGCAATAACCACACACTCAAAAATCTATAGAAATGAGACTATAATTGACAGAGGGGTGCATACTGAAATTTCTGGGCTCCTTTTTGGTAGTGCTATTCTATTCTATGGGGAGTTTAAGTATGAATCTTAGTTGTTCTCTAACTTTTTATTATGGATATAAGAAACTTGGTACTACCAAAATGCAATTCCATCTCTGGAGGGAGGTGCTGGCATCTGCATGTTTATTGAACACCACTGATTAAAACGACAGTATGGTCTATGGGCTACACTCTGAGGCGGTCTAGTTAATTATTGCTCCTTCTAAAACATGGTCCCTTCTCTCTTAAAAGTTTCCATACTTGAAGGACAAGGCAAAAGTGAGGGGGAAAAAAAATCACATTTTGGTTTTATTCATTTCTATTATAAAATCAATTGGACTTTCCTATGTTGCTTTTATCCCCCAAATCTCTCACTGATCCGACAAGATGAGCAAAAGGATTTAGAAGGAAGTAATAAAAACCACAAATATAAGAGTGGGTCTAATCATTGATCATCTCAGCCCCTCCTGAGTGGTGCTGTTTAGGTGGAATTTGTGGGAAAACAGTATTTCTGAGACATATAAGAATGTTTATTTTTCCTGATAATCTGTTATATCTCAGTAATTCTTGTCTCTAGAGAAGCCCTGGAGGGAGTGTGGAAACTGGAGAATGTAGTGGAGGAATTTAGCCCTGATTTGTTTCGTGTTAAATAATGAAAGGTGTAATAGGTGAAGATAGGAAAGTGGACTAGATGGCTGAGGAACAGTCTATGGGAGGTGCAGAACTGTGCAAATATAGAATAAAATAAAAACTTGAGTCCTGGAGAAAAGCCATAGAAACAGAGGAGGGTCTTTGTGAGCAGTGACCTCTGGGGAGCTGGTGATTTGCACACAGCAGCACTCATCCTTACATGAACCTTGCAATAAGCATTTTTAGCTGAGTGACTTCTGAGTTAAGGCTTGAGGGAGGTAAAGTCATGCAGACAACAGTGAGAAGAGTGAGGAGACTAGCATGAAGCTAACAGGTGGCAGATGCAGGGTGTAAATGATGTCTAGCTGCCTCCAAAACCCCTGTCTTTCCTGCTGGCTCATGTCTTTGTTTGACTTGGAGCACCCAAATGACCTAGAATTGAGGGAGAATGTTGTCTGCTGTGTGGTGTGTTAGAGAGTAGAAGTAAAACCTGGGCAAAGGGCAAATGAGTTTCCTTTTCAAATGCAATAATGAGTAATAGGTTAAGAATGTGTTCTTCCAATAACAGATGAATGGGTAAACAAAATATCCATACGATAGAGTATTATTCAACCACCAAAAGGAAGAAAATACTGATTCATGGTGTAATGTGGATGAACCCTTGAAAAAACTACCAGGCTCAGAGAAAAAAGCCAATCACACAAGACTACAGGGCATATGATCTTGGGAAATGTCCAGAATAAGTGCATTAGATTAGTGATTGCCAGAGGCTGGGGAATGGGGGACTGGGAAGTGATGGCTCACAGGTTTCTTTTTGGGGTGATAAAGATTTTCTGCAATTATAGTGATGAAGCTTGCACAACCCTGCGAATATAGTGAAAACTATCAAGTTGTACCCTTTAAAAGAGTGCACTTTATGGCATCTAAATTGTATCTAAAAACTTCATATTTTGGATTCAGACAGGTTGGAAATCTAACTATCTAAACCATTTACTAGCCATGTGACTGTGTGCTGGTTATCTGAACTCTTAAAGCCCAAGTAAATCCTTGTTTCTAAACTAGAACTGAAACTCTTGTGAGCCTAAGAAGTTGTGAGGACTCAGTGAGCTAGTCAGTGTGTCTTAAATGCTAGTTTTCAAGCTCTAGATCCAAGGTTGTATGCAAAGAGTTTTTAGAAATCAGTGCTGGTGGAGTGACTGGAATTGTAGACTGGAGTTGTCTGTATGTGTATCATGGATGGGTTTTCTACATAAGGGGCCCATGTAGGTTCCTCAAACCTAGAACTCATCCTGATTCTCTTTCTAGGGCTAAGATCAATAATTAAGAACTATTGTGCAATAAATTCTGAATACTTAAGAAAGGAAAAATTTAGGCAGAAATTTAGCCAGTCGGTTTGCTACCAAACTTGTTGTAGAATCATGGCTTTTTTTTTAATCATGGCTTTTTTTTTCCATTGTTTTATTTAGCATCTCTGCCTAGTTATAAAGATATATTTTCAGTTGTTATTTTTGTATGAAATCAAACATTAATAGAAAACAAAAGCTCTTAAAGGTTTTTGAAACATTTCCTACAAAATTTGTAATTTAAATTCTCTAATACTATGAATGTTTAGTATGATCATGTTGTGTTAGAGCTTGGTAAAACCTTTTAAATATATCTATTTATATGGCAAATTTATTTAATAAGAAACAGTTTAAAGAAGCGGAACTTCCATTTCAGAGATGTAAACATTTATCCCCAAACTGAGGGGAGTAAACATTTCCCGAGTCTCAATAGATGAATAGTCTGTATATTTGAATTGCCTCATCTTCCCTTGAAATGTGAAGGTACTTAAGTATTGTCAAAAGAAAACTGTCCCTCCACACAAATTTTGCTAGTAGAAAGAAAAAATAAAACCCTATTGATAAAAAAATTTTTTTTTGATTTTAGGTGGACACAATAACTTTATTTTCACGTGGTGCTGAGGATTGAACCCAGTGCCTCACATGAGAAGCAAGTGCTCTACCACTGACCTACAACCCTAGCCCCCTACTGATATCTGATAAGCAGTTTTTAAATTTGACATGTCTGCCTGATTAATCTGTTTCCCTTTTCTTGCAGCGTGGGGAAGAGCGGCGGCTGCCATGCTCTTCTGTGGCTTTATCATCCTGGTCATCTGTTTCATCCTCTCCTTCTTTGCGCTCTGTGGACCTCAAATGCTTGTCTTCCTGAGAGTGATTGGAGGCCTCCTTGCTCTGGCTGGTAAGACTGGGTGGCAGCAATTTTTCCTTTATATCTACAATGGACATCATATATAATTATGGTTTGTGATCTATTCTTGGAAATAGCTCACCAACAGAGGATTCCTTTCCTCTTGTGCCTTAGACAGTATATTATGCTTCCCATTCAAGTGCCCAAGTTATTCTGTGGGTGCCCCTCTCTCTCCTAAGTGACTCCATCCACTGGTACCTACCTACCTAAGGGACCAGAGCTATATTCCTCTGGAAGTATAGTGATCTTTAGAGTAGTTCCTAGTCCTGGCCTCCTGTGAGCCCTGTGCTGAGGAGACCTGAGTATCCCTGTATCATTTCACTTATTGAAAGAATTTTGTGACTTTGTGATATGGTGGGTCATGAAAGGGTTTTCTGCATTGAGGTGGGGAGGGACCACAGCATAGAGCTTGTGCCAGGGGAGATTCAGACATAGGAAATGTGAAGAAATCCAGTTCTGCAGGTGGGTAGGGCTCAGAGTGGACCTTTAATAGTGGAATAGAATGTCATATAATAATAATAATATAGGAATTTAGGAGCAAGAACTATTTGAAATTTTTGTCAGGCACCTGACAAAGGGACAAGACCTCAGCTACAGAGTTGGATTCAGATGCAAAACTGGATTTTCTGTGGAGGAGAAAAAAGAAGGTGCTAAAAAGAGCAAAGCCAGGCCACAGGCCTCAGATACCATCCAAGGCTCACAGGACCAAAGCAGACTGCAGACCTCGGGACAGATATAACGTTAGCAGATAGTCTTGGAAGCTGGTTGATAGCCTTGTCTCTAAGATTGAACATGAGCCAGGAAGGAGACCACTGTATGCTGGGTTCACTGTGCTGAGATCAGTTGAGTTTGCAGAGCGTAGGGCCACACAAATGAGGAGTGAGAAGACTTGGCTGAGAGGAAGGAGCAGCATCAGAGAATGACCAGCACAGTCCTGGCCCAGCCTTTCCATTGGACAAACTTCTCTTGTTTGAAAAACAAAAGCTTACTCTGTGCTTTTCATGTTTCAAAGTTTGCTTTTTGCAAAATATTTTAAAAATCAGAAGTAACTTGGAATTACAAAAGATATGAAAAACCTTGCTGAAACCTGCACTTCTGTTTGGCTTTTCATAGTTCAAATTTATGAGAGCTCATCACAGGAACATATTTGATTTGTCATTCTTTCCTTTCCCATGCCTTAGAAGGCTAGATGGGTACCTGCTGAAGTTGCCATTAGGAACAATATGCTAGAATATTAATCTTAGTTGAAGACTCCTAGAGAATTCTATGTGACTGCTAGGTATGCATCCAAAAGAATTAAAAACAGAAACTTGGACACACATTTGTAACCATGGGCATAGCATTATTCCCAATAACCAAAAGGTGAAGCAAAGTATTCATCAACATATGAATGGCTACACAAAATATGATACATAGATACAATTGAGTATTCTTTGGCCATAAAAAGGAATGAAATTTTGATCATGTTACAACATGATGTACGCTGAAAACGTTATGCCATGTGAAATAAGCCAGACATAGAAGGATAAGATATCACTCCATTTACATGAAGTACCTAGAAAAGGCAAATTCATAGAGACAGGAAATAGATGTTTCCAGGGGCTGTGAGTGGGGGAACTGGGAGCTAGTTTTTTTATTGGATATAGAGTGCATGTGAGGATAGTGAAAGAGTTTTGGATATAAATAGTGGTGATGGTTATTCACCCTGCGAGTGTACTCAATGCCACTGAATTAAACACTTATGAATGGTAAAAAATGATAAATATTATGCTATGTATATTTTACCATGATAAAAAATATCCTGGGAAAACTCCGTCAACCATTGCTCTGTCTTAGCTTTAAAACAGTAAGGTCAAGTAGTGGCTGTCCAAGCTAACAAGGTAGCATGTATAGAAAAATAGTTCTAGTGCTCAACAGGTTTATAGCTGAAAGGTCCTGCTTACACTGTGTTCTCATTTTATAATTTAATATTTATCCCTTCCTTTAGGGTTTGACAAGGAAATGTATATAGAAGAATAAAAAGTCCAGACATCTTAATACATTTTTGGTGGTAATAATGTTGAATAATTCTTACTTGTTTTTAAAGATATATTTCACAGCAAAAGTTATTTTTAATTTTTATATAATATTGTTAAAATCAGAAAAGTTGAACACTGATACAATTTAAATTTTGCAGAAATTCATCCAAATTATTATAAGAACTTCATGTATAATGAATCAATCAATAGCTAACATTTATTATCAGAAAACAATATTTAACATTTATTTAACATTTAACATTTATTACTAGGAAAATCAGAGGTCAGTATAGAGAAGGATTACTTTTGTAGTGTGTCTTATACAGTATTTTGCAGTGTGTGAAGGACAAGCTTAACTAGTAACTTTGCTATTTAGAGTATATAAGAAGACAAGAAGAGAAACATTTTAATTGAGTTGAAAAATAGAAGCAGCAAATCAAGATATGGAAACATCTACTGCATTTCTAAAAAAAGAAGAGAACTTTGTGCACTTTGGGGCACATCTGTGGAGCTAGTAGAAGAAAATTAAGATAATGAAAAACCTGGTGGTGAGGATTAGACATTCCCTGCTGCGTTCCTAGGTACAGCCAGTTGGTGCCTGCTCTTGAGAGCGGTGTCTTAATGGGCTAAAATCCGTTCCTGCCCTTGGACTTGGCAGTGCACCTGAGAGACATAAACACATCAAGGCAAAACATAACTTAGCATGTAAATACTGTTATAGTTTTATAAAATCTTGAATTTTCTTTGTAACTCCAAATGTAGATTCTATAAACTTATTGGCATTTTAAGCAACTTTAAATATGATGATCAATCATAATTAATGCTGTGATTTTTACAACACAGCATTCAGAACTCTTTTTTTTTTTGAGAAGACATAAATTTTTATTGAAAGGATGGTGGAGTGAAATATTGAGGTCAAGAATGAATAAGTGGAGGCTGGGTTGTGGCTCAGTGGTAGAACGCCTGCCTAGTATGTGTGAGGCAGTGGATTCAATCCTCAGAACCACATAAAAATAAAATAAAGGTATTGTGTCCACCTACAACTAAAAATATATATATATTAAAAAAACAATGAATAAGTACAGATCATTACTGATTCTAGAGAAATAAAAATGGATTTTTCAGGGATTACTATAAACAGCCATAACTTAGTGTTTTAGTTAGCTTTTCTTCATTGTGACAAATATACCTGATAAGAACAATTAGAGGAGGAAAAGTTTATTTAGTCTCATAGTTTAGAGGTTCCGTTTAGGTGGCTCAACTGTAGCTCTGTGCTCAAGGTGAGGCAGATATCATGGCAAAGGGAAAAGCAGAGGTAAGCAGCTCAGAATATGGCAATCAGGAAGCAGAGAGAGAGGAGAGAGAGAGCATACCACTAAACAAGGATAAAATATAAACTCCAAGGGCAAGCCCCTAGGGATCTACCTTCTCCAGCCACATCCTACCTGTGTACAGTTACCACCCAGACAATCCATATGGTGGATTAATCTACCAATTAGTTTACAATTCTCATAATCTAATCATTTCTTTTTTAATACTTAAAGGTAGCTATCCTTTATTAATATATGTATTTTTTCTTATTTGTTCTTTTTAGACATACATGACAGTGGAATGTATTTGACATATTATTCATACATGGAGTGTAACTTATTCTAATTAGGACCCCCATTCTTGTAGTTGAACGTGATGTGGAGTTACACTGGTTGTGTATTCATATATGAACATGGGAAAGTTATTTCCAATTCATTCAGAACCATTTTTGACATAGGTTTTCCTTTCCACATCCTCTCTTGTCCTTCCCTAAAGCATCCTGATTATTCCTTTTTTTTTTTATTCTTTCTTTTCCTCCAACCTGGGGTGCTATTCCCTGTTCCCTCTGTCTCTGCATTACTCTTCACCTTCTCTATGGGATTTTCTGGTGATTCTCCACATTGATCATTACCACCATGGCTTCATTGTTTCATTTAGTCATTCACTTACCAAATGAATTTTCCAGTGATACATTAGTTAATATCAATACTAAATCATATATGTGTATGCACGCGTGTGTGTATGTATGGATATTTGTAATTTTGCTAACCCTGAATATATTAATTGTATTTGGCACAGGAAACATGAAGATGAAAAAAAAAAAGACTTCTTTACCACTCTGCTTTCTATTGTACAACACAAATTTACAACAGGAGAACAATATATGCAATATAAAGTGATTCTCTTACTGTGTTCTGTCTGTATTTCATATAGTCGTTATATATGTGTCAAGCTGTTCGGTGCCAGGTGTCTCTTATTAGCCAATATGGTTTTTGGCTCTTAGTTAACTATACTTCTTCATCCACTTCATGTTTTAGGTGGATTTAACACATATTTAAAGTCAGAAACTTGGTGGGGAAGGAGTAATCTGTTCTGTGCATTTATTCATTCATGTCTGCATGCATTAATACTCTGGTATTCTTTTCTTTCCTTCAGCTGTGTTCCAGATCATCTCTCTGGTAATCTACCCCGTGAAGTACACCCAGACCTTCAACCTTCATGCCAACGTAGCTGTCACTTACATCTACAACTGGGCCTACGGCTTCGGGTGGGCAGCCACGATCATCCTGATTGGCTGCGCCTTCTTCTTCTGCTGTCTCCCCAACTACGAAGATGACCTGCTGGGCAACGCTAAGCCCAGGTACTTCTACACGTCTGCCTGATGTGGGCAAGGAGTGAAAGAAAGCCCTGCTGCTGACATGGACCCGAGGAGGACGCTTTTCTCCAGCCCACTTGGAAGCTATGATTTGGTTGCGTTCCTATGATTAAACTAGACAAAAGTGCTAAAATAATTCGGGAGAAAAAATTTTTTAAATAGTGTTGTACTTTCATATTCATCTTTTATATGTTTTATGGAATACAATAGGCTTGTTTTGCTTGTTATTAATGCAGTATTTCCTTATATCTGTCTATAACATGCTGCATTTGTAAACGAATATAAACACAAACTTAACAAGGTGAGAAGGAGATGGCTTCTAAGATTTAATGGTCTGATCAAGTTTTTTGTTTTTCCCATATAGAATGGACTGTTTCTATAAGAGTTAAGGAATAGAGGGAGATGTTGGTAAAAATTATCAGTGACCAAATCTTCAGAATAAAAGCAAAACAAAAAATACTTTTTCAAGTCTTCAGCTATTCAAAGAAGCAAAATAATTTCCTAGGGGCTATCACTTGTAAGAATTTCTAATTAATGTCCTGAATAGTTGCTTCTTTGCTAAGCTTTGCCTTAACTTGATGTGTTATACAGGAAAGTATTGTTTCATGGGTGAAACAGGTTTTAGTATAAAGACCTCTTTAAGTAGTAAAATGTTGAGATGAAAATTTCTCTTTTAAAGTAGTTTATAGAGTTAGGGTGTGGGAAAATGCTATATTAATACATCTATACTTGTTTTGTGTCTATGTGTTTAGTACCAATGTAGACTGCACTGAAAGGTGGACCAGTCTAATTCATTCTGATTGATGGATCCGATTGGGTCATGTTGTGAAGCCTTAGGAGGCTGTCGCTATCACAAAAGTGCCATTGAAATAGCCCAGGGAGAAGAAGTGGCTTGGATTTTTCATTTTGGGTTTAACTGGGCTGTAATCATATAGACACAGCTCTGATAGATTTTAACTGTAACAAAAACCAACATATAGTTAAAAACCTGGTATTCCTTGGTAAACAGACTTAAAATGTCTGATGTAAAACATACAACAGGAGAACACAGGATGTGAGTTTCTCTAAGTATATATTGGCTAAATTATTGGGGTTTTTTTAAACCATTTTTACTGACATAATGATAACCAACTCATTTTATATATCAAATTATTGTTTTGTAAGTTGCAGCATAAACAATTACAGTTTTCATTGTGAGTTTTTCCCAATAAACCAGGTTTCAAATCTTTTGTCTAGTTTGCACTTTTTATTTTTTGGTTGTTGTTGCTAATTAGCTATTTTGGGGAAGGGAATTTTTTAAAAAAATGCTGTGAGTGGGTAAGAACATTAGATAAAATGAAAAGTTGCTTTTTTCTCAGTTTTAGGGTTCTTGCTTCTTTTAGGTGTTCAATTATAATTTTTGAAATATTAATGAATCTAGCAGTCTGCTCTCTGAGCTTTTCCCTCAATGAATGAATAATCCATGCACCGACATCAGACAACATTTATCCAGTGCTTCTAGCAAAAGGAAACTGACTAAAATTTCTGGTAGGGTCTGATACCCAGGGAAGATTTGTGTGGGCGAAGTGAAGATTCAGATGATCCTCTCCCAGCATCTGTGTAAGCCTCTTCCATCATCCGTGGGTCCTCTTCCATTCAGGAAGAGGAGGTAGTGGTCTACTTCTTTTCCTTGACTATCTTGCATTCAATAGTTTTTTCCACCATAAGTCATAAATTAATTCTACAATGGTGTATGTAAGTAGGAAGAAGGGCTTCAAAGTGACAGGTGGAAGAATGGGTAATCTCTGCTTCTGTTGACTAATTGATCCTTGGTAGTAAATTTTCCTCTTATACCTTTCAAATTATGAGAAAACTATTTTCCATCATAAATTTAAAGGAATATGGTGTGATTATGTATGACAAATTTTTGTTTTAAAACTTGACTATTCTTTGACTGCTAGATAATTTAAAATGGTAATTAATAATGTCAAAACTACCATCTGCCAAAATAATAGCACAGCTAACTCATGAAGATAATGGATACCTACAGAGCAGGAAAACTTCTTTTCCTGTTGCAAATGAAAATGACTCAGATCACAAGCTTCTCTAAAACATACTCTTTTGTCTTTGAATTCCTCTCTTCCAACTTTCTTCTTCCCCTCTTCAGTCAGTAACACACTGTATCTTAATGGCGTATGCTAAGGAAAAATACAACTTCCTGGGGCCAATGGAAGATCTGGGACAAGATACCCTGTCATTACTTTGCTGAAATGTTCCATTTCCTTTAGCCCTGTTCAAGTGCGGAATTCCTCTATTCCTTGTTGGTCCAGAGTCACCAGGACAGATACTTTAATGTCCTGAAATTCCTGAGAATTCCAGAAATAATGAAGAATTTGAAAAACCACCTAAAGACTAACTGGGCATTGTATGAGATTTCCCATGGTCAAGCTGAGGTTGCTTTGTTCCTCTAATTAACATTGAGTCCCCACCCTTTAAATAAGCAGGTCTAAGTTCCCAAACAATTATCTCACATTGACACTATTAGTAGTTAGATATGCTAAGTGCCATTTGCTATTGAATGTAACAAAGAAGTAATACATCAAGGTCTCTCAGTGGTCACATGGGAAGTTGTGGAATATAATTAATTTTAGCCTCAAAATTGTATCATGCAGGACTGACCATAAAATTTGATAGGCTTTCCTCTTAAGAAAATTAAAGCAATGAGAGAAGATAGTCACCGTAATTTAATTACGTTGTTTTTTTCTACAAACTTCTGCTGAAAGACATTCTTACTAATGTAATAAGCTCAGATGCATAATTGACTTGCATAGTTTTTCTGGGCTGACCTGAAAGTCTCATCCCAACCTTGGCTCTTGCTAATTGTACAGGATTGGGCAGGTTATGTCCTTGAGGGTCTCAGTATTCTTACCTAAAATGATTGCAAATCAGACCTTTTTGGTCAAAGTCTGAGATTTTGATTACTTGTGTATTTGCTCATTTTATAATCCATTCAATTCTGGAAAAGGGAAAAAGGATAAAATGAAGCAATTTTTTGTGCTTTTTTTCCAATTTTTTTTCATAATAGAGAAAATTATTAAAATCACCTTAATACTGTGATGGAATTTTTTCTCTAATAAAAATCAAAGAATATTGGGGCTGGGATTGTGGCTCAGCGTTAGAGCGCTCACCTAGCAAGGGTGGGACCCGGGTTTGATTCTCAGCACCACATAAAAATAAAAGGCATTATGTTGTGTCCATCTACAAAAAAAGATTCTCTCTCTCTCTCTCTCTCTCTCTCTCTCTCTCTCTCTCTCAAAAAAAAAAAAAAAATCAAAGAATATTCCTTAAGGTGGAAGAGCTGCTAAATAAAAAACTATAAATTCAATCAAAAGCACCTAGAGCCAAGTGAAACAACAACTTTATTTGTATTCCAGGGGGCTTCCAATTCAAGATGGTGGAATGGACTCTATTAAACATGTCTCTTCTGAACAGCAGAGCAAAAACTATAGAACAGTAAACAGGAAGGAAAAGATCTATAACAGAAGAGGGATCCATAAGCTAATCAGAGATTTTTGTCAAATTTCTGAAACAAGAAAAATGAGTGACATTGTTCATAGCCCAGGAAAATTCCACCCTCAACAAACCCAAGTTTGTAGGGAAGGGACAGCTGTGATTCTTGGTAAGTGCCAAAGGGGTGCTCTGCTTGGAGTTGGCAGGGGAGAGAGCAGGAATGGAAGGGAGGAGGGTGAGAATTGAGGGGTGTGTTTAGAGGTCTCCTCTCTCAGTCATTTGCCAGTAGGCCTGACCTGGGACAGTAGGCCTAGGTCTTTCTCAGGTAAAACCCAGAGGTGATGATCAGGCTGACTAACAGATGCTCTGTCCTAAACGCTTCTCATGTACTACCCTGTATAAACCTCTCCTTGACCCTCTCATACAGATTCAATTATTCTTACTTGTTCAGAGAAGAAATGGAAGCACAGGAACATGAAATGACAAGGACAGTCATAATGTACGGTGTTGGGCAGGGTTTGGTACAGTAGGGTGTGGCACGGTATTGGCACTGTTCCCAGCCTGCCTTCCCTCCTTGTGTTGGTTTGAGTTCCTCAATCTCTTCTATTTCACCCTCCAAGGAGGTTTCTACCTGGTGAGTGTGTTTGGAACATCTTATAATGGAGAAGTATGGGTCAGGGGAAGGGCCAAAAGTGGGAGCAGGCCTGTGTGAGTCTGACCATCTGTGGAGAGGTGGGGGTGAGTGAGGCAGCTGAAGTCAATGAAGGGCATAAAAGGGGAAAAAAAAAAAAACTTTAAAAATCTACCTCCAGGACCTACGTTCTTAACTGCACTGTTTTTAAGAAACAGTTCCCATTGTTTGAGAATGACTTTTCATTATCACCTGTCTACTTTTGGAGCGCTTCTCTGTGATTGGACCATGTGAGTCATTACTTTATAAGCATTACACATATAAGTCCATTTCCAAACCATCGCAGGGTGTGGTTGAAACGAGAGTGTCTGGTCTCGATTTGGAGACTTGATGAGTAGAGCTTCTTAAATAAAACCGCAGTATAGCTTTCTTAAGTATTTACTGTTAGCTTTTCATAAATAAATGCTTTTGATGTTATATTATATGGTCCTAATGAAGTTCAACTTAGTTTCAGACATTAGAATCATCCATGTACTGTATAGAATTTTGTGTGTATTAATTATGGTATTCTGAAATTTGTTTTGCTTAAAGAAATATCCTATGGCCACAGATGAAACCAAGTACACAGATATAGGTACAGCACAGCCAATTCTTTTGGCTTTGGTAATATTATAGAAGATTCCTGATCAGAAGTAGAAATGCAATAATGCATTTCATGCATCATTGTGTTAACTCTTTTTCATCCAAGTACTCCAAGCAGAGGAAAATGAATGCATAACCCTCATATTAAAATTTTGATACAATGTCTACTCTGAAATATAGCCTGGCTTGTTTTAAAATAAACATGTTTTAAAGTTCATCATTTAACCCTTGAGTCCCACCCTACAAATCTTTAAAACAGAGGAGATGTGGCCAAAGCCTTTCACATCTGGGAAGGACACTATCTCCTTAGGAGCAATGGATTGTACTCCTCCTGACATCTTGACTTTAATTTAGGTGGAACATACATGCAGACGTTTGTAATAGTCCTCTAGTACCTAATTCTCTTCTAAAGAAAAGAATTCAAAGTATTGTCAGGAAAATCATAGCAGGAATCAATTTTGAAATCCCTTTGGAGTAATTTCAATTTCTATGAAAAAAGATTGACTCTACGCCAGAATATTTCATTCAAACGGGCAGAGAGGTTGTCACAGAAATGCTGCCAGTGCCCAGCGAGGGGCAGGAGCAGATGGAGAAGAGGAATTGGGGTGAATGGATTCAGTTCCAATTCCCCATTTTAAACTGCCTCTTCATTTCCTCACTCTTGGTGCAATAGTTATTTTTGCACCAGATTTTTAAAAACAGGTCTACTGGGGTCAAAATTTGCTTTATCTTATTGCTGTAAAATGGTTTCGGATTTTAGAATTTCTGTAGACTTGCTGGGCTTGAGATCAAGGTTTGATTTTGATCCTTTTACTTTCTAAGACAATTCTTAGGTGAGCTTGGCAAGCCTGGATCCAGAGTACAGAACATTGTTCCCAAATTTCGCAATTCTGGGAAGTATCTAGGTGTGTGTTCTGGGTGTGGCAGAGGTGAGTATAATGCATGTCAGGTGTGGGAAAAGACAGGCAAAAGGGCACTAAAGGAGATTCACATCCAGTCATGTCTTCTTAGAAATAAATAGGAAAACTCAGAAAAGTGTGTCTGTGTGTGTGTGTGTGTGTGTGTGTGTGTGTGTGTGTGAGAGAGAGAGAGAGAGAGAGAGAGAGAGAGAGTGTTCTCTGGTGAAGAAATGGAATCTTGTTGATTTAATGGCATAAGATTGTGCTAGCAATAATGAGTCATTAAATAATCATAATAGACAGTTGTATAGTGTTTTGCCCAGCCAGTTTTTCCAGTTCAAAGACACGGATAATTAACCATCTATTAGCAACTGGTTTTGATTAAGTTACTTTTAAGAAAGAATATTTAGACTTGAAATTGAAACTTTCAATTTGATTACTGAAAGTAAATTGCTGAATGAGACTCTGAAAGCAAGTTCCATGTGAAAATTCTGTATTCCTGTTCTTTTTTATTTTTTTATATTCTGGTTATTTTAATTTAATTCTTAAATTAAAATTCCTCAGTGAAAATTTGTATTTCCAAATGCTACTCCACCCAGTATCTAAAGTCAATAAATACTTCAATGCCTGACCCTTTCTCAAGGAAATGAAAAAAATAATAATCTGGTTTCAGGGCAGATAGAAATGACTGATGAAAATTGAAGTACAATTAGGAAGCTGGCATTTGCCATGTCATAAGAATAAAATACTCTTTTAAGATATATGTTTTTTAGAAATTGGATACAACAATATTAGAGACACTGACATGATAAAGTGAATTCCTGGCAGATCCTTAACAAAAATAAATGCTTTTTGTATCAAAATATCACATTAGCCACAGAGAACAGATACCTCCTGCTCCTCACTCTGGAGTGATTGTCCAGGTAGAGGGGCTGTGACGACGTAGGAGAACCTGATTCTTCCTTTGGGTTGATGCAGCCTCCTACCAAGAGCACCCAAGGATGGGTTCTGGGTACCTGTGTACAGAATACAGTCCCACACACCTACCAGTCAGCCCTGGCTGAGGGATAGGACATCCAGACTCTACAGTGGGTCTGTCCTCAGTGCAAAGAGGAAACTTTGAGAGGGCTGAAAATTACTGGGATCATTTTTAGAAAGTCAATTGAGTCTCTTCCTCTTCTCTCCCCCACATTGCCTGCTCACTTCCCTTGAATTCTCTTCTCTGAGGTTCAGAAATGGAGGCATCTCTCATCGTGGATATCATGCTTTCCAATTTATGTCTCTGATGGGTAAAGTCAACATTTGGAAACATTGCAAATTAAAATCTAAGCCGAGTCAAATGATATTTGGCTTTTCCTGTTCGTTATATGCTATAAACACACAGGAATGCATGATGAACTATACCATATTAAAAAAATGAAATGTTACTCTGAAGTTCCTCAGAAAGTTACTTTGGTGCTTCTTGCCTGCACAGACTATCAAAAGGCTTCCAACTGGCTAATTATTAACCAAATTGCCCAGTGGGGTTTTCTGGGAATCTCTCGGGCAGTGCCTCTTTGAGTTTTGTTTAAAGGCTCCAGCCTCAACCCATAGTAAAGCTGAGGTGCTAGAAGGAAAGCCACTTCCGGAGGAGAGCTTGCTTCCAACCCTCTATCTGTCATCTCAGCAGCTTGTGTGGCACCAAGGGGCTATGTATAAACCAAGTCCAGTTGTTCATGTTCTTTTATTTTTTTTTTTTTGTTCTAAGAAGAGGTTAGCAATACATTTTGTGTAAACCTAGGGCTGCTTTTGGAAATAGAGGAGGAATGGGAGAATGTTAAGCACAAGGAAACCTTGGTTCTCACCAAGGATAGCCTGGTTCTACTATCTATTAGCAGGTAGTCAGTGAGATAGGCTTTCTTGAGGCCCTGTGTTTATTTTGGTAACAGTCATGTTTTTCTCAACCTTGGGGATGAGTCATCACAGGCTGAATTAGGACTGGCAGACAAGGGCAGACAAATTCTAAAACACAGAACTTTCTCTGAAACACCAATTGACACTCAACAAAGTTCTCAAAATAGTCAAAATGCTAACTCAAAGTAAGTTTTGTATGGCTCATATTCCATGCCAAGTTGGCAATTAGACATAGATTTCTCATTTATAGGAGTTAATTGATAAGAAACATCATTTTCTTTTGCATTCTACAAATGCCTATAAGACTTCAGTTTAAAAAAAAGCCACCATATAGAATTATGATCTAGTATTTTCAGTTCAAGAAAAATATCAGATTTTCCCTAGAAAAATGTGTATCAAAGACACCCCCTCCAAAAAAAAAAAAATCCATGCTTCCGATGTTAATAGTTGTTACTCAAAACAATTCTATGCTAAGGAATAAAATGATATCAATAATATCTTCCATTTGTTACTCCTTTACTATTTGCCAGGCTTATTTCACTTGATCTTAACCAATCCCACTGGGTACATTATTATTGTCATTTTAGAGTTAGGGATACCAAAGTATAAGGAGATTAGAGACTTTCAAAGTAAATATGGGACCATGAAATGATACCTGTCGGCCACAGTCCACCACTGCTGGCTTGCTCAGATCATTTCTTCCCCATACTCAGGAGGCTCTGACATGAATGTCTCAATGCAGCTGTGGGCCATTGTCTCTAATGTTCAATTAAAAAATGAAGGGTTAGCAAAACCAAATATGATCCCCACAGAGACAGCTGTTGCTAAGTCTTTAATCAATCTTTTATAACAGCAACTACACCTCCTTGTGATAATCAAGGTCAATTAATCCCTGCTGGCCATGAGGAACCCAAAATGACCAGAGGCAGTAGCTTTAAGTTCAGTGGAACCCTTATCATGCCCCCTAGTTAATGTATTTCTGCCATAATTACAGACTAGTTCTAGAGGCATACATTTCCCTCAAATAAGACACTGGGGGTAATGATACAGCTCTGAGATGGTGCCCAGCTCTAAAGGTTGTTGTCTGGGAGCTGATTCCTTAGCTGAGCTGAAGAGGTGGTTTCATGTTTTATTAGTCTAACAGCTTCTGGGAGATGTAGTATAAGAAAAGGCCAGTGGATCCCATGGCAGTGTGGTCATCGTTGCAACTTTGCCTCCCTTAGATTAAGAAAACACACAGGATCTCATGCCAACAACTCAAGAACACTGTTAAGTCCTTGGAGAATGGGGTTTGTGGATGTAGCAGATGCAAAACCTTACCACTACCCACTTCAGGGCTCCAGTGGAGCCAGAGAATGACGCTGATTTCAGTTAATAGGAGAAATGTGTATGTAAAGCATGTAAATTTAACGTATGACACAGGAGCCCTCATAAGGACAAACAGACCCAGGGAGCTGGGGAAACCTAAATACTTTTATGCTAGGTTAAAGAAAGAAGGGCAATTATGGAAAAGTTACTAAACCACCTGAGGAGGCTAAAGGAAGGTAAGAATTATTTTAACAAGGTTTGCTTGTACCAAATTTTCTTGGCTCTAACTTTTTCTCAGGAATGTTTCTCTTTTCCTGGTACAGGGAGAACATCTTTCAGGGGAGTTTTTAATCTCCTGTTTTCAAGAAGAAAAAGGAAGATTGGAACGCTCCTTTTACATCTGCTGTTTTTCAAGTGCCTTTAACTCAAAATAATTCTTAGGCCAAAGTGGCATATTTTGGGGGAGTATATTCCACCAAACAAAGGCAACAGGAACAGGGAAAGGAAATTGAGATAATTTGGACCCTGACAGGATAAGGAACTATGCTCTCCAGAATTAAAGAATCTGATGAAATCAACTAGTCTCCGGGTGGGTGGCCTCCAGGCCTACCTCCAACATGTTGGAGATTTCGTTCCATTCCACAACACAATGTTATCATTGTAATTAAACAAGTTGCACCAATGTTTTGGTTTCCCAGTACATATAGAAGCTATACTACGCTGTAGTCTATGAAGTGTGCAACAGCATTATATCTAAAAGGACAATGCATATACCTTAATTTAAAATACCCTACAGGGTTCAGTGGTAGAGCACTTGCCTAGCATGCATGAGAATCTGGGCTCAATCCCTAGAACCATAAAAAAAGTTTTAAGAAAATACTTCATTATGAAAAAGGCTAACAATAAACTGAGCCATTAGTAAGTCATTTTTTTCTTTTCTTTTTTTGGCTCATGGAGATTCTTGCCTCAATGTGGATGGCTGCCACTGATCCAGGTGGTGGTTGCTGAGGGTTGGGTGTAGCTGTGGCAATTTCTTACGATAACAATAAAGCTTACTATGTCAATTGATTCCTCCCTTTCATGAAACTTTTTTCTGTAGCAGCTATAATAATAAAAACCTGCATTGGTACTGGCATAAAAAGAACCATGCAGAGCAATGGTGCAGAAGACACAGATACAATCATCTGATCTTTGACAAAGGTGCCAAAAACAGACATTGGATAAAAGACAGTCTTTTAAACAAATGGTGCTGGGAAAACTGGTTATCCATATGTAGAAGAATGAAACTAGATCCTTATCTCTCACCCTGCACAAATATCAACTTGAAATGGATCAAAGACCTCAGAATTAGGTCAGAAACTATGCAACTCCTAGAAGAAAACATAGGGCCAACAGTCCAGCTTTTAACTACAGGCAATGACTTTCTTAATAGGACCCCTAAGCTCAGGAAATAATGCCAAGAGTTAATAAATGGGATAGCATCAAATTCAAAAGATTTTGTACAGCAAAGGAAATAACTAGGAATGTGAAGAGAGAACCCACAGAATTGGGAGAAAATCTTTGCTAGCTACCCTTCTGACATAGGATTAGTATTTAGAATATATAAAGAGTTCAAAATACTTTACACCAAAAAAAAAAATCAAATAACTCAATTAACAAATGGGCAAAGGAACTAAAAGACATTTCTCAAAAGAAAAAATACAAATGACCAACAAGTACATGAAAATGTTCAACATCATTAACAATTAGGGAAATTAAAACCAAAACTACACTGAGATTTCATCTCACATCAGTCAGAATGGCAGTCATCAAGAATATACATGATTAGAAATGCTGGAGAGGATATGGAGAAAAAGGACCTCTTTTATACTGTTAGTGGGACTGTAAATTAGTACAACTACTGTGGAAATCAGTACGGAGGCTCCTCCAAAGATTAGGCATGGAACCACCATAAGACCCAGCTATACCACTTCTCAGTATTTACCCTGAAGAATTAAAGTCATCTTACTCCAGAGATATGTGGATACCCATGTTTATAGCAGCACAATTCACAATAGCCAAACTATGGAACTAGTCTAGGCATCCATCAACAGATGAATAAATAAATAAAAGAAAATGTGGTATATATACAAAAGGGAGTTTTATCCAGCCATAAAGAAAAATGAAATTATGGCATTTGAAGGAAAATGGATGGAACCAGAGACTATCATGTTAAGTAAAATAAGTCAAACTCAGAGGGTTAAGGGTCATACATTTTCTCTCATGCAGAAGCTAGAGAGGAAAAAAGAAAAACAAAGTTGGAGTTATCTCCTAGAAGTCAAAGTAAGATCAGTAGACAAAAGGGACCTGAGAGGCAGGAGGGGAGGGGAGAAATACTAGGGAGCAATATTGGTCAAATTATACTGTTATATTGTGTGCTTGTGTGAATATGTAACAACAAATCCCATCAATATGTACAACTATAGTGCACCAATAAAAAATGTGGGAAAAATTCTTTGTAAAATGTGATGCTGTTTGATAGCATTTTAAGCACAGTAAAATTTTCAAAATTGGAGTTAATCCTCTCAAATCCTGGCCCTCCTTTATCAGCCAAGTTTATAAAATATTCTAAAATCTTTGTTGTCAATTTAAATGATGTCCACAGCTCCTTCACCAAGAAGTAGATTCTATCACAATGTATCATTTCTTACTCATCTGTAAGAAGTGATTCCTCATCCATTGAAAGTATACTATTAGATCACAGCAATTCAGTCACATCTTCAGGCCCCACTTCTAATTCTAGTTCTATTACTATTTCCATCACATCTACAGTTATGTCTTCCACTAAAATCTTGAATCCCTCAAAGCCATCCAGGATGGGTGAAATTTGGAATCAGGTTTTTCCAAACTCCTGTGAATGTTGATATTTTGACCTTCTCCCATGCATCGTGAATCCAGAATGGCAAATCCTTTCCAGAGAATTTTCAATTTATTTTGAAGGTTTTCAATTTTCATCCATCTGAGGAATCACGATGGTAGCTATAGCCTTATGAAATGTATTTTCTTAAATAATAAGACTTGAAAGTTGAAATCACTCCTTGGTCCATGGGATACAAAAGGATCCACTGTGTTAACAGACATGGCAACAACATAGATCTCATTGAGCATCTCCATCAGAGCTCACAGATGACCAGATGCATTGTCAGTGAGAAGTAATATTTTCAAAGAAATCTTTTTCAAAGCAGTGGGTCCCAACATTGAACCATATTACAAATAGATGTGCTGTCACCATATTCAGTAAACCATATTACAAATAGATGTGCTGTCACCCAGACTCTGTTGTTCGCTTTATGGAGCACAAGCAGAGTAAAGATTTAGTAGCATTATTGAAGGGCCTAGGGCTTTCAGAATGGTAAAGGAGCACTAGTTTCAACTTAAAGCCACCAGGTGCATTAGCCCCTAACAAGAGAGACAGCCTGGCTTTTGAAGCTTTGAAGTCAGGGATTGACATCTCCTAGACGTCATCTTCCTGCAACAAAGGGCTGTTTTGTCTACAATGAAAATCTGGACCATCTTCATCATTTCTCTTAGCTAGATCTTCTGGGTACCAGGCTAAATTAGCACTGTCTGCCTCCCATCACACTTTATTTTCTTTCCTTAAACTTCACAAACCAACCTCTGCTAGCTTCAGACTTTTCTCCATCAGTTTCTTTACCTCTCAGCTCTCACAGAATTTGGGAGAGTTAGGGCCATGCCTTAACTTGGGCTTTGACTTAAGAGAATGTTGTGACTGGCTTGATTTTCTGTTCAAACTACTTAAACTTTTTCTATATCTGCAATAGGATATTTCATTTTCTTATCATTCTTGTGTTCACTGAAATAGCAATTTTAATTTCTTTCAAAAATTTTCTTTTGCATTCACAATTTGGTTGACTGGAAAAAGTGGCCTAGCTTTTGTTCTAGCTCAGCTTTCAATATGCCTTTGTTACTAAGCTTACTCAATTATAACTTTGATTTAAAGGGAAAGACATGTGACTTTCACTTGAACACTTAAAGGTCATTATAGGATTATTAATTGACCTAATTTGAATATTGTTGCATCTCAGGTAATAGGGCAACCCAAGAAGGTAGAAGAGCATACACAACATCAAGTTTGTCTTATATGGGTATGGTTGGTGACTCCCAAAAACAATGTAATAGCAATATCAAGGATTTCTGAACACAGATCACCATAACATTTTAATAATGAGAAAGTTTTAACTATTGCAAGAATTACCAAAAGATGACAGAGATACAGAGTGAGCATGTGCTGCATAAAAAACTACACTGAGACACTAGCTTGATGTAAGTTTACCATGAACCTTCAATTTATTTAAAAAAAAATCTGTAAAGTGCATTAAAGCCAAATGCAGTAAAATTAGGCATGCCTGTCTTATTTTGAGGGTCGTTCATTCCATCGACCCATCCCTTAATCCAGTATTCTCAAAATTTACTTTTATATATGTTCCCTCAGTTCTTGCCAGACATCTTAGCCTGGGTCAGCTGTTTTTCTTCCTGGGTCATGGACTCTACTGCTCCATTCAGGATATTCTGAAACCTTGTCCCAGCCATTGACCTAGAAGCAACAAGGAAAGGAACAGCCAGAAAGACACATGCATCAGGTTAGGTCTCGGCATAGTTCCAGAAAATAAGTTTTTTATTATTTTTTTAATCCAAAGGGAGGAGGCTATTAGGCCAGCCTGGAGCTTTTTTTGCCCAGTGCCCTTAATCCCTGGTCTTAGAGTCCAACTCCTTCCCCACTGAGGCCTAGTTCTTAACTTGCATGACCTTCTGGGACTGCACTTTCAGCCTCCTCTGCAGGTCTTTCATTCTCATATCAAACACTATCTCTGATTTTCACCAGGTTGCCCTCCAGATGCAGGAAGTAAGAGTCTCCTTAAATGCTTTCAAAGAGGACCTCTGGCTTTCATGGTGTGCCACAGTGAGTTGATTGTTGGTTGAAAAGAGCCTCAACAATTTCACAGTTCTTACCACTGCGGTAGCCCCCGTATCCAGTGCCATACAGATCCTATGAGCCAGAGATTGCTCTTCCATCCCAACCCATCCAAGGTGAACACTGTAGTAACTGCAATGCCACAGCCTGTCACAGCTGCACTTACTGCCACCAGGGCAGCCCTGTGGCTATCTGACTCCACTGGGCCAACTGCAGGATCCATCCTGAGATCACTTCTGGAACCACTTGCCTCAGTTCATTTTTCCCCAAAATCAGAACCTGAGGCAAAGTTAGAATTTGGGCACAGGTAGTATTTGGGAGGTGACCCCAGGAATCCCAGATGTGGAAGTGAGGAAAGTGAGACAGGGAAGGGAGAAAAGTCAATAAAGTGTAAGTTAAAGAGTTGGTTGTTATTGTGGACAACTGGGGCTCAGTTCTGCTCTGGAGCCTCTAGAACTATCCTGCAAGAGAAGAGGCCAGAGTACTGTTTGACTGACCTCTGTCCCTTATTGGTTGAGGGTTCTCTTTGGGCATTAAATTGTGAGCACTTCATGAGCTAAGCAAGGTGCCCAAATCCCATGGGCAAAGAGGAAGAGAGACACAGGTCCTCGGGGTATGTGCAGTGATTCTCCACCTTCAGCTTTGGGGAAATCAGAGTGGGCCAAAGTAAACTGAAAACCTTCTGGAAAGGATTTGCCATTCAGGATGCTCTTAAGAACATTTGTGGGAAGAGGTCAAAATATCAACATTCACAGGAGTTGGAAAAAATTGATTCTAACCCTCATGGATGACTTTGAGAGGTTCAAGATTTCAGTGGAAGAAGTAACTACAGAGGGATGG
Organism: Urocitellus parryii; assembly: GCF_045843805.1. Lineage (NCBI taxonomy): Eukaryota > Metazoa > Chordata > Mammalia > Rodentia > Sciuridae > Urocitellus > Urocitellus parryii. Next base: position 26,736,899 of record NC_135538.1, read on the forward strand.
AAACAGCAAGAGGACTAGAATTAAAAGCAGGGCTGAAGATGTGAATGAATCGCTACAATCTAATAATCTGATCTTTAATGGATGAGGAAGAGCAATATTTGTCCTTTTCATTTCTTTTCTTAATGTTTTACTTTCTTTTCCTTTTTCCATATCTTTTTGTTCTTCCATTGCAGTGATTTTTCTCAATATTTATTTTTTTAATATTTCTGTTGAGTCTAAAATATTCAATTTGTAGGAACTTTTTTATTCTCTAGTTATTCATTTTGAAAACTATTATTGTTTTATTTTATGGAAGAAGAATTAGTAATGAGTTTCTTTCTTCTTTTTTTTTTTTCTTGGTCTTTTCTGTTTTGGAACTGGGGATAGAACTCAGAGTTTCATGTAAGCAAAGCAAGTGCTTTTCCACAGAGCTACCTCCCAGCCCAGTAATGAGTCTTTGAAGCTTATTTTTCATCCCTTTCCTTTGAACTTCATCTTTCCGTTGTTTATGTATGGGTGTTCATGTCTATTTTTAAATTTTGAGTATTATCTTGATGCCTGATATTCCTGTCATTATTTTAGAAGCCAGTGTGAGAATGGGCTACGAGTTTCACCGTTGAATATATAGACTATACCCCGTATGTTTTCAGCAAGTGTTGTATTACACTGTCGGCTATGGATTGTGTCCCATACCCTCTGGATACATTTCTAGTCTTCTGACAAGGATGGGAAGAGGTAGTCACTTGACTCTGTGGTGAGGAAGGGGAACTGGATTTCTATATGCTTCTTGTAAACTGAATCTATCTCCCTGAGTTCACTCTCACCTGAATTTCTGCCTTCAGAGATAGAGTTAAATTTAACTCCTGAGCCCTCTGATGCAGGAACCAACTTGTTTTTCATTGGCTTACTTCTCTCCCTACCCTGTAGCCACTCTAAAGATTAAAAATCCCTTAAAAATTTGAACATGTTCTGACAGGAAAATATCTCAATATTCTTTAAAATTAGAAAAGCAAATTTGACTTTCTGTGATCTTATTTTTCCATATATATTTTTATATACACACATGCATACACATATTATATACATGACATGTTACATTTAAAATATGTGTGTCATGTATATATATTGATAAAGACAAAGGAAAAACCATGGAATAATACAACCAATCTTGACAATTATTACCTCTGGGAACTGGATTGAGTTATGACTTTCAATATTTAGTTTTTATTCTTTTTATGCAGGCATATTTCAACTTTATAATAATTATTATTGATATGGATATACATAGTTAATAACTATTTCCAGGTACTAAAATCAGGCTGTATTATATATTATTATATATACTATTTTATTAAACACATGCATATACACAGCTAGAAATAAAGAGTTGCTACTTTTGAATAATGAGATAAAGAGTTTTCTAATAATCTTTTATATTTTACAAATTTTCTATTAGTTCATTTTAACTTTATAATCAGAACATATTTATTACACACTTTCTTTGCAACAGGTATTACTCCAGGCACTGAAAATTCAGAGAAAAACAAGATGAAATTCTTATCCCAGTGAAATTATATTCTGGTGGGTGAAGACAACCAGTCAACAAATCAAATAAATATGATGATTTTAAACAGGAGCAAGTGATATTTAAAACACAACCTGGGTAACGGAAGAGAGAATGGTGGAGTTAGGTGATTTTGAACTGGCCAGGAAATGTCAAAGAAAGTGACATTTGGGATTGGGAAAAGAATGTTGAGGAGGAGAGAATCATGAGAAAATTTCAAAAGACTGTTCCTGGCAGAAGGAACAGCAAGATGGGAAAAATATGGTATGCTTGAGGAAGAGAAAGAATGTCAATATAGCTAGGATATAAGGAATGAGGAGAAAATAGTAGGATATGAGTTCAGTAAGATAATCAAATGTTGAATCATACAGATTTTAGGTTTTGTTCTACTTGCAGTGGGAAGCATTGAAGGGTGCTGGGGAATTATCTAATTTATGCTTTCAGAAAATCAAATATTTGGATAATTTTTTAGATCAAGAAAATAGCAGAGTAAAGAAAGCTAGTTACTAGTCTATGAATCTGAACTTTGAGTGCCATGTTTTATCATTTATTCTGTGTTCTCTGGCCAAGCATTTCATCTCTATGGACTTAAATTTATTTCTCTGCAAAACAGGAGACAATAACACTGAGGATATATGGGGGAGCTAATGATTGTTATGTAGACAGAGAGTTTCTTCTATCTTTTGGGCTGCCTCTGGAGCCAAGAGTAGGACACACCCTTCACCTAAACTGCATAAGGAACTGTCCGTCTTGGAGATGTTGCTGAGGAGTCTCCTTTTGTCTGTAACACATCCTGGAGCAAAATGTCACCACACCAAGCTTCCTTGTTCCCAATTAATCATTAACTAATTCTCCTGAGGAACATGGAATATCCCAGGATGGAAACAGCCCAAATTTTAGCTGTATCTATTAAGATAATCGAACCAATATACCTCCTACTCATTCATGAGCCAAATGACAGTTATTGTTTAATCCAATTTATGTACTTTGCTTTAAAATTGTAATACCTTACACTCATACACTGCTGGTAGGATTGCAAATTGGTGCAGTCAATATGGAAAGCAGTATGGAGATTTCTTGGAATATTGGGGATGGAAACACCATTTGATCCAGCTGTCCCTCTCGTTGGTCTACACCCAAAGGACTTAAAAACAGCATACTACAGGGACACAGGCACATCAGTGTTGATAGCAGCACAATTCACAATAGCTAAACTGTGGAACCAACCTAGATGCCCTTTAATAAATGAATGGATAAAAAAATGTGGCATATATACACAATAGAATATTACTCAGCAATAAAAGAGAATAAAATCATGGCATTTGCAGGTAAATGGATGGAGTTAGAGAAGATAATACTAAGTGAAGTTAGCCAATCCCCCCAAACCAAATGCCAAATGTTTTCTCTGATATAAGGAGGCTGATTCATAGTGGGTTAGGGAGCAGGAGCATGGGAGGGATAGACAAACTCTAGATAAGGCAGAGGGGTGGGAGGGAAAAGGAGGGGTCATGGGGTAATTAATGATGGTGTATTGTGATGATTATTACTATCCAAAGTACATGTATGAAGACATGAATTGGTGTGAATATACTATGTATACAACCAGAGATATAGAAAATTGTGTTCCATATATGTAATAAAAATTGTAATGCATTCTGCTGTCATATATAAATTTTAAAAATTACAAAAAATAAAAGTACATTAAAAAGCAGAAAAAAATAAATAAAAATAAAATTGTAATACCTTGCACAGAGGCCAGAAAATTTAATTCTTTTGATTAATTTCATGTTATCATTCAGCTTAATAAGGATGGGAAAGTATGCTTAGAGTTACAAGAAATACCTTCCATGAAAGATTGCACTATACCATTATAGTGATCAACTGGTATGCTGAGGCATAATGAAGTACCAATCCATCATTGGCTTGCAAACACATTTTTACCAATGCCTGTGTTTCTCTTACTATGGTTAATGACACTGAAATGCATACCTAAGAGAAAAAGTAACAACTTTAGCATCAGAGAAATATTTCATGCATGAAATTAATCATAAATTTTTAAGGAAGCTTAGTTGGGACATACTACAGTAATTAAAAATTCTGATATAAAGACAGACATATAAACCAATAGAGTAGAATAGAGAGCCCAGAAATAAAGACTGACATATAAGGTCAAATGACCCTATACAAGGATGTCAGGGCCACTGATGTGTGTGGGGGGAGACAATCTTTTAACAAACAGTGTTGAGAAAACTCAATATCCACATGAAGCTGTACTGTTAACTTAAATCATATCCAAAAACAACTCAAAATGGATTGAAGATTATTAAGACCTAAAATCATAAAACTGAGTAAAAGGTTTGTAGCTTTGGATTTGGCAACAATTTCTTGGATATGTCACCAATTGCACAGGAGGTATAAGCAAAAACAGATAAATGGGATTATATCAAACTTTGACAACTTTTTTGTATCCAAAGACAAAATTAATAGAAAAGGCAAACTATAGAATTGGAGAAAATATTTGCAAATCACATATCTGTTAAAGAGTTAATATTCAGTATATATACAAAAAAATCAACAATTTGGCTGGGGCTATAGTTCAATGACAAAGCACTTGCCTAGCATGTGTGAGGCACTGGGTTCAATCTTTAGCACCACACAAAAATAAACAAATAAAATAAAGGCACGATGTCCATCTATAACTACAAAATTTTTTATAAAAATAAATTCAACAACCAGAACCCAAACAAATCATTTTAAAAATGGGCAAAGACTTGAATACATATTTCCCCCAATGTCATTCAAGTGACCAACAAGCATAAGAAAGATGCTAAATATCATTAGTAACTATGGAAATGCAAATCAAAACTCTAATTAAATGTTACCTCTTACTCATTAAATTAACAGCTATTTAAAAAAAGCACATAACCGAAAATAAAAAAAAGTGATGGCAAATGTGTGGAGAAGAATTTAAAATGGTGTAACTACTATGGAAGACACTAGAGTAGTTCATTAAAAAATTAAAAATAGAATTACCATATGATCCAGTAATCTTGGTTCTGGAACTGTATCTAAAACAATTGAAAACAAAATTTCAAAGAGATACTTGTACACACATGTTCACAGCTCCACGATTTATAGTAGGAAATAGGCAGAAGCAACCCAGTGTCCATTGACAGATGAATGGATAAAGAAAATGTGGTACACACATATAATGAAATATTTCTCAGTCTTAAAAGAGAAGAAAATCCTTTTGTGTGTTTCGATAAGAATGAACCTTGAGAGTATTATGCTAAGTCGAATAAGCCACTCACAAAAGACAAATACTGCAAGATTCTACTTATGTGAGGCATATAGTATAGTCAAATTCACAGGAACAGAGAGTAGAATGGTGGCTGCTATGGGGACTAGAGTGCCGTGAGGATGAGGAGTTTTTTAATGGGTTACAGAGTTTTAGTTTTGCAAGATGAAAAGTTCTGGAGATGTGTTGCACAACACTGTGAATACACCTTACACTACTGACCGTGTATTCAAAGTTGGTAAATTTTGTGCTATGCTTTTTTTTTTTTAGCCATTTTAAAAAAATGTACTAAACAACAACAACAAAAAAAAGATGCTATAACTCCTCCAAGTTTAAACACCAGTAATATAATTTCTCAATGGTACAATTCTCATTTTTGTAATATCACTTGCTGCTATATTGTGTAGGGGAAGGTAATTAACTTACTTTGGCTGCAGTTATGTCTTATATAAGATGCAGATATGCAACTTTACTTAATAAAGGAAAAAATTTGAACCTCTAAATTTGTTCTTGAAAGGAGAATTTCCTTAGGGGAGGTACTGGGAACATACTGCCTTTGTTCTGTACTCTGAGATTTATTCTCCCCCTCAAGCTTCAGCTTATAGCAGCTGTGGCCTCTGAAGGAGTCTTTCCTCTCTGGGGCTTCAGGATAACTGTGGACATGTGACTCTTGAGTCCCTGAAGCATTGCTGAGTCAGGGGCTGGAACGTTTAGTTAACACTATCTGGCATTAGGGAATAATGTATGGGAAATAACAAAGATGGGGTAACAACCTAGCTTATAAAACAAAGCAAGTTCTGTTTTGAAAACCTGTTCTTTCTTGTGGAATAAGGGGGGAAGACACATCCTAGGCAGGACCTTTGCTTTCAAGCCTCCAGTCTGGGTCCACATGGCAGATGTCATCTAATTATCTGTTCCCTTAAGAATTGATCCTTGATAACGTAGATCCACTTAAAAGATGTCTAAAGTAGGATTAGCTTCAGGGCTATCTGAGGCTGATGCAGAAACACTTTTCTAGAAATCATTTTTTCAGAGTTAAACTAATCAGAACCTCATTTTTAAACAGATAAAAGTAACTGCTTTCGTGAAACACACACTATTAATAAAATTTGAAAATTAAATCAACTAATAAAATATTTCTACTCAGTATCTTTTCACAGAATATATTCATTTACTATCTCCCCACTTTGATTATTATTGTTATTATTTTTTTTTATTTTGAAGATATCTTTCTTGGTTCTAATGTGAGAGCACCATGTTTCTAGTTACCACCATGGAAAAAAACAGGAGGCTAGAGAAAGGGAGAGACTAAATCCTGCACTTGACATTTGCTAGTTTGTGACATGTTCTTGCCACTCCCTGGATTATGTTCCAGCTTCTGCAGTGGGGAGCTGTCAGTGTGTGGGGGGGGAGCATTGTGTTGTCATGCTATGGGGAACATTTCCTTTCTTACTGATGGCACAAGACCAATGTATCAATCTTGTTCTTATTGAGAGGGGGCTGTCTCAAGGGTCCATGAGTGGAATTTCTCCTATGAGGTCCTTGGATTTCAAAAGAAAATACAAATATTGTGTCAAAACATTAATTTTATAATCCCAAACTCTCATTAATAGATGCTAAATGATAGTTGGTCATCTTTTATAAAGATACAGCTATTTAAAAAATGAAAATTTGATAATAAGTCTAGAACTCGTAGAAAAGAACCAGTCTAGAGGGCTTTCGGGAACCTAATGATTTTTGCATTGAGTTCTGTCCCGTGCCGATCATCAGAATTATCTGTGAAATCTTTTTTTTTTTTTTTTAAACTCCTAGTTCTGGACACCTTGACCTGGAGAATCAGAACTCTACAAGTGGAGGCAGGAATTAGTTTTTAATTTCTTTTAGTGATTCTGAAGAATGGCATTTAACTACTTGTCTAAGCCAAAAGAAAGACTGACTCTCTTCCTTGTTCTAGAACACGTTGCTTCTTAGTTTCAGCTTCACATCTGGAGTCCCTCTTCTCTACCTGAGAGGTTTTATAACAAATGAAATTTTGGATCAAACATAGTATCAGTTATATTCATGAGAAGCTTCTAAAACCAGCTGCAAATGTAATGATGAATATGATGCTCAGAAAGACAGCCCAACTTGCTTTTGGCAAAATGCCTTCATCAAATCACACTGAGACATACTGCACAATGGAAATGGCTTTCAACTTGAAGAAAAACAATTAGTGTTGGACATATGTGGGCAGATGTTTCATTTTACAGTTGAGTGAAATAGTAATAGGCTCTGTCTGAAGCAGCTCTAATTGATGTGTGATTTATGTCTGATGGAGAAGTGTTTAATGAAGTTTTGATCAATGAATGCCTACAAAACTGTTTTGTTACTATTATATCAGTCCCCCTTATCCACAGTTTCATTGTCTGTGGTTTCAGTTACCTGGGTCAACACTGGTCTGAAGATGCAGTAAAGTCCAATAAGTTATTTGGGGGGTGGGGAACCACTTCCACATAATTTTTATTATGGTACATTATTATATTTGTTTTATTTCATTATTATTATTAATTTCTTACTGTGCCTGATTTATTAATTAAAATTTATTGTAGATATGTACATAGAGCAATATCATATATATGGAGTTGAGTACTATCCACGGTTTTAGGCATTCACTGGAGATTTTGGAACACATCTCTTGCAGATAAGGGGCCACTATACTTTGAGAGGTGTATACTGGGGCCTACAGAGCCCAGGAACCTATTAGGCAGAAAAAGTATAGAAATAGCAATAGAAAGAAGATATGTCAGCCTTGATCACAGTTGGTGGTTTTCACACTGCTTCTTGACCATATTTCAGTGATGAAAGAAATGGTACAAGATTTTCCCCAAGTCACCCACATCAACTAATTAGAGTCACATTTTCTTGGGGGTTAAGTTCTAAACTCAGCATGTAAGAGGAAACACTGGATGATCAAATTATCCTGGAAAATTCCTGACATTATCCCAATACTGGGCCCCAAGGCAAATTTGATTGGTTTCCCCTTGTGTTTTAACCATTTCCCTTTGGTAGTGCAGGCTAAGATAGGTTTAGTGAGAGAACTGTAGAGGTGATGAAAGGAGAGTTTTTGCCCTCTGATTTTCCTTCTGTTGTATTTTCTGGCTCAGAAAGTTTGATTCATGTTGGTTTTCTGTTCCATTCACATAGCATTCTTCCTTTTCCATCAGGGATCTTGTTTTCTGAATTCGGGCTTTATTAACTGTATGCCCTTGGGAAAATTACTTTGTCTATCAAAGCCTCAGTTTCCCTGTTTGTAGAAGGGGGAATAAGGATATGACCACAAGATAAGGATTTGAGGACTAAGTGAGTTGGTATAGGGATCCCCTAAAGGCACTGTCTGCCAAGAGCATGTGCTGAAAAATGGAAGTTATTAATATGAATTGGTGATTACAGGGGGCTGGGGTGGTAAGGCAGCATTTGATCTCAAGAGATCCATAGCAGAATGTGAGAATCCTGAGGCTTAATTAACATGGGCAGTTGCTTCAGGCTACAGAGTGCAAATTTCTCCTATAGGACTCCAGTTATTAATATTTGAATATTACCCCATTGAAGCCTAAATGGCCATAATAACATCAGCCTCTAGCTACAGGAAAGCCTGAAGTGGGTGATTGTTTATTCTTTCTTTAAAGTTGATTGTGAAGAGGTAATGTGGCCAGAGTCAGACCCATTCAGGCCATTTTAAGAGCTCTTTATCATTACTCCTGCTGAAGGATTCATAGACTGACATGCTTTCATTATAGGAAGTAAGTGGCATTTACTGCAATTGTTTTCAGGAAAACAATGTGTTCATGAGTAGTAACATATAAATAAGTGTTGCCTGAGCTTCTGACGTGATGGTGACATGGTCTAGGATGCATGCATGTATTCATTTGTACGAAGTGTACATAGAAATCAGCTGATGAGAAATCAGACGAACTGGCTCTAAACAGAGGCTCCCTTGCCTTTTGGCTCCAACAGGAAGTAAATGACTAACAAACCCAGCAATAAATGTGTGGCTCATTCAATTATAAGGCCAGGGTTTTGTCCCTGCTCTTATGATTTCTGTGGACATTTTATTACTGGGGACTAACCTACAAAACCTTCAAATTAACAACTTCCAAAAGCCTCTCTTTGGTGTTGGGAAATCAGTTGCTGGCTACAATGGGCCAGAGGGCTATAAAGATCAGGTGATGGGATGGGCCCCATTGAAACAGGAGCAAGGGGCAGTTTTACTTGGTGGCCCTGAAGCTCTTGTAGCTCCCCTGTCTTTTCTGGGGTCGCCTCCTTCTCCAAGTTAGTGCATAGCTCTCATACCCAGTCTCTAGCCAAAAAGAATAATTGTGAGAACCACATAAACATGAACACAGGAAAGCTGAACATGCTCCTCCCTGCCCTGCCGCACCCAGCTTTTGACAGCCATCCCCACCCTTCACCTGGGGCCCTCCACAGGGCCACACCCTGGAACTGACTAGAAAGGCTGGCCTCAGCACTCTGCAGGTCTGGGAGGTGGTAGCCTCTTTTCCCAGAGCTCTGTGCCCTCTGCCCAAGCAAGTGAGGCAGCACAACATTCTCCTGGCTCAGTAACACTCTTGACATGATTTCTCAGGCCTGATGAGGCTTGTTTAGATGCTGGTTTCCATGCTCCTAGAGCAAGAAGATACAAGGACATTTTGCACACACCTAGCAAGGTGGAGCTGCTCTCTCAGTCCTTGAGAAATTTTCCAAGTGCCCACATAGCTGCTGAATACCATCTCTATATCCACAGGCAATTGTGTTAAACAAGGGCTAAACAAAGATGAGGAAGGTGTGACCTCCTTTCAAGTAGTTCTGTGTTTAATAGAGGATGTAAAAGCTTATTGGAGACCAGCTACACTCTGCCTACTCCATTTCTGACAGCTGGGTGCCTTGAGGCTCCGGCCCCTGGCTGGGAAGCCCTATGCCATATACATGTTATATATACATAAGTATAATCTAGATGGTCCCAGTCTTCCAAAGGTTTGACAGGATTTTACACATTTAGAAAGCATTCAGTAGAAAGTGTACTTCCAATTTTTTATTCTTTCCTGGGCTGGTACTTTGTAGCATGATCCTCTCTCATGATGGCTGGGCACTGACATTGAGCCAGGGCTCCTAGTCAAACCCCACCATCATGAAGAAAAAGAATCAACGCGGTGTACCTTGTTGCTAAACCAGGATTTTCTGTGGGTTAGGTGTATTAAATGCATTTTCAACTTAGAATATTTGTAACTTATTATGAGCTAATAGGGACTTAACCCCATCATAAGTTGAGAAGCACACACACACATATATGTGTATATTTATAAAATCATATGTAATATATGATAAATATACTATAAATATTTATAATATATAATATAAAATATACAATATGATAATATATATGTAATTCCCAAGAGCTTGCAATCTCATGGTTCCTCATCTCTGGGTCTGTGTCCATACATCTTTCAGATCTCTTTCTAATAAACTGAGATGTAAGAGCCAAGCCCATTGCTGCTCTCTAATAATCGTCTATCTACTCGTAACATTAATATGATGAGGCTGGCTGGCTTTTCAGTGGAGGGTCTCATCACAAGGAGTGTAGCCTATCCCATCCCGATGACGCTACTCATTGTCTCCCTACCCATATGTGTCTCCTCCCTTTAGTCTTCCCTCTTGCTCTGAGGATCAAACAAATCCCTTTTCTCATCTGATGTCATATTGCTCCTTTCTCTGAGGCCTTAGTGCCAGCTAATATTTCTTGTAGGAACTCGCTGAACTCAAGTGATCTTATGGAAATATTTCTCAGTAAGGGACTTTGCCCTATGAGAAATCTCATGCTTGCTATAAATGAAAAGGATACCCTGTGCCCTCTTACATATTTTAAAAATGAATGTACAGTGATGGGTCCTCAGAGAGATATATCCAGGTTACTCTCAACTTGTCAAGAACCAGGAGTGAGCCCTGCTTGGTGAAAACAGGAAAAGTATTGGAGGTGGTAACATAGTTCTCATGCTTCAGGAAGTGGAGCCGAGGACAGATGTGTGGTTTTGCTGACCTCAACATGAGTCTAGGTTTGTTTCTAAGCAGTGTCATAGCTGAGGTGTCAGTCTCAGGAGGTGGTTGCTCCAGACAGGTGGGAAGAGAGAAATCTGAAGCCCAGGCACACCCATCCTAGTGGGGCAGGGCGGGTACTCTGGGACAAATGCAGCTGCAAGCAATGGGCAGTCCAGGCAAGTGGAGCACTGTATGTAAAGGAAATAGGGACAGGAATGAAAGCCAGGTGGCAGTCCAGGCAAGTGATGGCATCAGGGAGATCTAGCCAGGCAGCATAGAGCCCTGGCAGGGCAGCAGAGGGTGGGTATTATAGCTGAGGAAAGACAGTCTGAGAAGCATCCAGACACATTGGTCTGACAGAGGGATAGGATATAATCAAAAAAATGGATCTCAAGAGCAAAACTCTCATCATGGAAGAAAGGGAGGGAAATGGCAGAAGCGAAGGTGTTGGCCTAGAGGTACTGGAAAGCAAGCTGGGGGTGATTTGGGGAACAGTCAAGAGGCTTTTAAGATTAAGTTTAATATCCAAGCAAAGATGAATCACCTGAAGCAGGGCCCCTCCAGTTCTAAGTCCACGGCAACTAAGATGGCGGGTGGGCACCAAGGGAAGGAGAATCTGCTGATAGTCCAGATGAAGGTTCAGGAAGCTGGGTAGAGAGCCAGGCAAACTGCAACTCTCTTCTCCAAACCCACCCATCACTACCACCCCTCCTCAGAGACTCTAATTCTAGAATTTGCAGGTGGTTCAACCCTTTCCTTTTCTAGAGGAGCATCTTTATCATAAGTTTAGGGCTTTATTCTAGGCCCAGAGGTATTCTTATTTTCTGCCTTTCAGGACATTTCTCACTGGGGCTGAGGACACATTGTAGTGTGAGACCAGTGCATTTGTCTCCCCTGGGGAAAATGGTGCTGCCTAACCTAAGAGTCCCGGCTCTGGACCTGGACTGCTTGGGTCTGGATCCTGGATCTTATCTGTTGTGACCATGGACAAGACATTTAACTTCTCTTTGCCTCATTTTCCTCATGTGCAATGAAACAATAATAGTGCCTACTTTATGGAATGGTTGTGAAGATTAATTCAGTTCATTTAGATAATATAAACATTTAGAACAATTCTTGGCATTTAATAAATAATCAATAAATGTTAGCTATTATCAGTTATTGTTTCTATGATGAAAAAGAGGCTTGAAGGGGATTCTGGGTGGATCTCAGGCTTTTACTCACTCAATAAGTACATGCTGAGTCCTACCATGGGCCCAGTATTGTTGATTGGGATACAGTGATCAACAAAACACACGTCCTTGGGTATTGTCTTTTTCTGTTCACTCTGAAACAAAAAGTGGGATTTTCAGAACTCTCTCTAGTGGAGCTGACAGAATTCATTTGTTTTTTCACTGAATAATTATTTATAAGGATGGAAGTAGCAAATCCTAAACCCAATTCAAAAATCTCATCTGGGATGACTTCCCTCCTTTCAGGAACCACAGAGACCTTCCAACAAATCTTCAGCGAGCCAATTTCTTACTCAGTATAGAGAAGCTGACAGACTCTAGAACTGGGGTTCTCACCCTGGGATTATGGATACTTAGTGTGATGCATAATTCTTTAGTGAGGGGACTGTTCTGTATGTGATATGAATTTTAGTAACCCTGGCCTCTACCCACTAGATGTCAGTAGCACCCCCCCCCCACTGGAACAACCCAAAATGTCCTCAGATATTGCCATCTATAGCAAAATCATTCCCAGTTGAGAACCACTATTCTGGTGGATAACCAATCCCACAGAGGAAAGGCTGCTCAACAACCCAGTGTTGTTAGTATAGCTTCTCTGGTACAGCTTTTTCTAGTGCAGAATATTCTGTGTTGGACATTCATGGCTTCTGCAATCTTATCATACAACAGGTAAGTCCAAGGATCTTTCTGATCTGGCTTACTCATTACTCAAGGGTGGGCTTGTGGCTGGGGGCATAGAAAGAAGGAAAGGCAGCCATTCATTCCTCTGTTTTGATGGGTCTCAAATCAGACATCTAGAGGGCAAGTACACCAGGAGTTCTATCCAGTGTTTACCCAGAGAGATACTGAGTCCACCATACTTGGACAGAAAGTCAGATACGATAAGTGGGACACCTTTTTTGTTTGTCCCTGTACCCCATGATACAACACTGCCTGGGGTGTATTTGACTCATCTGAGTGTGCCTTGGGGTTGTTTGATCTAGCTCAGGATCCCTATCATCCTATCTTGAAGTTCCTAAAACCAGATGCATGGAGAGGTCATCTGCAGGAGCTGCTGGCTCCATGCTAAATTAGAGGGTCTGGGGTGCCCTGCATTCACCCATTTCTCCAAGGATGTTCACGGACTCATGTATAAATGCCTGGCTCCATAGGCATTTCCAAAATGGAGGCTAGTCTTCTCAGGTGAATGCCACAGCAGGACCGAATTATTTTACAGTCAGAACTGAATATGGTTTCTGTTAGAACACTAATTTGGGAGGCACACCTATGCTTTTTTTAAAAGTTAAAATCAAATCTCACATTTTTTCAAATTGCATTTTGGAAGATGCAATGCATGAAGCTTGGGGGACTCACTTTTTTGCAAGTTTGTGAAATGGTTTTCCAATTCAGCTGTACATCGCTTAATGCATTGACTCTACTTTCTTGACTCTACTTCTTGACCCTGTTCCTCATGTTTCTGGTTCTTTCAATAGCTCAGCCCCTTTAAAGAGCTCCATCACAAGCCATTATTACAGAGTATATTTTAAAATTATGGCTCTGAGGCCACACTAAAAGAAGCCACAGTGAAAAGACACAGTGAAGAAGACAGTGAAGTTGAGAAGTCATGTGTGTCTGACAGCCAGTGCCTGCAAGAAGCCAGCATGGTGCATGAGGTAGCATTCCTACCTGATGTGGTCCTACCTATATGTGCCCTAGAAGAACAGTTTCATACTGAAACTCTTCTCTTCCTGAAAACTTCCTTCAGTTTTCCTGCACTTCAGTTCACTGAATCATACAGTGGGGTTACTGCAAATGGGAAGAAGCCCTGTGCATGTGGTTTGTTTGAAGTTACTTAAATCAATGTCTCAGAATAAATGAGAATCTTCCTAACTGAAAACTGCCATTTCAAGTCACTTGAATGTGGTTGAAAGCTCTGGGAATGCTTTGCAAAGTTGTTTTCTCTGATCCTCAATAATCTTTACAGAGAATCTGAGAACTTTATCCCTCCATTTCTCCCAGAATACACTGGTTTAGTTTATATGTTCTTTGGTACTGGCCCAGCCAAAGCCTAGCAGGCCCAGCAATGGAAATTTGGGGGAGTTGTTCAGACACTTTGTTCTTTCTTTCCCCAAATAGTGCTGCTCTTGGCTCTGCTTTCCCAATAGTGTCTTCCTTCTGAGAGCTTTCTGTTCCTTCTGATGAATAGTGAGTATGAACCTGTCCAATCTTGCTTCACAGTATCTGTCTACCTCACTCAGGAATTTAAAACTAGTACTCTGTAAGCAAGACAAGCATTCTAACTGCCACACGACTGGCAGACTAAACACAGAGCTGGGCTCCAAGAGATGTCTTTCAGGTCAGTGTCTCCTCCTTTAAAATGAAATGCACTCAAGGGCTGTCTTCAAATCCATTTGTCAGATTTCCAAGATGGGTCTTGGAGACAGGGTATCTATCACAGAGCAACCAAGTATAAAAATGAGCTCTAAATTCAGAATGAAATGAACAGTTGAGCTAAAACAAGCAAAAACATGTCTTGTGATGTTGAGGAAGGAACAGAGAATTGGTTTCAGAGCTGTGCTCTAGAATATGGATACCACTGCTGAAAAACGCAGGGATCAACATAGGGCACCACCTCCAATAGCTCTGCATAAGGCCTGGATCAGCCTATATCTCTGCTGACAAGAGTCATATCGTCATTGTCTTTATTGTTCAGCCCTGCTTCTTGCTCAGGTGCCTCTGTCATGCCTCATTGTCTCGTAGCACCTCACCCAGGCCAGGCTGGCCTCAGCCTTACAATGCCCAGCCAAACCCCTAACTTCGCTCTTTAATGCTTTTTCCTTTGTTTATATTTGGAAATTAATTTTCCCATGTAAGTAACTACAGGAGATCCTTTATAGAAAAATAACATATAAAATCTCATAAGCCACAGGAAATCTGGGTGCATGACCTAGGGTCTTCCTTCCCTCTCACTCCCTCTTCTGGTCCCACCTCTCTTTTCAGCCAGATATGCAATGAGGTTCCATTCTATAATTCAAGAAGGAGGAAAGGGGTTTTAAGGTAGGATTTTATTGGAGAGGAGAGGGATGGTTGTATTTTTTCTCTGACTCTGAATTGAAGCAAAAATTAGAGTTCTGTTTCATCGTGAGACTTAAGATTCTAGCAGAAAGCAATGGTGAGAATTGAAGAGAATTTTGAGAGTCAGGCAGAAGCTAAGCAACTTTGGGGACCAGGTGAACCATGTGGCAGAGTGAGGCAGACTTTCAGTGTGTGGCAGACATTCTTAAATTAGGGGGAGGGTTTGATTCTCTTCTGATTCTAATATCCTTCCTTGCTATTGAGTTTTCTGAGTTGATGCTATTAAAAACACTTGACCCTAAGGTAATACCTTCATTACATTTTTCCTTTGCAATTTCATCTTATAGATTTTAAATAACAGATCTAAAATATGAATCGCTTAAGAATTAGAAGAGGATCAATTTTTCTGGCACTGGTAGAAGAAATTTCTTTCATTTAGGAAAATTTCTACAAAATATGTAGGCAAGTTTGCACCCAAGAAACTGATTTGGAACCACCAAGACCAATGATAATAAACATCCCAAGCAGGTGACATCATTTACATGACACAGCATCATTTGTATTCCATGAGGTTGAAGTCTCTGTTCTTAGCCAAAGGATGGCTCTATATTTTTCATCTTCAGTGGACTAGAGCTGGTCTCCATAAAGGCCACAGAGAACTAGGAAAGAATGTCCTGGTGCCTGTTATGTGGCTCCTAACACTGCACAGGAGGCTCTGTAGAAAGTCTCTGAGACTCTGCTACAGGAGAGTGACCAAGGCCTGGCCATGAATGCCTGCAGATCTGCTCCAACCCACTGACATTCATTTGGGGTAAAATAAAAGAAGGATAGGCAGTGACTCTTTTTTTTTCTCTTGAAGTTAACTTGCTTAATTTATCAAATTGAATAATTTCATTTATCCCAGTAATGTTTTTCCCATCTACAGATGTTAAATGGTCCTTTCATTTAAGAAATAATGTGAAAATAAATGACAGTTTTTTGTTTATTTGCTTATCATGCCTAAACTTGACAAAGAAAACCCTGCCACTCCCTAATGTGTTTTTCTTTCTTTTTACAATTAGCCTGGAAATCTATGTTACAAGGCAGGTGGCCATCCATGCTTTTGGAAAGAAATCTTAAGGCTCCCTATTCTACTGGACTTTGAGGATAGCTGGACACTGACAACCTTGGCAAGTCCTCCTGAGGCCTGTAGTGCTTTGTTTAAAAAAAGGAAAAGAAAAAATAAGTTACGGTCACATCTCTCCTTTCCTCAAAGCATTGCTTCTGCTTAAAGGCTTAGATCAGGAGCTGAGCAGATGAGACGTGTGGGGACCCAGGAATGACTGAGGCAGTGTTGCAGCACCATGCTCACTGGAGGAGTGGGAGTGCCTGGCATTCATGCCAGATGAAACAAGGAGTGGCCCCTGGGAGTGAGACCCATGCTGTCATTTGATAGGCGGGACCTGGTGGTTCTGACTGGCTCACCAGTCCCAGTGCTGGGAAGCACCGCTTACAAGCTACAGGCTTTACCTGTCTGACGGCTCAGGGAGCCTTGGAGCAATTGCTGAAGACCCATGTCCAGCTGTCAGCACTGTTATAAGGTCAAGCAAAGCCAGAGCAGGAAGAATTGGAACACTGGCTTGATAGCCATAGAGTAGGAGACGGAGAAGTTTTAGACTGCCTTTTTCCAGGAGGAGTCTTCAGACTCTGCAACTGGAAGGGACTTGGAGCACAAATTTTCCTTGTTTGACACTGCCTTGCCAAGAGGGTGCTGGCTTATTGGGAACACAGCCCCAGAGTCTGTTAAGTATAATTGTATTCTGATGTAATTACCATAATTATTTGGGCTCACCTTGGCTGGCTAGTGGTGGTGGTGGGGTTATATGGTACTTTTCTGGGGAGAGGCATTCTCAGTATATGTTGTTTGGAGGCCTGTTTGGAGGCCACTCCCTGGGAGTGGGAGGCAAATGGATAAGAATATATTGAAACAGCCCCTTTTTTTCAGTTGCTATGTATTAGTCCTATGGGACATTAATTCTTCTGAATTCCTGGGTTGTGATTGCATGAGCCCTCTGCTAAATTCTCTTGGGGATTTATGCTTTAGTATTAACAGGAAAGCCAGGAGAGGAAGCAAAAAAGCATGTGCCACTGGCAAGAGACAGGTGCTATTGGGTGTGAACATGTGAAGTTGTTCAGAGCATATGCAGAGATGTGGGCAAAGTGGCCAAAGACTACAGCGACAGGTGAGGCCCAAAGCACCTCATGTGGCCCTAAAGAAGTGTTTGATACAGTCCACCCATTGCTTCACTCATATTCAGCACCCATAACTAAAACACGAAGCTTCCATTTTTATGAGAAGATTCTCACTCCTCAAGAGAGGAAGCATTAGCTTTATGTGACATAGAGTCCATTTCAAGGCAGAGCTATCTCTGAAAGTACCGAAGGCAAGAAGATTAGTGAAACAAATTATTTCCTAAGCCTGTAGTTTGTTCTGTGGTCACAAGTGATGTACATCATTTTCCTGATTCATTATCCAATCTAGAGTTACCTTTTACTCAATACGTACCAAAGTAATGATTTGCCTTATGGTTGACTCAAATTTTTATTCTCAACTTATCTGAGCCTATAAGTGGCCTTGCTTCTATTTGGCTATGATAGTTGCAACTGTCCACTTATCATTCTTTTTTTTTTTTCTTTTTTTAGCAGGGAGGGTACTAGGGATTGAACTCATGGGCACTCGACCACTGAGCCACATCCCCAGACCTATTTTGTGTTTTATTTAGAGACGAGTTCTCACTGAGTTGCTTAACACCTTGCTAAATTGCTAAGGCTGGCTTTGAATTCATGATCCTCCTGCCTTAGCCTCCTGAGCCACTGGGATTACAGGCCACTTATTATTCTTGCTGGAGTAGAATGATAAGAGATGCCCTGATAAATCTCCTGGATTCCAAACTTACTCTTCCCTTCCCCACTGTACAGGAAAAAACACTAGATGTTAATCTTAGTCAATTACCTCCATGGTACTGTAACTCCTTCCCACATCTGCTGGTCCACTGCTAAGTGACCAGATAGTAGTTATAGCTCCAAGTCCATGGAACCCTGGTTGTGTTCTCTGGCTTAAAGTTTCTTCCAAAGAACTCAGACTCCTAACTTAGCAGAGCTGAAGGTTGTAAGGGAAAAACAGATTCTGCATATGGAATCCTGGGAGAGAGGGTAAGATAGTCCAATCCTACTTTCATGACTGGGTTTCAGGATTCTGATCCTTACCAGAATCTTTAATAGGCCATCAGTCTGTTAAAATAAATGCCTCTGAATGATGAGACACATAATGAGAACAGTGTGTGCTGTGGTCATGTATCTTTTTTCACACCTCTGTTGCTATTAAATAGGTTTTTGAACCTACGTCAATATTCTGCAATAAAAAAAAGTCAATAGTTCAGGTGTTCTATAAGGCCTTGGTTGATGGTGCTGGCAGAGGTATTGAAAACAGGAAGGCAAATGGGTATCTGGATGTGGTACTAATTCTGATAAGAACTATCAGATATGGAATTTGATTTTATCCTGCTTACAAAGCTAATAAGTTAACCTGTTACTACTTTATGGATGCCGGCAGAAAACGCAAGATGCTTAGATAAGAGACAAAGGTTTTCCTCATCAGAGACAAGATTTTTGTTTTAGCACGGCAGCAGCAAGAGATCTATGAGCTTCCCTGTCTCCAAGTCTCATGGAGTACCATAGAGAGCAGAGACAGATGCAGTAGGTTTGCATCACAATTGGGGAATATTCAAGTTGGGGGACCTGTTGTTTTGTCATTAGCAGTAAAAACAAAACAAAAACATTTCCTATGTCCTGGAGGAAGATGTTTTCTCTTCTGTCAAGATTAACTGCTGCCAATTCAACCCTGAGAAATGGGCCAGGTAAGAGCTCCAAGGGCCTTGCACTCTTGGCATACTCGGCAAGAATGAGCAAGGATGCTCAGGGTCTATGGCGGATTGCCTTCCTAACAATGACAGATTCTTGCTTCCTCCAGGGTAGTAG